>NW_008343842.1:925943-1025179 GCF_000622305.1 Nannospalax galili | reverse complement strand
AACAACTCAAAAGAAGGTATCTCCTATCTGGCATTGTTGCTTGTTATGTAGCCTTTAGCTATACATATGGACTCTTAAAAAATTATATTGGCCCCTGTAATCTTTGGTTATACTTTCCTTTTGGGTGTTTAAGGCCATTCGGTTGGCCCAGATAAACCAATTTATTTTTACTCTTAAGGCCGTTTGAGGATCTGTTCCTCAGGGGTCACATAGGCTTGGGAGGAGCCCTTGGCTCCTTTCTTTTACCAGTTCTGCCTATGTGAAGATAAGCCAAAGGTCCTGCTTGACCATGGACAGACCATTTTAATACTATACAAATTCTTTCACTGGGAAAGAAAAATATATTTATAAAGAACAAAAATTCTAGTTGAGCTCACACACGAACAAAACTGCAAAATCCTTAACCAAACTTTAGCAGAACAGATTCAACAATGTACAGATAGATAATTCATCGTTATCAAACTAGATTTATTCCAAGAATGTCAGTATCATCTACATTAATGTAATGTACTACATTAACTTTTTTTTTTTTTTTTTTTGGTGTTTTTGAGACAGGGTCTCCTTGTAGCTCTAGCTGGCCTGGAACTTGCTATGTAGACCAAGCTGGCCTTGAACTCATAAAGATCTGCCTGCCTCTGCCTCCCAAGTGTTGGGATTAAAGGTGTGCACCACCATGCCTGGACTTTACTACATTAACTTTAAATGAGGGGAAAAAAAGATCATCTCAGTATTTCTAAAAAAAGTTATTTGATAAATTTATCCACTTTTCAAAAACTTAAAAAACACTTAGCAAACCAGTGATTTAAGGTAATTTCCTTAATGTGTGAAATGGCATTTGTCCAAATCTTACAGAAAACACCTTTTAGTAGTCAAATGAAAGAAATGTTCTCTTTAAAATTAAAGAGAAGGATGGCTACCACTGTTCCTCTGTCCAACTGCTCTTGTACACATTTGAAATAATTGGGCAGAATATATTGGTACACTGAACAATAATGACTATATATATAAAACCTAGGCATAAGCTTAACAAAACAATGCAGAAAATGTGAAGAAAAGATGTAAAGATCAAAAGAAATGGGAAGATACATCAGGTTAATGGATGTGAAGATCTAGTATGGTAAAGATAACACCTCCCCAGAAGGCTGCTATGTTTGATCTCTTAAACTGAGTGGCAGCAAAACTTCATTTTATTAAGGCTTATGGTGTAGAGCTTGTGTCTTCCTAAAATTTGTATGTTGAAATCCTAATCCCCAAGGTGATGGTGTTAGGAGTTGGGATCTTTAGAAGATGATTGGGTCATAAAGGAGCCCTCATGAGTGGGATTAATGTTCTTAAGGGACTTCAGTAAGGGAGCTCCCCTTTCCTCCAAAGACACTGAAAGGATGCTGTCTCTGAAGCAGAAAGCAGGCTACCATACGCCAACCATGCTGGTGCCCGCATCGTACATGTCTCAGCTCAAGAACTCTGTTCTTTATGAGTCCAGTTTACTACTATTTGAACAGCCTACAGAGAATAACATGCTCATTATTTTAACTGCACACACACACAATATACCCTATTAATAGCTAATAATGTTTTAACAAGTGGTTTATTTTTTATTTTATGTGTATGAACATACTGCCTTCATGTATGTAAGTGCACCCGTGTCACAGAGGTCAGAAGAGGGTGTCAGAGCCCCTGGAACTGAAGTTTTGGATGGTTGTTAGCTGCCATGTGGGTGCTGGGCACTGAACGTGAGTCCTCTGCAAGAGCAGCCAGTGCTCTTAACTGCTGACCATCTCTCTAGCTCCATTAGCTAATAATGGTTTGAAGAAAAGTTTAAAAGGATATTCTTTAAAAAGCTGTTTTTAAATTAAGAAATGGGGCTGGTAAGATGGTTCAGTGGGTAAAGGTGCTTGCCAACAGGCCTGATGACCTGAGTTCTGTCCCAGAACCCACAGAGTAAAGTGAGGACCAACTCCTTTAAGTTGTCCTCTAAACTTCATACATGTACCATGGCATGTGTGTACCCACTAACACACACATACACTAAATAAACATGACATTTTATTTTATTTATTATTTTTATTTTATGTGTATGTGTGTATTGCCTGCATGTAGGTAAATGCACCCGTGTAGTGCAATGCCCACAGAAGACACAAGAGGCTGTTGGATCCCCTGGAACTGGAGTTACGGACAGTTGTTAGCTGCCATAAACATGACATTTTAAATAAATTATATGGCTCTGCTATAATTTAAATGTCTAAAATTCAGGGATCGAAACTAAATGGCCAATTGAATTATATTAAGAACTGGGACCTTTAAGAGGGAATCAGGTAATAAGGCTTCCTCCCACTGTGAATGGAATCAAGGCCCTTGTAAAAGAGACTTTATAAAGCTTTCAAGCTGGCTTGCCCTTGAGCCGCTACCATGTGAGAACAAGCACCCCACCTCTCTGGAAGAAGCATCAACAAGGTGCCATTCTGGATGGAGAAGTGGCCCTCACTAGACAACCAAACCTGCTACCACCTTGATCCTGGGCCTCGCAGCCTCCTGAACTGGTAGAAATAAATTTTCATTATTCATAAGTTCCTACTGTGTAGTAATTGCCTCTGAGGTAAGAAATTCCATCCTGGAGGGAAGCTTGTTCAGACACAGGATGTTCTAGGGGAGGTGAAACAGTCTGTCCTGCAAGGAAACTAGTTAAGACCAGGAAGTAAAAAAACTCATAGGCTTTAGGAAGTCCCTGAAACTAACAAGATTCACTATGCGCCCCCCACCCCCTAGCATACATGTTCTAAACACTGCAGAGAGACACTCTCAGACCAACCACTGGCACAGACCTTGGTGCCTACTCCAGGCCTATGCTGACAACTGAGAAGAGAACCAAAGAGCCATAGATGTCAATGGAATTCTGCCAGTCTTAAGGATGAAGGAGTGGAGTGCAGAAACAGTACCTCTGTATTAGGCTGTTGGCCTGGCAGACTTGGATGTCTAGTGAGAGCACTTCCATGATGGTTAAAAACACAGCATTCTTCTTCCCTGTGACAGGCTGGGGGGGTTGGTTCAGGGGAATGGTACCTTACCTTCAACAATGGCAGTACAGAAGGCACAGTGATTCTGACTCAGCTGCAAGGTAAGTGAACAATTAGAGAATACCCTATCCTTAAATCTCACCTTAAAAGTTCTCCTTATTTTAAGCTTGCAATTGATTCTTTCCATAAAATGCCTTGTGATACTGTGAATTAGACTATGTAAAAATAGAGCACACTGTATTATATAAAGTTTTACTGCATCTCTGCTATAACATCAGATGTGCTTGATTCTCTAGGACTAATTTGTGTATCTTTTCACCTTATGAAGAATTCAATAAAATGGTATTAAGAGAGACAAAGATTGCCATCAGATATAAATCCCTTTTTATCTTTCCTCTGAGCCTAGGCCTTCTGCAAATGGTTCTTTTCAAGATGCAAAATGTATCCTGCCAACAAAAGCCTGCTAATTCATGCAGAAGTTAGATGAGTTAGCGTTTGACACTAGAATAACCCATCTCTGTAAGACAGATGTAGAAGGCCTTAATAAACAGTCACATAATTGAGAAGGAAAATCACAACATATCCAGGCCCTAGAGGACCAGAAGAAGTTTGATTAGACCAATATCTGGCAACCCCCGAATGACTGAAAATCTCCCATGACAATGCTTGTATAAGGTGGCCAATTCAATAGAAAGATGTTCTCAGAACAGAGATGCTTTGGCTTCAGGGGGATTTTCTCTTATCTTACATGGAATACACTGACAGAAATACCCTGCTCCACATCAGGGAGAAGTGTTCAAGATTCTCTTAGCATGGAATACAAACCTAAGAAAACAATGTCCTTTTTTCTTCTTGAGACAGATGTAGACCAGGCTAGCCTTAAATCCTCCCGCCTCAGATTCCCAAGTGTGTGGATTACGGTTTGTGTTACCAGGCCTTGAGTTCAGTGTCAATGCAGAAATACTCAAGCTTGGCTTCTGACCCAGGCCATCTATTTGCCTTTGGCCTCAGCCTTTGGAAGGGGTTTGAGAGCTTAAGGTCTATTTCAGGGTCAACTTCAGCACTCCTGAATGCATCCATGATCAGTGACTGTCACAGCAGTCTGTTGAACATATACATTTGTATTAGTGCTAGTATCTGGTTACTCATTTTGAGGCAGAGGTGAGCATTCAAGATGGAACTTGGTATAAAATTCTCATGCACTTAAATTTTTTTTTTTGAATTACATTTTTATTTATTTTGTGTGCATGTTTGTGCTTGTGCATGCCATGGTGGGCTTGTGGAGGCGAGAAGACAATTTGTAAGAGTCAGCTCTCTCCTCCACCACTGAACTCTGGTCATCAGGCTTGGTGGCAAGCATCTTTATCCACTGAGCTATCCCACAGGCCCACCCTCAGGAACTTTCCATTTGAAAGATTAACAGTAAACTGAAGTTGAACAATATTTATTATTGTTAAGAGCAAACTACTGTAATAATATATTTGCCCAAGACCAGTTTTATGTATGAAACTAATCATTAAAAATTGCAGTAGTTGACTACATGGGGGAAACAGTTTACTGGTACAAATACATAATAAAATTTGCTAGCCATGTTTATTAAGAACATCAGATGTTTTTGAATTGGTATGTGTCTACAAAATGAAAAACTAAGTATACTATTAGAGATTAGATGACATAATTCTAATCTTCATGGTGTTATTTTATGAATTATCCATACCTGTAACCAAAACATTTCTATTCATTTTTAGTTATTTTACTTCATTTAGGCTGCAAGTTATAACGTGCAATTCTATTTGAGGAATATTGATATCCTATGAGGACAAATTAAGATAGGATGTCAACTGGGTCACTTCAAAATTTTCTAAGTAGGACTCTGAGCACTTATTCAGTATACTTAAAGTCCTAGGTTCAGCCCTAGCACAAAAAAAGAAAGAAAGAAAGGAAAACAAGAAAGGGTTTCAAAGTAATATATAATACACTAACATTCATGACAAATTATCTTCAACATAATGGAATAAACATTGTAATGAAATACACTGCTCCTCTTCAGCCTTCAGAAGCAAATGAGAGTTTACTATTTCAAGTGTGCAATAAAATCTCAAAAGGATTAGTGTAGTTGGTGGTAGATAATGCCTATAATTCTGGTTCCTGCAGTAGAAGAGCAAACTTTAAAATTCCGCCTAATATAACAAAACTACCGCACACATTTCTTTGCATTTTCTGAGGCCCTTGTACCTCTAAATGTCACCCCCAAATGGGTGATGTATTTGGTCTCAATTTCTCACTTTGCCAATATGTGTTCAGTCTTCCATATTCATGAATTCAATCAACCTTAGACTAAAAGTATTCAGAAAAAAGTTGCATGCATTCTGAGAATGTTGACTTTTCTTATCATTGCCCACAATAAGGGGTAACAGCTAGTTACGTGGCGTTTATACTGGACTAGGTATTAAAGTTATCGAGAGATGAACAAAGTATACATACAGGAGGCTGGGCTTAGTCATTAATCAGAGCACTCAGGAGGTTGAGGCAGGCCTCTGAGTTGGAGGTCTTCTAAAATATAGGGAGTTTCAGGCAAGCCAGGGCTATATAGTGAAACCCTATTTAAAAAAAAAAAAAAAAAAAAAAAGGAAGGGGGGGGGGGTTGGGGGGGAGGAAGGAAAGGGGGGGGGGGGGGGGGGGGGGGGGGGGGGGAGGGAGTGAAACACAATTGATAAACAATTCATCATCTGGAAGTTAGCAAGTGTCCTAGCAGGATCAGTGAAGGATAAAAAAGCAGGAAATTTTTAAAAAAAAAAAAAAAAAAAAAAGAGGAAGAGGAGGAGGGGAAGTTGGAGGGCAGGAAAGAGAGAGGGAGAGGGAGTCGGAGAGGAGGAGATGGAGAGAAAGAAAGTATACAGGTGGCTATGTGTGGGATACACACAAACACCATGCCATTATATATAATGGAAATTGACCTCCTTGGAGCTTGGTATGCATGGACATCCTGGAACCAATCTCTCAAAGCTACCCAGAGACATCTGTGTTTGAGGTACTTCAGAGAGGAAACTCTACTGTGTTGTGAGGAAGGATTCTTGCTCACAGAATGAAAAAAACATTTAAGAATTTACTCTTGGACATTTACCTTCCTTGGAACTTCAAAATCAAGTTGTGTTTGTTTTTCAACTACTATTATATTTCATAATGAAAATCTTACAGATTTGTTTATTATAAGGTAAGATTTATTAACTTTAGAAATAAGACAGAAGGCACATAAGAGGCGCATGTATCTAATATTTACCATTTGGTATCTGGTCAGTATAAAGTTTCTAAGTTATAGCTACAGGACACAAGATATGGAACTGAAAGAAGCCTTCTAAAAGTCATCAGTCATTTTGTTCTATCTGTGCCCTGAAAAGAAATCAGTCAATAGATAAGCTATTCCTTTAAGTCCTTGGGAAAAGGACTTGCCCAGATGCCAAATACATGCACACAGAATCATAATGGAGAACAGCAAATTCACAGTGTGCCAGACATTTGTCGGAAAGAGGCCTGAAAACCAAGAGAGAAAAGTAATGGCCTGTTTCATTAGCATTCCATGGTCTCAGAACTAGGTAGTACCAGGTTCATTTGAAATGCATGTGCTTGCCTCACACTGACAGGATGTACCAATTCCACCTTCTCAGATACCCTTTCTAATCACAGTCTATGGAGCTGTCGTCTAAAGTGAAATGTAATCTCCAAGTGAAAAATAAAAAAGTGATGGAAAAAGTGTTTTCCTCACGCAAGTGAAATCTGGTTTTATGATGCTGTTGCTCAAGAGACATCTGTTAGCATATCTGGATTTAAATGTTCGGTTGCACACTTTGTGCCAAGAAAATGCTTCCGGTATAACTACCCTTCACAGAAAGTCTGCTTTGGTGAACTGGCTTTGAGGTGCCTAGTTTAACTGGCTGCAGCCTGACCTTGCTGTTGATAGCCAGGACCCTTTGTCTACACTTCTGTAATGATGGTGGTGGCAATACTCCAACATTAAGAGCTCTCCTGTTTTTGTTTTTTAATGAAAAGGAAGATGCTACAACTTGGTACCTGTGTTAGTTGTTAGGAGCACAGACTATACAAGACTTTCCTAAGGATTTTTGTCTTACAGCTTTGTTTTCCACTGAGGTAAAGCAAACAATGGTGTCTTGGAATAGGGAATTGCTTGTGTTATGCTCAGCACAGTGGGTATTCTCCACTGAACTGCCAGAATTCATACTGACTGAAACTATCAGATGAATTTACTGTGTTTGTAGATTCAGTGGGTCCTGAAAGCAACAGTGTCCATTAATCCTCTGACTATGAGTTTTGGGGGATGTATAAAAACACCTATTATCCTTCTAAACTTTAACCTTGAAATGATTCTGTTTCTAATAAATACTAATACCCCAAATCTGCAGATCATTTAGAATGGAACTTCAAGTTAAAACTTCATGGCTTCTGAAATATTAAAATGTCATCATAAAAGCTACATTTAAAAGGGATTAATAAACTGTATGTTTCATGATGTACTGTCTAATCTTTTCTCAAGAAAGAAATTTGAGTTGTGTTAGACCACAGTTTTGTACTAGCAAAAAAAATTCTTTAAACAAAGGGGAAAATGTCAGTAGTATAAAAATAATTTCCTTTTAGGACTAAGTACTGTACCAAACTCTCTACTTGATCTTTTAACTGTCTATCACTGGCAGGACAGTTTATAATTTATATAAACTGTCCTGCTGATAATTTATAGTATAGAAATTAATGAGTATAAGTTGGGGTTTTATTTTAAAAATCCTTTAAACTTATTTTTATCACATTTTAAAGACATACATTACACCCACAGCCAAATTCCTGTCTACTTATCCTTGCTGGGAAAGTTTCATTTCCTTAAACTCAATACATAAAATCTGCACCTTTGTCTGCCAGAGAAATATGCTCAGGATGTGGTCTGCTTCACGGCTGATAGTCTACCCTGAATTGTTGATGACAAATTACTACCCCCAAAAGCAAAAAAATGCAATACCATGTTCTTTGTGCATTTCAGACAGAGCCAGAAACTTCAAAATACATCCTTTAATTCTTCAACATCAACATCACACCAATAAACATGTCTGAAATCCATGTTACACATACAGCCTGCTCTAGACATCACTGGGTATACAAGTGACTGAGTTCTACATGACTTTATGGCTCAGAAATATCTTATTTACTACCTTTTACATGAGTTGATCACTCAAATGCACAAATATCCAAACCAATCACTGCCAGGTGACATAATAAAGAAATGGCACAAGATCAAAAAGACAAGAAAAAAGAAAATACTGACTAAAAAAATTAGATGTCCTAATTTGGCACATAATTGCTTTAAAATCTTGGGTACCATGAATATTTAACTGTACCACAGTGGTAGATTTTGTAGATTATATTTTTGCTCTGGCTTCTGGTGCCTTAAGCTTCATATTGGTGATTTATGATTTATATTGTCAGTCAAAGCTCTTAATAAAAATACAGCTTTATGTCATGCAGCTGGAAATAGGATTTTTTGCTTTCTCTCTCTGGAGAATCCCACATACATACTGAATAGATTCTAGTAGTAATTATGAGACCTGAGGTGAGCGGGCCATCAGTGACTGTCACTGTATGTCACTCAAGCATCTCTGTAATGGAGTAACTAGAAATATCCTTCTTCTGTACCTTAGCACATCTTAGCATGGGTAAGCTTATAAGCACACCCGCTTCTTTTTCCTTGAGATGCAGAAACACTTACGGAGGTCTTCATGGTATAATCACATCAGACTCAGTACTAGGCAAGCCTAGCTTTCCTATGTAGGTTTACCTCACACATTGTTTCCTGATGACTAGTCCCAAGGGATCTGACACCCTCTTTTGGCCTCTGTGGGTTTTGCATGAATGTAGTGCACTTACATACATATAGGCAAAATGCTCAGATACATAAATATTTTTAAATAAAATTTTTTTTTAAAAAGAGTTATTTCCAAAGTGAAGTGTCTGCAGCCCAGGGCTCAGTAAAACGGGAGTGTACAGCAGCACGCAATTCACCCACTAGAAGTACACAAGGTTTACAGCATTCCACAGAAACACAAACAACACTGCACTTCTAACATTTTTACCATCTCAAAAAGAAACCCGTACCTTTACACAAGTACCTCCCCATTCCACCTGTGCTAATCCACTCCTAGTCTACTTTTTGTCTCTACAGATTTACCTAAGGATATCCTCACATGAATAGTTAAATAATATTTGATCTATTGTGACTATTCCTTAACAATGATTTTGAGGTTCATGCATGTTGTAGCTGCATTAGCTCCTCATGCCTGAATAGACCACATTTTGTTTATCTAATCATCAGCTGATAGGAGTCTGGATTGTTTCTAACTTTTGGATATTATGAACTGTGCTTCTAAATATGTTTTTGTTCAAATGTTCATGTGGACATATGCTTTCATTTCTCTTAAGCATATACCTAGTGGAATTGCTAGGTCAAATGGTAATCATACATCTAACTTTCTGAATAGCTCTTAGCTTCAGACATTCACACCAGAAGTCTATGAGGATTCCAGTTCCCCAGTGTCCTAGCTCACTCTTTGTGCTAATAGCTTTAGTGTCAACTTGACACACCTGGGTTGAGGGAGCCTCAACTGGGGAATTTCCTCCATTGAACTGGCCTATGACCGACCATGTCTGTGAGGCATCTTCTTGATTGTTATGTGATGTGGAAGGGCCCAACCCACTGTGTGTGGTGCCACCCCCTAGGCAGGTGGGCCTGTGTTGCAAAAGAAAGCAGGCTGAACAGGGGCCAGAGGAGCAAGTCAGTAAGCAGTGATCCTCCACGGCCTGTGCTCAAGTTCCTGCCTCCGGGTTCCTGCCGTGAAGTTCCTACCTTGGGCTCCCTGATGAACTGTGTGACCCAGGAGATGTAAGCTGAATAAACCCTTTCCTCGCCAAGTTGGTATTGGTCTGAGTGTTTTGTCACAGCAATGGAGAAACAAACCAGAACACCCTTGATACCATAACTTTTTCTAAATGAAAACATGATGCATTAAAACAATAGCGTCTACACTCATGTAAATGTATGAGTAAAGCACATCAGGAAGATTGTTCATCACTGAAGCAGGTGAAAATAAGACAGCATCTTTCTCAAAAAAGCAACTTGGCACCATACATTAATGGTAAAAATAAACACAGTTGAGTCCACACAGGAAGTCATCCCACAGCACTGTGGAAGCCATTAATACTTGCAGTACAGAAGAGCTGAAAAAAAAAATCATTTAAATTTAAAAAATAGTATTTCAATTATTAGGAAACTTAAAAAATATATTTTATTTATTAATTTTCTGTGTATGAGTATATGTGTATGTATAAGTGTGCTCATGATGTGCAATGCTCTCGGAGGTCAGAAGAGAGCTTCGAATCCCCTGAAACTGGAGTTGCAGACAGTTGTTAGCCTCCGTGTGTGCTGGGAATCGAAAGGTTTCACTGTAAGAGCAGTCTGTGCTCTTAACCACTAAGCCATCTCTCTAGCCCATCAATTATTAGGAAACTTTTAAGCATGCTTAGAGTAACGTGATTCTGCTTTTCAACATAACTTGTAATAACCTAGCAGACAAGACAGCTAAGGAAGCCAGTACGACCCTCCCCCCTTCTGATGGCTTACACTTCTTGACACCAACTGGAATGTCCCCCCTCCTATCCTGCACAACAATGCAGGAGCCTTCTGGAAAAAGGGGCCACCCAGGACCCAGAGGGATGGTTGCTTCTATCAGACAAGTATTGCCTGCCTGAGGGACAAGCTTCCTCTCATCTTAACCCATTTATGTTGCCCAAGCTCTGTCTGCATAGCACATGGTAATTAATGTACCAGACAGGTATAACTAGCCTTGTTGTATGTGTAATAGCCAGACTCTAAGGCCTATATTAATCTGGTCGGAGGGGCTTAAAGGGACAAATTTTTGCTCCTTGCCCTCCAAGGTCAAACATGTTCCAGGGGCTATGGCGCATCTCTCGAAATGTCCTGTAACTTTGGAGAGTCACCGGTCCTCTTGTTCAGGGAGGCCATGGAGACTCCAGAAGAGGGACTTGAACCAGTGTCCAGTCAGCAAAGAGGAGGGTCAACACAGAGGAAACATTTCCTCCATGCTTCCAAGCAAAGCTCTGGTCAAGCAAGACCTCTTGACTTATCTTCACGTAGATGGAACTGGTAAAAGAAAAGCGTGAGGAGCCAGGGGCTCCCCCGAAGCCCATGTGACCCCTGAGGACCAAATCCTCATACGACCTTAAGAGTAGAAATAAATTGGTTTATTTGGGCCAACAGTATGGTCTTAAACACCCAAAAGGAAAGTATAACCAAAATTAAAGTCATCAGTATATTTTAAGGGTTCAAGGGATTATACAACCCAGACATTAGATGTAAGTTCTTATGTTATTTAGACAACTGTCTCTCATTGATGATTTTGTTCCTAATAAGACGTTACTCAGATGTAAGACTTCAAATTTTGGTCTGCAATACTGTAGTGCCCACCTATAGCTAAAAGAGGCAACCCACTATTGTTCTAGCCTAAAAATTAAATGATGGCTAAATTTGTTTTATCTCCCTATCTAAAGCCTTTGAAGGGTAACTGACATTGATTCTAGCCACTCCAACAGCCTGAAAACAAATCCTGAGTCCATCATGCTCGAGTTCACCCCTGGCAGAAGAAAAGAAAAAAAAAAAGAAAAGTGAGCTATTACCTTGGTGCTAACCGTTGCTCCTTGCCTCTTCAGATATTTTCAGGACCAAAATCCAAAAACTAACTCTTACTCTCATACTAATTTTAATCAGTTGTTACTTTCCTTCCCTCCACATGTACACAAGCGCCTGTCAACCATCGAGCACCCTGTTGAGATGCATGAAGAGGGAACCCCCGCTGTCTGACCGATTCCTAATCTAGCCACCCCCCCCCAGCGTCGATCCTGTCCAGCAGGAAGTAACAAGATGACAATGGCACCCCTATCCTATAACACAAAAGGCTGGAATGTTAAGGTTCAGATAGCCCTGCCCCCTCACCAACAGGGTCTCATGGACTTCTCATGCTCCTGAGAAAAGGGAACCTAGTTGATAAGCACCTTGGTCTTTGAAGTCAAGAGAAGCAGACTTTTCTCCACTGTTTGGCCAACACAGCAGGCTTCCCCTTTGATCTCTAAAGAGAAGAGGTCTTAACAGTCCCGCTCTCCCACTCTGCCCCCCCCACCCTGCCCAACTTTAAAAAAAATACATCTTCCCACCTTCTGCAGGAAGCAGAAGCCTCCCTTTTTAAAAGACCCCAGCTCATGATCTGACCCAGGCAGACATTTTCCCTGCCTGGAAGGGAATCTGTCCCATGTGTTTCTTCGTTAATAAACTCTGCTTTCTCCTGGTCAACCCTATTCATCATATAGCTACTTTTTTATCTATCAGTTGCTACCACTTAAATGGACTCAGGCTCTGCTCCCAAGTAATTCCTAGTCACTTTCCTGGCAAACCATGCGTAGTCCACGAAAGGCAACCTTACAGACAAACTCTGTAGGAGGCACCCTTCACAGAACAAGCACTGAAGCTAGTGCCTGTGTCCCTGTAAAGAGCTCTCCTTGTACAGTACTACAGAGACATTAAATAGTGAAAAATATAAGTGACTTAAAGAATTGCCCTTCCTTTGCCAAAATTCTACACTTTGATGTTATGAAACAGCAATGATAGTCAATGTCTTTACTTACCAAAATTGCTTCTGGAAATTTCACAGATCTATGAAATCCAAGAGTCTTGGAACTCTTGTTTAAGTACAAGTCTTCTACTCTGTAAAGGTCTCCCTCATTTTCTTTATCACTTCTGCTTTCTGTGTTTGCCCCTATGCCCTCCCTAATCCTGGAAAACCAAGGTTTAAAACCTTAACCATTTTTGAAGACCCAGCCTCTTACTCATTAGATCTGCAAGAACAGTTTACTCAAATGCCCACTGCATATCTAAGTGGAAGGCACCATTCTGGGGGCCTTGGGATTAGGAGGAAAAGTATATGCCAAGATGATTAGCTCATGGATTCTCCTCTCAAAGGCTTTACATGCTATGGTCTTTACCAAGTTTTCAGTGATAGACTAGGTAACAACTTCTGGATCACATTAACTGTTAATGGAATGATGACAGGCTATGCTATTTTAGGACAGTGCTGCTTTGGAAAATCTAGCACATCTAGGTCATAGTACCTACTAGATGCTCAGCATCCAAGAGAAGGCTCTGTGCCTGAGCCACGGCTTTCAATAGGGAAGAAGGCAAAAATAAAAGTATGTACCTCAAGTCAGATCATCCAGACAGCTTCCTATCTCCCTAAATCTAAGAACTTGTGTCAACAAACCTGCTGATTATTTTACCAAGAAAGAAAATGCTCTAATGATTAATTCTTTTTTTTTAACTAATCCTTTCTAGGCCTCTAACACCAGAAAGGTTGTTTCTGAATAAAAAGTCCCTTGTTTCTATTTTTCTACAGTCTTTCTTTCACTAATCCTTACCCTGCTGAATTTAATTGCCTTGGCAGCACCAAAACAATGTCTGATCCTAATAGGTCAGCATTGATCGCTCTAAACCAATTGGTTCCTTCATTAGCAAGAAAATGAAGTAAAGAGAAAAGGCAGGTGGCTCCTGAACAGGCAGCTGGGCTTCTGCTCCTCTTACAGGGCCTCTCTCTCATTAAACAGGAGCAAATCGATTGGCAACTCGCTCAAAACCCACAAAAACTATTCATCACTTTTGACACACACCTGTTTAACAGGCCACTCAACTCAAGATTTAGATAACGCTAACAGTCTATTTGTGGGGCCCGACATTCTTCCCAGACAGATCACTCTCAAGATACAGAAGAGAAATGAGGACATATCATCCAAAACCCACTTCCTGCAGGGTTTCAAGTAAAACCCAGCCTGACTGATTCTAGGAGGAGCCTCTGAGCAAAGGCCTCCCAGGAGGAGGTAGGTACTTTTCCCAGCAAATAGAATCTACAAGGAAAAGGAATGGGAAGGGTGAGGAGCTAGCCTTGGTGATGCGGTCTGAGGAAGTAAGCAGGAATCTAAAAATATCAGCATCACCAAAGAAAAGGAGAGGAAAACGGAGTTAGAGAGGGAAAGGCAAGAGAAAGACAAAGAAAACCTCCACCAGAACAGCACAGATCAGACCCTGCTGCTTTGGATGGCTGGAAGTGAAGCAAGGAAAAGAGCAAAGAGATAGTGGTAGGAAATGCCCTCCCTGGCAGGATGGATGGGCCACACACTGCTGCACAAGGTGACACCACCACAGACAGCAAAGTCCTATTCAACCAGGCTAAACAGCCTAGGGAAGGGGTATTATTCAATCTTGACTGAGCGTCTATGCACGCCAAAAGACCTCATTAGTACACTCTACACGAGGCATCTTAATGAGCCTGAAAGCAATCTTATAAAAAGGCCAATTTTATCCTCATCCTACATACTAAAAAAATAAAGTTCAAAGAGAGTAACTTACCCCACGCTTCACAAAGCATGTCCTGTCAGCCATTCATCCATGCATTCACCCATCCCTTCCTTCATCTTTCCAACCAACAACTGTCAGGAAGACATGCTGAAATTTCAGCATAGGTCTGGCTCATCCCAGAGCCCATGGCTTTTTAATGAAACACCAGGAGGGAATTCAAAAACACACAAAAACTAATATAGAATCAACTTATAAAGCATAAAAATTAATAAAAATATAAAATAATTTTTAAAGAAAATGAGACTCTTAAGGAATATGTAGCCAGAATTATGGATCGGTTTTCACACCAGAGGTTTCTTGGCAACTACCTTGGAGAGTCTGCAAGTTCCAAGTACAGGAGCCGGCAGGCACACTGCTGCAACCTCCCTTTGCTTGCTTTCTACAGCAAGCACACCTCAGAAGCAAACCAGCCATGAAATTAATCAAGCACTAATAGTAGGTCATTTTTTCCTAAATTTCAAATCCAGAAACAGAAACAATTTATTCAACTTAATGTCAGCAATTCCTTGTTTCAACAAAATCAAGATTTTATTTAAAAAAAAAAAATACTGACTTTTTTGTCTTTTTGAGACAGGGTCTCCCTGTAGCCCCAGCTGGCCTGGAACTCACTATGTAGACCAGGCTGGCCTGGAACTCACAGAGATCCACCTGCCTCTGCCTCCTGAGTGCTGAGACTAAAGGTGTGAGCCACTTTTTATGTAACCTGAAAACTCACTAACTCAGTAAAACATTTATCAATATGCTAAGTTTAGTTTATTCACCAAACAGTCATGAAACATCTTCCATATTCAAGGTGCTTAAACCTGTGAACACAGCTAAGAGTTATTAACCTCTCTTACAACAAAAATAAATTACAAATAACATTATAATGTCAACTTATAGAGAAATGTCAACAATATTTGACAATAATTGAGATGAGTTTCTATAATCAGATTTATCACTAAATCCATATAGAGGCTAAACTCAAAATTCCATTAAAAAGAACAGAAAGAAAAGGGAAGAAAGGGGGCTGTTTTTAGAAGCCTATCACATGCAGGGCAGTAGGTAATACTCTGGGGATGCAGAAATAAAAAGGGTACTGTTCTCTAAGAGTTCAGACTCTAGTAGAAAAGACAAGATATTCAGTCAATTATTCATCCATCCATCCATCCATTCACCCATCCCTTCCTTCATCTTTCCAGTAACTATTTATGGAGAGCCTCTGATATGTTGCCAAGTCTTTTGCTGGGCAATGAACCAGAAAGGTGGTCTCTGCCCTCATGAACTTGCAGTTTGATGGAAAAGTCATGGCAGGAAACAGGCAACTAGAATAAAATGTACTAAGTACTACGCGAGGAGTAGGACAGAGGATGTAGTGAAGGGACCACTGGTGGTGATGGAATGGAGACTGTGCTGGCAAGACTGCTCCTAGGAGATGCTCAAACTAAACCATGAAGGATAAATAGGAGCTTGAAGAACAAACAAGAACAGAACAGAGACCACACATAGGGATGCTGAGAGACAAGCATGCCAGGGGGTGCTGATAGACATTCCACAGGCCCCTCTTACAGCTCCAACATGGCACCCAATATGTCTTCTGTTATTCATGGCTTTGTACAGATTCCTCCCATTCTGATACAAAGGTCAATCTTTTGTAACCAATAGGATGTGCCGTGGTGCGACTTGTGGCTTTGGATCAAATGTCACACTGTTCCTGAACAGCCATCAAGGAGGTATAGGAAGTCAGCAGTAAAGAGAAGCTGGAGGGAGCATGGCTGTGTCCTATAGGGTTGGGAGGAGCTTGCTGTGGTAAGGAGTTGACACGTATGCATTTCCCAGTACTACCTTCCTTTACCCTCCGCCTGCCTCACTCTGGGCTGCAAAGAAACTGTCTACACTTCCAACCTTATTTTGGGCTTTATGTTCTGTAGCCTCAATGTCAGATGCAGTGACCACTAAGCATTATTACTTACTTAGAGGGAGAAATGTGGATGATCAGAATTAAGATGTGCTGTAGAATCATACTGAAGTTCTGAAGACTTAGCATTTAAAACATCTCATTAATAACTTTTCATACTGATGACTTGTTGAATTGAGTATCTTTGAAATATATTGGTTTAAATAAAATATATTAAATTAATTTCACTATTTTCTCTTTATTTAAATATGTCTACTAGTAAATTTAAATTACATATATTTCTATTGGACAACACTGGTTTAGAGGACCTAGAATTGGACAGTAAATAATTTAAGGAAGAAAGGGGCAACTAGGTGTTGCAATGGACATGCAGAGAAGAGACTGGACTGGAAAGGAATTTAAGGACAAAGAATGCCAAATGGAGATGGCTAGCTGTGGAAGAGGGCAGAATGAGAGATGATGCCACTTTCTGTGGAAGGGGCAACTCATCAAAAAGAGAACGTAGGAAGAATTTGTGGAAGGATGGGAGTAGCTAGCATGCATCATCTGCTGCAGTGGTGAGGGACTGGTGTGTCACTCCAGTAAAGCTACACAGAGGTCACAGATAAGTGTGCTGTCTTGTAGGAGAAGTGGAGAGGGCCAGGTAGATGATGTTCTACTTGATCCCACAGGAGTCCATGAGGTATGTAGGGGAGAAGCATACAAAGTGAGGACAGCAGGACACAGATCCATAAATGATATCATTCTAGAGCATGATAAGCACTATTCAGAAACTAAAGTGGATCCTAAGGCAGTGGGGGATGACATGAGATAGGTGGGTGGCTGTGTAAGTCAGGGTAACTGAGATGAGAACAAGGAACTACCTGAGCAGACAAAGAGAAAGACCAGTCCTGTGTGGAGGAGATCACATGCAAGTGCAGAGTTGCAGACCCTGGCATGCTCACAGAAGGCACGAGAGTCTGCTACTGTTGGACTGAAGAGACAGGAGAACCTGAGCAAAGAGAGAGTGGATCCTGAAGGAGTTTGCATTTTAGGTTATAGATCTCGGGCAATGAGGAGTCCTGGTGTTATCTGATCTTTGTAACTTTCTTCACAGCATATGATCCTAACTCAAAGTGGACACACCCATTTGGTCCTGACTATCACGGGGGTCCATGGAGCACAACCTGAAAACTGCTAGACTAATTTACTTCTCCAGGCCTTAAAGCCAAAGCAAGACGTGGATGGAAGATTGGTAAGAGAAGCACTCAACTGTACTTATGCAGCCTCTGTGGAAGTTTGAAAATCTCTCTGCACTCCTTCTCATCCTCCTTTATTCACTCTCAAATGATGTCAGGAATATGAGGCAACGTCAAGGAACCAAAGGTTGGTTCACTTTGCATATCACACTCTCAGGCAAAACACGTAAGAAAAAGTAAATAACTTTGGGGGGCTTTCCCTGGACTACTCAAGCTCAGTAAAAGCCACGGACTAGTTACCCAGCAGTGGCCTCCTGACCCTCCACCACTCTCCACCCACCTGTTCCCTAGTTCTCAAGATTCTACTGCCCCTTCTCATCCTCTTCTAAGCACACAGGTCTAGTAGACAGGTCTAGTGGATTGGACTCCCAAACCACCAAATACTATAATGAAGAAGAACAAGTTGGTGAAATAGTCTAATATAATCTGCTTATTTCAACATTATAAGGCTTAACAAAATTCTTAAAAATGTATTCCCATGTCCATTTTTTTAAAGTAGCCATTTTCTTTTGGAGCTGGGAGGACTGACACACAGGGCTACCTACCACTGCTGCTGTCAGCAGCCTTCTGTCATTCCTCGACTTTCATTCCATCATGGGTTTTCTATGGTGAGATATATTCTCCAATAGTAAGATAAAGAAATGTTTGTTTTTTCTAGGAAAATACTTGTTTGTTAAATAAATGGGTGTTCAGGAACCCCTTTTAACCAATGTTGCCTATGATATAGTATCAGGACCTATGGTGGGAAGAAAGTGAAAACATTTTGCAAAACACTAAGAAACAACTGTGTCTCAAAAGCCAAATGAGTTTCTAAACAAAACTAAATTAAATCCATGGTAAAAAGCTTTTCAATGGACCACATCTAAATCCCACTGACTTGTGGGATCTTTCTAGACTTTAGTATAATGCATCTAACACTATCTAGATTTAGAATATTGAGACTATGTGGAAGTAAAGCACTAAACCTTAAAATTGTCTACTAGCTAAACTACAAACACTAAACTGGTGATCACATAAAAGGCTGCAGTACAGCAGAAAAACCCAGGATCTGGGAGCACGAAGACCTCTGTTTCTTCTGTGCTCCCCATTCACTGTGTAAACTGTGGCCTTTTACTTAATCCCCCTATAAGTCGGCTCACCTGTCAGGAGGAAAATAGTGAAAAGACCAGACTGTAAGCATATCTGGTTCTGTATATACACTGAGAGTTGCTTGCCCAAGAATCAAGAATCTATTCTCCTCTTCTTGGTAAAACCACCTTGACGATTTTTTTTTTTTTTTAAAGCTAAGCACATATCTGCTTGGGAAACTACATTTCCCAAACTCCTCTGCAGCTGGCAGCAGCCTTCTTACTAGTCTTGCCTTCCAGTGTGCTAGTCTTGCTGCTACTCCTTTCCAAGGCATCTCCCTCCACCAGAGTTCCTGGCTCCTCCTGTCCTGCTTTCTCCACCAGCTCCTTCTTCTTCCACCTATTCTATCAGTTATTTTTGCAGTGCTTTGGACTGAATCCAGAGCCCTGTGCACACCAGGTCAACACTCTACCAGTCATCCCAAGGCATCCTGCACTATATACAATGGTGCCCTCTCTGTTAGCCACTTACTCCCAAGCCCAGATCCCTCAACAGTACCTGATTTCAGCAACTATTCCCTTTTCCCTCAAACTTCTTGAATCCAAAGTTCATCTGGCCTCTTTCCATTTCTTTATTTTAGGCTTAGCTTCTCAGGCTGTCCTTTTTCTCCTTCAGTCTCTATTCAGCTTGGTGGCCCAAGAGGTATCTTGCCTCATTAACCACCCTTTCTCCTTAAAGCCATCCTTCCCTCTGCCATTTCTCCTTCTTTCTGAGTTGCTGGGGATTAGAACCCAGGGCTTCATAGATGTTAGTCAAGCACTCTACCTCGGAGTAATGCCATCATTTTCTCTAGGCTCTTCCACTGCCTGGCTGCCACTCCAGGTTCTTTTGTGATCTGGTCTTCTATCATTGTCCCAGTGGTCATTTTCTAGGATCCATCCCACATCTGTTCTTTAGCCCCAGCTGTCCTGGAACTTACTATGTAGACCAGGCTGGCCTCAAACTCATAGAGATCCACCTGCCTCTACCTCCCCAGTGTTGAGATTAAAGGCGTGTGCCACCATGCCCAGCCTCCCACATCCATTCTTATCCCTGCAAACATACTAGGGCTAGTTCAGTCTCTCCCACAGCTTCAAGTATTTAAAAGCAGAAAGGTACATGTGGATTTGTGATTACTCATGCTAATCTAACTATATCTTAAAACTTGTTCTTGAAGGGTTAGGCTAGCTTCTCACGTATGCTGTTTATTTAAGCTGCACCATAATCCTGTGAGATAGACATCTATTCCTCTGGCCTAGAATGCCCCTCCCCACCTTACACTGGACTAATTCCTACCCAGGTTTAGTCTAGTTACAACTCCAGAGTGACAGCCTTCCTTCAACCCCTTTCCAAATGAGGACTTCCTACTCCTTTCTCCATAACACTCTACTCTTTCCTTGAATGATACACAAGTCGATTAGTATTTATGTATGCCTCGGCTTTGCTATGTCTGCCTCCTTCAACAGACATCAATCCCCATTTTGGTGAGGAATGAGGCTGTCTTTCTACTATACTCTAATATTCTAACCCAAACAGCACCAACTTCCTGTGCTGTCCAGGGACAAGTCCTCCCCATCTCACCTGCCTTCCCACAGATGCCACCACCATTTAGTCAGGCTTAGCGACACCCCTGGCACTTTCATTCCTTTTTCATCATGAAATTGTTGTTTTGTTTTTATTATTATTTTTTCTCTTTTTTTTATATTGGTTTGGTTTTGTGAGATAGTAACTCATGTAAGCCAGGCTAGCCCCATACTCTGTAAGGTAGTAAAAAAGGGTCTTCAATTCCTAATCCTCCTGCCTCCACTTCCCAAGTACTGAGATAGCAAGGCAAGTGCACCAGGCCCAGAGCTGACTGGTTTCTAGAGTCTACTTGCAAAATGTCTCTCAAGGCCATGTCCTGTGTCACTGGCTCTTCTGCTCCTTAATCACCGCCTGCCTTTTCAGAGAACCTCCAGCCTCAAGGTTCTACAGTGCCTCACACATTCCTGCTGAAAAATCTCTGTGATACTAAAATTTCCAAATGGAAGAGAATCAGGATTATACAAATATGAAATGATCAACCCTAATAAGAGACAAGAATTAGAAACCTGGATCATATTTCACATTACCTAATCTACTGCCTGGGTTCTAGGTTAGAATTACTATGAATTAGTCCCCCAAAGCAGAATCATCAAGTTAAGAACTCAGGCTTTGGGGCTGTTTAAGGGGGGAGGAGGGAGATGGGATCAAAGAAATACCCTAGACAAAAAAAAAGAACACTCTTTACAGAAGAAATTCAAGTTGCAAATGCAGTAGTAAACAAAACAGCCTTGACGAATTCACAGAAGGGGCCAGAATCCATCACTGCTGCGATGTAGAGTATAGGAGTGGATGGAACAGGAGACACTGTGAGCACGTAGTAGGCAGAGGAAGTCCCGGGCTCAGTTCTACCTCTGCCTCTTAGCTGTTCAGGACTTCATTATAAAATGAAGATAGAGCAGTAAATCAGAATAACTTACTGAATGTAAGTAGTAGCTTAGTATAAGACATAAAATAAGTGTTCAATAAATGTTTCTACACAGTATCTTTAAAAAAAAAAAAAAAGCCTCTCCAGTATGGTGGCACACGCCTTTAATCCCAGTGTTCAGGAGGCAGAGACAGGTGGATCTCTGTAAATCAAGGCCAGCCTGGTCTACAAAGTGAGTTTCAGGCCAGCTGGGGCTGTAGACAGACGTTTCCCAACGCCACAACCCCCCCCCACCCTGACACAAAAAACCCAAACCCCAGGAGAGCTGTCTTTATTTGGTTCCAGCAAGATTTGAAATGAGAGTGAGACTATGCTCCTCTTTTTTTCTCCTTTTGAGCCAGTTTCATGTAGCCCAGAACGGTCTTGAAATAGCTATGTACTCAAGGATGACCTTGAACTTCTTATCCTTATTCCTTTACTTTCTGAGTGCTAAGATTAAGACTATGTGTTTTTAATGGCTAATATAAACAAATAAAAATCAGTTGACTTTCTATGAACACACAATGAGCAAAATTACAATTACATGGAAAGGTGTCTTGTGTTCTTTCAGTAGATTTGACATGGTTAACATGGTCATAGTTCCCAAAGTGACCTACAGATTATATACAATCCCTTTCAAAATCCAAGCTCGTTTCATTATAGAAATGGGCTGCTAGCCAGGCACACACCTTTAATCCCAGCACTCGGGAGGCAGAGGCAGGTGGATTTCTGTGAGTTCGAGGCCAGCCTGGTCTACATAGTGAGTTCCAGGCCAGCTGAAGCTACAGGGAGACCTTGTCTCAAAAAGACCGAAGAGAAAAAAAAAGAAAGAAATGGGCTGCTTCATCCTAGAAAAGACCCTGTACATGTATGGAACTGAGGGTAGTAAGATATTACAGGGTGAGAGAAGAATCATCTTTCAGCAAATGATATCTGGACACTGCATATGTTCATACAAAGGATGACTGAATTTAGAATTCTAACTGAAACTGTATGTAAAAATTAATTCAAAATGGACGAGAGACCTAAATATAAGAGCCAAAACTATAAAATCCTCTAAGAAAGCTTAGGTGTACATCTTCATGACCCTGGGTTAAGCAGGAGTCCCTCATATATGAAAAAAGAGATGAATTAGTCTTCATCAAAATTAAAACTTTTATGCTCCAATGGACATTATCTAAGAAAGTAAGCCTGAGTGTACAACTCAGTAGTAGAGCACATGCAAGGCTCTGGATTCAAATCCCTGAACCAGAGGCAAGAAAGTTTGTTTCGGGGCTGGGGGGGTAGACAGGATGTGGGGGGAGACAATCCATACAATGGATAAGGTTTTAGTATTAGTATCCAGAATATATAAAGAACTTTTAAAACCCAATGACTAGGGGAAAAAAATCATACACTGAGCAAATAAGAATGACTCAATTTTAAAATGGACAAAGTATCTGAATAAGACATTTTCCCAAAGACAATATGCACTTCTAGTAAGCATGGGGAAATTGCTTGATATCATTACTCATCAGGTAAATGCAAATTAAAACAACAGTGAGGTACCCACAAGGATGACTCTAACAGTAGATCTAGTTATAGCTGCTGACTGTAACCAAGTGATAGGATGTCTGGAAGTCAGGAACCATCTGCAATGCTGTGGGTATCTCCTGTGGAATAAACTGTGGAGTTCCTAAAAAAGTTAAGCACTGAGCTATCACAAGACACAGCAATTGTATCTCTAGGTATATACCCAAGAGGAATTACAACAAATATATAGACAGAAACCATCCAGGAGTGTTCACAGCAGCACTAGTCATAAAAACTGGAATACTCAACCACCCAAATCACCCATCCACTGACAGGGCGACAAATACAACGTTCTATATTCATGTTGTGGAACACTGTCAGCCATAACAAGAACAAAGTGATAGTACCTGCTACAAACACAGATGAATCTTGAGACTATTTTGCAAAGTCAAAGTAAATAGCAAATTTTATGGTATGTAAATCATATCTCAATTTTTTAAAATTCAGAAAGGTAACAAACATAAACCCAGCCCTTTAATACCAGCCCATTCCCCACTCTCCCAGTGAGTACTCCTCATTTACCAGAGACCAGTTTCGCATCTTTAATATCTTAGAACAGCAGTACACGAGGGTGTGTAAGCTTACTAGGTAAAGGAAGAGGACAGATAAATTGCATCTTATCCATCATGGTTCCCAAATAGGGATGTATTCATTACTGACAGCACAGCCAGGACAAGTGAAGAATCAGGCATGTAAAAATTGAAAGCTTCAGTCCAGAGCATGGGATGGAAAAAAAATACACCCAAAAAACCCCAAGCTACTAAATACACAATCCTGAGCCTGCCTGGCATGCATTGGATCTCATTCTGCCAAAAAGCAAATTCAAAACAAATATCAGGATTCTAGGGAGAGCGGAGCTCAAACAAGCAAAGCCATTTCTAGTTGTTAATGCAGATAAAGGAAAATAAACAGATGTGTATTGTTCTGGGCTTGTCATTATCAAACTGTCCTAGGCTGGCAAAGCAGGAGATGAAAGTGGGAGTGTTCAACTGCAGATGAAATGACAATACTCGGGCCAGAGTAGCTGTGATTCAAATACTTCCTCAATTAATGCAGGGAAATTCAGAAACTGCTTCAGGTGACAGGCCCGGCCTTTTCTTTTCAGTGTTTGTAAATTCACACTGGAAAGAACTTTGGCACAAAACATCACTGTAATCACTGAGGCCTTTCCTGCTTATTGTCAAGGGCTACAAAGAGATCCTTGTCTGCTCCAGACCTTCAAACAATGCAAAAGAGTCAGGTCATAGGATGTTCCCAACAAATAAAAAAGTTGCCTGGTACTCCTGATTGTGACTGGGCAGTTCTAGGTTAGCACTGTGAGCACTGGCTTCTCTCCAGAGTGCTAAATAAGAAGTCTGTTTGGAGGCTAGGCAGATGGCTCAGCTGTTAAGAGTACGTACGGCTCTTGCACACACCCAGGTTTGGTTCCCAGCATCCATGTCAGATGGTTCACAACTGCCTGTAACTCCAGTTCCAGGGAATCTGACACCCTCTGAGTTTATGTGGTGCACACAGACTCATGCGGGCACATATACACATAATAAACAAACAAGCTTAAAAATAAAAAAGTCTGTCTGAAGAAGGCCTCTACTGTCCTCACAACTGACCAGGCAGGACTATGATTACATGTGTGTCAGCCCTCTGACCCCCTTTAAGACCTAAGATGCCTGATAACTGAAAATAATTTGGAAACTGGGACCTGAGTTTAAAAAAATAAATCCAAGTGGACAACTGTCATAAGGCTTCCGACAACTTCTGGTTTCTTGCCACAGAAAGTAATGATTCCTGCCAGTCACTTAGAAAAAGAATCACTTCTAAAATGCCAAATTGCTATAATGTAAAAACAGCAACCCTATATCAGCATATAAAAACTTGTAAGGAGTTGGACATCTGAAAAATCAGATTCAAATTCAGAAACTTAATCTCTGTTTCAATAGTGAAATTCTGGGCTGGGCATAGAGCTCAATGGCAGATCACTGGCCTACCATGTGTGAGGCCCTAAGTTTAATTCCCAGCATTGCAAAAAATAAAAGAATAAAGTGAAATTCCTGCCAAACACACATTTATCATTTTATTGGTTCTGCTGCAACTTACCCCACCCTCTATCATGCAGTGAGCAAGGCACTTTCAGGGAAACTGCAAAAACCTTCAAATTATTTTGCCCAGATTTATTCTATAGTTGTTAAAAGCCAAATACTCTTAATTACTAGAAGTTAATACAATCAAGGAAAGTAGTTAGAAAGCCTACTGGGTTTCCTTATTATTAACTAATATTCTAGATCTCTGGGATCCTAAATGAACTGGGTGTGGTGGGGTACACACTTCTAGTCTCAGCACTCTGGAGGAAGAGTTCAGAGCACAATCAGTCATTTAGCACCAAAGACTGTTCCTAGTATCAGCCATGCACAACAGTTATATATCTCAAATTTTGAAAAAGTATTTGAAAGAGTAAGCTTTATGAAGATGGGGGATGAAATATGGTATTTCAGAGTTGACAACAGTGGAGAGACTGTCTCAAAGCTACAGGTTAGCAGAGGTATGTGCTAGGTTGCTCTTCAAATGGGCCTCCAAACCCCAAACCTGACCATCGATCCACACAGGCTATCAGGGCCTCAGATGAAGGGCAGGAGAGATGGGAAACACATTTTTTGCAGCTCTGCAGGAGGGAGACCTAGCACCTTCTTGAAAATCATTGGCTTTCACAGAGCTCTAACATTTTAGAGTCTATAAGGAACATCAAGCCAAAGGCAAAACTCCTTTGCCAAACTGTAAGTGCTGTTGAGATTTGGATCTACAGCCCGAGAACTGACTTAAAAAACATTTCCAAATACTATCAGCAAGTTTAAGCAAGCCTAACACCACACTCACTGTATAGAACTATGCATACATTGCTACCATTCCATCAAGTTTGTCATAACTGATACTTGGAAAGAGTTCTTAAATTAGGGAACTACATTTCTGCTATAAGGGGACTGGCATTCCCAATTGCAGAGAGTTCAATTGCAGTGGGAGAACGAGAAAAATCATTTTCTGATCTCTTGTATAAGTGTTAGAAGACTGAAGGACTGCCCATGAATGTGGACTCTCAATAGAGGGAAAGTTAAGGTTCCCATGTATATCACAGCATCTGGAGCCAATGTTTGCCCTGGTATCTTACCAACACTTTGTAAGACTGGTAGCTGTATCGCCTTGCTCGAAGTGACAAGGCCAGAAAGGAGTCACATCATCAATAAGTGGCAGAGCTGGGTCCAGAACGGAAGCTTTCAAAGTACAAATTCCTTATTCTGTTCCACTGCTTGGCTGCTTTTGTGAATGAACACATGATCGGCAGACATGGATGGGAGCGAGCAGGAGAAAGCGGCATAAAAATCTGAGTTGGGGCTAAGGAGTTGTCTCTGTAGATAGGAGCACTGGCTGTGCAAGCACAAGGATCTGAGTTTGACTCTAGCACCCATGTAAAAAAGCTGGGCAAGGCTGTACATGCCTGTGACCCCAGCACGGGGAGGGGAAGCAGAGCCAGAGCCTGTGAACTTCCTATCCAGCCAGCTTGCCCAAATGCCAAGCTTCTAGTTCATGGAGAGACCCGACCTCAATACAATATGGAAACAGAGGAAGCCACTCAAAGTCCTGCTCTGCTTCTACAGCACGTGTACAGATGCACACCCATACTCTGACATGCATACTCCGCACGCACACATACAAATAAAATAAAAGGTGCTGTAGGGCAGTGAGTGAAGCTCGGTGTGGAGTACACGCACAGCAACCCTAGCAGTGCCAGGCTTCCGCTCCACGCAATCACTCCAAAAAGCAGAGCTGTAGCAGTGCTTCTCAAATGGACTTGAATTTCATTTTCCTTCAAATCTGGAAAACTATCTGATAACCATACTTACAACTGTTGAAACATTTATTTTCCTTTTGTATCTAACTTTCAACACAAAACAAAGTGAAATTGCTAGACATTAAACAACGGATCATTTTCCAATTCAAATGGTCGCTTCAGAACCAGCCAGACTCAAAAGATCATTTTGGAACAATAGACGAGAAAGCTCTTTCCTTTTTTTTTTTCCTTCCTTCCTTCCTTCCTTCCTTCCTTCCTTCCTTCCTTCCTTCCTTCCTTCCTTCTTTCCTTCCCTCCCTCCCTCCTTGAAAGGCAGGTCATCCAACACATACACAGAGATTTTATTTTTTTTGACCAGTTAATCTTATGAGACTTTTTTGCTACTCTAACCTACCCACGCTTCCTTCTTCCTTCCTCCCTTCCTTCCTTCCTTCCTTCCTTCCTTCCTTCCTTCCTTCCCTCTCTCCCTCCCTCCTTCCTTTCTTCCTCCCTCCCCTTCCTTCCTTCCTCCCTCCCCTTCCTTCCTTCCTCCCTCCTTCCTCTACCTTCCTCCCTTCCTCTTCCTTCCTTCCTTCCTCCTTCCCATTCCTTCCTCCTTTTCCTTCCTCCCCCCGCACCACCCCGCTTCAAGACAGACATGTAACGCTGACTGGTCTGAACCTCAGACCTTGCCTCTGCCTCCTAAATGCTGGGATTAAAGGCATGTGCCACCATGCCTGACTCTCAAAAAAATTTTTTAATTTATTTTTATTTTCTATGTTTGAGTGTTTTGCCTGTGTGTACAGGGCCTGAGGAGACCAAAAGAAGGCACTGGATACCCTGGAACTGGAGTTATAGCTAAGGCCACTTAATTTCTAGGTATATTCACTGTTTCTGATGCCTGTGCACAAGACTGGGGCAGGGCAAAGAGCTGACCAGCCAGCTCCTCCAGGATGCAGCCCGCAGCAGTTCCTTGCAGAGTCTGGCTGGGTTTTAAAGAATTCTGGTCATGTGCTTGAAGTCATTTTCCCAGCATGCTAGACTTGCTTCAGTTAGAATCGAGAAAAAGGGAGGAAAGTAGGGTATATAAAGGTTAAATGCAGAGAAACATGCAGGCCAAAATCAGTTGTTTTTCAGCAAAAAACAAAAGTATTTCATTTTCACAATGCTTTTCTATGTTTGAGACCACAAAGAAAATCAATAGGAAACCTTGAAAGAACTATGCAAATAATTATAAAAACTGAATTCAATTAGAAGATTAATAAAATACATCATGCCTGAGCACCTGTCAAGATTGACTCAGGAGTCTGTGTTCTGGCACCCAAAGGACGGAGGATCTGCTGTATGAGCAAAGGAAAGTTGTTCCCTGCTGCTTTCTGGAGATACTAAATTCTACCCTTACAGTAGAGATCAAAAAAACAAAACAAAACAAAACAAAAACCCAAAAAACCACCAACACTAAATCAAAACAAAACAAAACAAAACAAAATTAGTATATAACTGAAAAGCAAGCTTTTTACTCACAATGAAAGGCACCCAAGCAGTGAGTGTGGCGGCCCCACAAGATAGTATCATAGTATCCAGCGATTTCTGTCCCTGTCGCTTGGGAATTTCCTCTACAACGGTCATCGGTGCCATCACACTCTGGGTTGAAAGTCATGAGGTTCAGGGGCTGGAGAGATGACTCAGCAGTTAAGAACACTGGTTGTTCTTGCAGAAGACCTGGATTCGAATCCCAGCACCCACATGGCAGCTAACAACTGTCCGTAACTCCAGTTCCAGGGGATCCAACAGCCTCTTTTGACCTCCGCGGGCATTGCATGACAGGGGTATACTTACCTACATGCAGGCAATACATGCATACACACAAAATAAAAATAATAAAAATTAAAAAAAAAAGAAAGTCATGTGGTCTGAGTGGCACTGCGATGCCCCCATTTTTCCATTTCTTTTAAAGTTCTTACAGTCTACATTTCTTTTACTCACTAATTCTAATTCTCAACATTTAAAACATTGAGACAGAAAACTCCAAAGCTCTAATATGGACAGGCAAATGAACATACCAGAATTTGTTTTGCTTCCACTTAGGTTGAAATAATTCTACCTCTACACTGATACCTTGGCCCTATATTAGGAGGCACATTTTTGAAGTGCATTATGTTTGCATATTGGCCTAATAAATTCCTGAAAAAACATTCAAAACACAAGCTATAAATACTCCTGAAAACAGTGGCTATGTGGAACGGACAGAGAAAACAGAGGTGTTTACTAAGAACAGGCAACGTATTTTATTATTTCCTAAGTCTTGCAGTAAACAGGCTTCCAGACTGAAGCTGGGAGAACCATTTTCAGTGCTGTAGTCCAGGCTACTCTCAGCACATACAGACCCTAATACAAATACTAAGAGGGAAAGTTCCATGAATTTCTATTGCTTTAGGTGGCATTACAGGAGCTGGTGCTGTAGAATAAAACAAAAGTAGACAATCATTTGGTGGAGAAATCTCTAGTGGCCTACACCACAGTATGAGTTATTGAAAGTCCTTAGCAGACTTCATCTGCAACATCACAGCGTTACCTTCCTGAGGTGGTCTGTAAGGCTTGAATAAATGAGAATAGTTTTGAGACGGGAGATAAGACAGGGGAGCAGCCAGCAGCTGTGTTAAAATTCTTATTTCTAATCTCTGATACTTCCAAAATACAGAAAACATGCTCTTTTTACTTTTCTGATTGAGAATTTCATACACAGGTAGCTACCTCTAGAACAAACTGTCTTATGGGTAGTTGTGCATGTATGTGATTTCCTGAATATAAAACCAAAAGCAAGGTATAACTCAAATGAATTCATGTAGTTATCTCCCACAGCAAATCCAATTCTGTAATTACCAAGCTCCGAAGTTAAACCACTGTGCTTTCTGGGCTATAGCACATCAATGAATTTTTATTAAAGTCAGAATATCATTTACTCTGAGAAACTAATGACTTAAATAGTATCAAGAGTTTTCATCTGAATATTTCATGTAGTTGATACAAGTCCAAAACATCTATTTTCATAACTAGAAACAAAAATTTAGTTAAAGGAACAGTCTCAAATGATTAACTTTTTTGCATTTATGAAACTGAGTAATTACTGTACATAACATTTTTTAAACAAACAGCTCTAAAATATTATTGGTAAAAATATGAAGATGTTGCCTGGCCATTTGTCTCCTATGAGACAGCTTCAGTGATGTTTGCTTAAAGAATAATATTAAATAAGTAACTTAAATACATAACAATGACGTGTCATTTCATAGAATCCTATCTTATTAATGAAAGTAGTTCCCAGTGTTTATCTCCAGCCCAACCTCTTCCTGTTGTAACCTCCTGCCTCATATTTTGATGCTGGTCAAAAAGTCCCACTTGGATATTCTCACCTGCTCAGAAATTCAAGCTGACCCAAAGTGAGAGGCAACATGCGTAAGAAAAAAACATGGAGTAAAAGTAAATCTGAACAAATGGAAAGACACATTCTACTGCATTCTCAGAGAGGAAGATCTGAGGTTACAGGTGTGACTACTCCAAATTCTGAAAGGGCCCAATAAAAAAAAACAGAAAACGAAACCCCATAATCCTCAGCACCACCATCAGAAACAAACAAGCTGAAGCTAACTTAGTAGAAAAATTAAACAAGAATAGACAGGAAGACTCTGAACAAGAAAAGCAAACATAAAAACATGAAGCCTCTATAAATAAAATAATGTGGCATATTAAGAGACAGCTCAGTGGAATGGGACAGAAAACCTAAATATAGAACCAAACTAAACATGAAAATATATGCATATTGTATGACAGACAACTCAGATCAAGAATGGGCTTCTGAGACTAGAGAGATGGCTCAGTAGTAAAGAGCATTGGCTGCCTTCGTAGAGGACCCGAGTTTTGTTGTCAGTACCCACTGGGCAGCTAACAACTGTCTGTGACTCTAGTTTCAGAGGATCCGATGTCTTTTTCTGACTTTGGGGGACACTGCAGGACACAGGTGCACTTACATACACGCAGGCAGTACACTCATACACATAAAATTAAAAAAAAATTTTTTTTAAAGAATGTATTTCTAGCTGGGCATGGCGGTACACACCTTCAATCCCACCACTCAGGAGGTAAAGCTCTATATGTGCACTGTGAGCTCCAAGTCAGCAAGGGCTACAGGGACTTCCTAGTTAGAGCTGCTTGGCTAACCAAACAGCCACACCAAAAAGACAGTCAGATCTATTCTTCACGGTCAGATCTATTCTTCAAACTATACATGAGAGCAAATTCCAGATGAATCAGAGATGTAAATATAAGATGTATTTATTTTCATTTATTATTGTTATTATTGTCTTTGACAGGGTCTCCCTATTCCCAGTCTGCCTGTAAGTCACTGTGTGGACCAGGCTGACCTTGATCTCTAGATCCACCTGCCTCTGCCTCCCAAGGGCTGGAATTAAGGATTTTTTAAAAATTATTACATTAAAATGAATTAAACTGTTTTACATCTGGGGAATAAAAAGACATTTCATAAATCACCCAAAATCTCAAAGCAAAGACACATATATACACTATTCATTTTTACTAGCTAGAAAAAAAAGCTGGGTGTGATGTTTTTAATCACAACACTCAGGAAGCAGAGACAGGAGGGTTCCTGAAGGTGCAAAGCCAGCCTGGTCTACATACGGAGTTCTGGCTAGTCAGAGGCTACGTAACAAGATATTGTCTCCAAAAGATAATTCTACATAACATAAAATATTAATAAAAACAACAAAACTGCCAAACTAAATAAGGAAAAGTACAAACAACAAACAGAAAAATCTATTTAAAACTCATTTGGTTTTTTGCTTATTTTGTTTTGATTGAGGCCGAGTCTTGTTATGTAGCCTGGGATACCTTGAATTCATTATGTATCCCAGGCTGGCCTCGCATTAACAATCCTCCTAAATAAATGCTGGGATTACAGGCATATTCTACCATACCAAGTTTTGCTGTAGTCTCAGCTGGCCTTTCTTTTCTGTTTTTAATTAGATAAGTATTTTTTGGCAGGGATTGATCCTTCATGCATGCTGAGCAAGTCCTCTATTCTTGAGCTACACCCCCAAAAGTATCTATAACTTAAAAAAAAATCTATAACTCTTAACACATAGGAAAGTTAATATTTCTAGTATATTAAAAATTCCTCACTAGGCGTGGTGGCACATGCCTTTAATCCCAGCACTTGGGAGGCAGAGGCAGGTGGATCTCTGTGAGTTCAAGCATTCAAGTCCAGTCTGGTCTACATAGCGAGCTCCAAGTCAGCTGAGCCTACAAGGAAACCCTGTTTCAAAAAGAGACCAAAAAGAGGACGGAAAAAAAAAAACAAACACCCAAACTTCTAAATATAAAGGACTAAAACCTGTATAGAAAATTTGAAGACAAAATAGGGTGGAGGGCTCGGGAGATAGTTCAGGGCAAAGTGTTTGCTTTGCATGCATGAGAACTTGAGTTGGATCTGGGAGTTTCTCTGTCCACAGGTTTGGGTGCCTCAGCAGTCCCAATCTAGTACCTCAAACCTGGAGGGTTCCAGAACAGCTAGTTCTTACTTAAGGATGGGAGCCTGGAAACTCTGATATCAGAGAAGAAATCAGCAGCAATTCAGCAACAGGGTACATAAACTCAGTGAGCAGGAAGGGCAGCCAGCAGAAGGCAAATAATCTTCCTTCTGTCATATGCTTTATCTGGGCTGCCATGGGAAGTGCTGCCCACGTTGGGGTGGGTCTTCCTGTACACGTTAGGGCAACCAAGACAATTCCTCAGGTGAGGGTTCCTGATCAAGTGATTCTAATTTGGGGCAAGTTGACAATAAAACCAGCCATCATGGATAACTCCCATAACCTACATTTTAAAAAGCCCAGGCATGGTAGTAAGCTCTTATAATTCTAGTGCTGGGGAGGTGAATAAGACAGGAGGGTCCTAGGAGCTCAATAGCCAGTCAGCCTAGCCTACTTGGCAAGCTCCAGGCTAGTGAGGGGGCCTGACTCAAATGAATGAATGAATGAATGAATGGGCACAGATTGGGGAGGAGGTCTAAATTTGATTAAGATCTGTTATATGAAATGCATAAAAACTCAATAAAAATTATTTTTAAGAAGCGGATGGCACTTAAGAAATGCCACTAAAGGTTGTTCTCTGGTCTCCACATGCACCTGCACATATACCACACATGCATGAGGGCACACATGCCCCGCCCCACACGGTAGAGTTCACGGAGAAAGAAACTGTTAAGCACCCCCTAAACCCTTGAACATATGTTCGACCTCCCTCCTGGTAAGACAAGAATTCCCTGCAGCCACATTTTTCAAGGTCTGAAAACTGCATTCTGCAGACGAGGTTGTAGAAAACAACCCCTCTGATACTCTGCAGTTCAAAGTCCAAGCATTTGAGTAAGGGGCTCAAATCAGCTGGCCACCACTTAGGCTACATTAAAATTTCCAGTTTGACTTTTAGCAAACTGCCTTAGAAACTCCTGAACAGTCAACGAACAAACTTAGTGTGTGGTGTACGGGTGCACCCCACAGGAGACTCTCACACAGCCTATATCAAGTGGTACTCACTGTTAAGTTCATGCAGCCCTGCCACCAGCTGGCCAACTTAGGAACCCATTCCTTCCTACCAGAGTATATATTTTGATTCACACTGTTTCTCCCTAACCCTCTCTAACCTCTTCTCATTTTCTTAGGAACCCATTCCTTCCTACCAGAGTATATATTTTGATTCACACTGTTTCTCCCTAACCCTCTCTAACCTCTTCTCATTTTCTTTCCATCTCCCTCCCTCCTTCCTTCCCTGGTTCCAGACACAATGCTTAGACTAAGAAAGGCAGGCTGTCCACCTGAATAGAGAGGGAACACTGCAGAGCTGGTGCTCATAGGAGTCAGTGGAGGGACATGGAGACATGATGAAGGCATTTCCTAGATTTTAAGAGCACCTGGTGGTTTACATATTTTTAAAGGAAATTGCCCAGTTTTTAAGAGGGGACATCCCATTCAGATTTCTTACACTGTATAGGCCAAACAAAACTGCCACTGTTCATTCAGATCTTGACTTTGGAAGGCCTGTTTTAAGTTTTTTCTTGGGGCTTATTTTTGATCAATAGATGATATGGGCTACTCCTTCTAGACCAGCCTGTTATTCCTTCCTTAGTTCTCAAAGTCTGGAGCTCAAAAGAACACATGATTTTCTAAACTTGTGATGTGATGTTTTATCTCTCTCTCTTTTTTTTTGAGACAGGGTCTCCCTGTAGCCCCAGCTGGCCTGGATTTGCTATGGAGACCAAGCTGGCCTCGAACTCACAGAGATCCGCCTGCCTCTGCCTCTCGAGTGCTGGGATTAAAGGTGTGCACCACCACACCCGGCTCTATCTCATTTTCAGTGTAAGCACTGCAGGCACTCATGCTTTTTTCTTTCAGCAGGTATTTCTGTTTTCCTATACACTTTCATAGTATCCCCTTGCTTTTCAGTATTTTTAATTGGTTTATTAAGTTAGCATTTGAAGTAATGGGTTTCATCATAACACTCTCATACATATGTATCATTATGCTTTGTTCTAATTCATCCCCTCCCCCACTGCCCTCCTCGGTGTCCCCTGTTCCCTTCTGGCTGCCCCCACCCCCACAGCCTCCTCTGCTTTTTCATTACATGCCATTCTTCCTTCCATTTTTTTTTTTTTGGTCTTTTTGAGGCAGGGTCTCTCTATAGCCCCTGCTGACCTGGAACTCACTATGTAGACCAGGCTGGCCTCAAACTCAAGAGATCCACTTGCCTCTGCCTCCCAAGTGCTGGGATTAAATGCATGTGCCACCACACCCGACTCACTCTTCCTTCTTAAGGAGTACACACTGCACTATGTTGGAACTTGCCCAAACACACAGCTACTTTTGATTTTAAACAAAGTTCAAGGGCTGGAGAGATGGCTCAGCAGTTAAGAGCACTGGCTGCTTTTGCAGAGGATCTGGGTTCAGTTCCCAGAACCCACACAGCAGTTAACAACTGTCTGTAATTCCAGTTCCAGGGGGAATCTAACACCCCCTTCTGGCCTCTGCAGGTATTGTATGCACATATGCACCTGCATGCAGGTAAAAACCCTCATCCACATAAAATAAAAAATAAATAAACCAATCAAAGTTCAGATTAGGAACATATTCTTTTGATGCTGTCTTCTTTTAGCCTTTCTGTCCCACTGGCCTCATGTATAACCTTCATCACATTCTCCATCCATGAAATGAAAATAACAGAGTATGTGCTTGCTATGGCTGTTCTGAAGATGGAGTGACCTGGCACGTGTAAACCACTGCAATGCTAGGAACAGACAGTGCTTACCAGATATGACAGCTTACATGAAAATGTCCCCCATAGGCTCCAAGCATTTGAACACTTGGCCAGTTGGTGGCACTGTTTGGGGAAGGTCATGGGGAAGGCTATGGAAACTTTAGAGAGGTATGGTCTTGCTGGAGGAAGCACGTCACTTGGGGTGGGCTTCAAGAGTTCATAGCCTTTCCCCACTTCCAGTTAGGCTTTCTGTTTTCCTGTGCATGTTTGAAGATTTAAGCGCTCAGCTATTTGCTCTGTATGCCTCTGGTGATGCCTCCCTGCCAGGATGGACCTTTTTTTTTTTTGTTTTTGGTCTTTTTGAGACGGGGTCTCCCTGTCTCCCTGTAGCTCCAGCTGGCCTTGAACTCACTATGTAGACTAGGCTGGCCTTGAACTCACAGAGATCTGCCTGCCTCTGCCTCCCAAGTGCTGGGATTAAAGGTGTGCACCACCACGCCCAGCACAGGATGGACTCATCCTCTAGAACCATAGGCTGAAAAAATTCTTCCTTCTATAAGTTGCCTTGGTCATGGTGTTTTGTCACAGCAACAGGAAAATAACCAATATGGCAGACAATGCAGCTGCTGCCCATTACACCAATTATATCAAGTCATGCTGAGACTATATACTCTTCAGAGAACCCCAAAAGTTTCACCAAAGTTTATACTGATTACCAGCTCTATAGGTGTGTGGACTGTCTATCACAGAGAAAGTTAACAGACAAAATTCACCACTAGCAAGAGCACAGCCACTGCTATTCAGTGCCTCGTGCCTGTCAGCGTGCTTATTTAAACAAGTTGTTGGCTGGTGTGTTGTAATACCCACCCCACTAACTACAATAGGAAGAGCTCCTTAATTACTGGGGTCATTCAGAAGCTTTTCTCCAGTTTTTACAGCTCTCTTTTATGTTCTCCACATCTCAAAAAAAAAAAAAAAAAAAAAAAAAAGAAAAAAAGAACTGAGAGCTCTTTATAATCAGCCAGGAGAGCAGACAGAAGACTTTTATTTAGTACCTAGGACTAAAAGAAATTTCATGCAAGCTAATAGTAGCTCTACCAATAAATTCTACTAACTTTTTGAATAATGAAGGATGTAAGTAAGTCATGGGGCCCCGCTGATTTGAATTCATTTTCCACCAACCATATATATTTTTTTTAAAAAAAGGAAAGGAAGAAAAGAACTCCTTTTCTCAAAACTGTGTCTTCCCTCTGGCTACTACCTTTTCTCTTTTCTTTCGTTCACATCAATCCCCAGTTTCCTCTTCGCATTTATTTCGCAGCCCTCTGCCATTGGTCCTCCACCCCCACCTTCCACTGCCTATGCTCAGGCATTTCTCAGACCTGCTGACTGCTGCAGGCTCACTGTGACTGACTGCCCCATTCTTCTGCAACACCACAGTCTTCTTCTCCCTGCCTCTTTTTATGCTCTTCCTTGAATCTTTCTTCTTCGAGGTTCTCTTCTTCTGGCCTTTAAATCCAGGTGTTTCTGAGGACTCACCTGGCCTTCAGTCTGTACTCTATTCACTTGTCTAGGCAGCCTGATTGTACTTTTTGAAACTGCAAAGTGAGAGCTGATTTAAAAAAAAAGATTTATTATGTTTTATTTTCAGTAATGTGTATGTATGTGAATATGTGCATGTGTGTGTAGGTGCCCAACGAGGTGTTGGAACTCCTGGAGCTGTAGTTACAGGCAGTTGTGAGCAGCTGTGTACCACCCAACTCAGTGCTGGGCACTGAACTCTGGTCCTCTGGAAGAGCAGTATGTTCCCTTAACTGCTGAGAATTTCTCTAGCCTGATTTGTTAAAAAAAAAAATCCTCTGCCTAGACTGTTATCTCTTAGAAGCTTGTTTTGTTCACCTGTGTGCTTCTAGAAATAGAATACTGACAAACAGGCATATATGAAGATTAAGTTTTGTTGACTTTTCATTTAATCGATTTTCACAATATGAAGCAGTATTTTTTTTTTTTTTTTTTTGGATAACTGATCATGCCAGCTTACCTTCCTAACCAAAGGTAAAGGTTAAAATAAAACAAAACAAAAAACTCGGGGCCAGGGAGCTCACTCAGTTGGTAAGGTGCTTGCCTCACAAGCATGAGGACTTGAGTTAAATCCCCAGAACCCACGTAAAAAATGCCAGGCATGGTTGTGTTCTGAGGAAGTGGAGACAGGAGGGTTCCTGGAGCCACTGGCCAGCCAGATGAGCTAGCCTTCTTGGTGAGTCCCAGGAAAATGAGACTGTTTCCAAGAAGGCGAACCTTATTCCTGAGGATGGAGCCCCAGGTTGTTCTCTAGCCTCAACATGTGTGTGCACAAATGTGCACCCACACATGTACACATACGAACTTGTACATACACACATATGGGGGGGGAGAGCGAGCAAGAGCAAGCGAGAGAGAGAGCCTGAACCTTAAAGTATCTGTTATCAGTTTCCTCGAAAGGCAAGAAGTTGAGCACTATATCCTGGAACTCTTGCCTGCTATAATTGAAGAATGTTTTTTTCTACTATCATTTATGTCTTTGCTTATGGCCCATAAAGAGTCAGATTTAACTGCACTGGAAATTTAAGGAGAAAATATGAAGGATCTTGATGAAACAAAAGTGTTGGTATGAGATGAGCCTTCCAAGGGAAATAAATTACACAAATCACTCTTTCCGACTCTAAGTACAGGGAGAAATATGTTGAGGTGCACAACTACCATGTAAATGTGTTGAGGCTCAGGTGCAGAAATTGGCCTAATTGTATATGAGACTATCTATTTACAAATCAGTTAGTCTGGAATCCTAAACCCACATCTATTCTGGTCCCTTTCTTTTCTCCTCACCCAGTCACCTGGCTCTCCCACCACAACCAAAGAGAAGAAAACGGGCTGGGAAGGAACGGAGAGAAGCAGAGGGCACACATGTATGTGTGAGACAGCAGCTGAGCTTCCTGGCTGCTGAAGAAGGTCCTTAGGAAAATCCCCTAATGGTGACACTTCCTAGGTCCCTCACCTAGTAATGACTTCTTATGGCATCACTGCCCAACACTGTTCTATTTTGTCTGAGACAAGGTATCCATATATACTTTAGGCTGGTCTTGAATATGTAATCCTCCTGCCTCTACTCCTGAGGGCTATGATTACATGAGCCACTATAACCAGCCTAAAGAGGTTTCTAAAGATACTTTTCCACATATCAATTTATGTAATATATGTTTCCATACTTTACACATTAAAAAGAGTACGTTTGGGGGCTAGAGACCTGGCTCAGTGGCTAAGAGCACTGGCTGTTCTTGTAGAGGACCTGGGTTCAGTTCCCAACACCCACATGGCAGCTAACAACCATCCATAACTCCAGTTCCAAGGGGTCCAATGCCCTCTTCTGACCTCTGCAGGCATTGCACAACATGGGTGCACTTACATACAAGCAGGCAAATCACTCCTAACATAAAAATAACAAATAAAATATTTAAAAATGAACAAATAAAACCAGTAAGTTCTAGGCTCAGGAGGGGAACAGTGGTTCAGTGACAAGAATATGTGCTTAGCCTGGGAAATGTTCTGGATTCAATCCCCAGAACTAAGGAGAAAAAAGGAAAGAAGAGTAAGTTCTTTTCATCCCAAGAATGAACTCGTTGCCTCTATTTACTATCGCCCTGGAGAACGCATGGTCTAGAGGATATGACTGTAACAACCACTGTTCTTATGCAAGGTAGGCTACAGATCATCAGACCTAGTCTCATGAAATATCTGTTGGTATTAAAGGAAAATGACAGATGGAATTTGAGTATGGGGCTGGCTTTGATTTAGGAGCATGGCTAATGTGCTCCTTCATGTAGTGTCTAATAGTCTTAGGTGTAGCCCTTGTCTATACTAGGGTCTACTGAGGCCACACCTACCTCAGGTTTAGTGCCACAGACCCATGTCCTCTGCCCTCCCACTATCCTGAAGGCTCAGTGACACTCTGCTCTGAGGAGCTGTGAGTATATCTAATTTTGCCTGTGTTCTCTCATCATGGGAAGAGCTATGCAAAAAGGACTAGAACACCTTTTCCATTTGCTAATTAATTACCCTTTGGGAGGCTGAGTGGAGGAAATAATTCCTATATCCATTCCCCTTACCAAGTAAACCCTATCAAAGGTCTTAAGCTCTGAATCCCCATTTAACCAATGAATATATAAACAAAATATAGTATATGAATAAAATGGAATATTAGTCATAAAGGGGAATGAAGTAATGATACATGTTGTACCATGGGTGGACCAAGGAAACATTACGTTAAGTAAAAGAAGAACATCCTCTAAAGGTTCTTGTGTTGAAGTCTTGATCCCCATGATGGTGGAATCAAGAGGCGGTAAGACCTTTACGAGGTGAAGCTTAGGTCTTCCTGTCAATGCTACCATTCAAAGAAACTGAGGTAGTTCTTGTGGGACCCTGAATTAAGATTTCATGACAGAGTTGTTACAAAGGAACAAGCCTAGCCACTCTAACTTCTTGTCTTGTCATGTGACCTCTGCTTCTCTAATATATTCCTTCCTGGATGCTACCTACTATAAGGTGACTCAGCCAGGAGGACATTTACCAGAGCCATGCCATGCTGCTTGGACTTTCAACCCCCTAAACTGTGAGCCAAATGAACCTCTTTTCTTTATAAAGTACCAAGGTTCTGGGATTTCTTTATAGTAACAGAAAGTGGACTAAACACGAAGATAGAGTACTCAGTTATCCCTGGGTTCTACCCCTAACACATGTGCTCCCATGTACACATGCTGCACAGACAAGTCAAACAAAAGGTCACATAGTAAAAAGCACTATACATCTTAAACAGATGCATGGTATATAAGTTATATCTCAATAAAGCTGTTATAAAAATTTTAGAAATGTATATCCATCCCATTGATGAGACTTTCTCATCAGTCTTACTTGGTCTGAAACAAATTCATTGTGACTAAAAGAATCTGAGGGCTGGGAATGTGGAACAATGGCAGAGCACCTGCCCAGCATGCTCCACACCCTGGCTGCCACACCAGCATGGAAACAAAATCAGAGTACAATCTAGTCCAGAAAGAAGATTAAAATGATAATTTTGAAAGACTAAAAGTATTAATATATCTAGACAGATATTAAGGCAAAATATTTTAACATTTTTCATGGTGCTCAGAGCAATCTTCTGTTCAACAAACTAAATGCCAAACAACAAGCGAATAGAAATTAATCACACTAGACCTGAAATATTTAAAATGGATTTATCTCAAGCTACTCATAAACCTATAAATTCTGAAAAACTATTGACATCATCTCATTTCCTGACAAAAATGAAAAAAGTTCAATCCTTGAAGCTTTTAATTACTCTTTAAGTAGAAGAACTACAACAACTTATAAGACCAATAAAGCAAAATTTCCAGTAAAATGAACACAATTCTACACCATTACTATGGAGACCCATATCCAGGAACTCATCTAGCTGTGAGGGTATGTTTATTGACTGCTTTATAAGCAACAGCGTGCATACGAGAACCAGTAGAAAAAAAAGATGCATGGCATCATTTGTGCTGGGCAGGGACTGTGCCACTCATGGGTTACAAAACTCATTTGGTACCCTTGGGCCCATACCAGATGTTGTGAATTGAATGTGAAGTGGCCCCTACAGGCGCATGTATTTGAACATCTTTCCCTACATGTGGAGCTGTTTGGGAAGGTTGTGGAACTTCAGGAGGTGGCGCCTCACTGTACGAATTGGCCACTGGGGTGGCCCTTGAGGTCTTATAGAGCAGCCCCACTTTCTGTTCAGTCTCTGCTTCCTGACTACACACTCAAGTGATAAGCCCCCTCCTGCTCCTGCAGCCATGCTCTCCCCACCGTGATGGATGGCATCCCCTCGAATTGTAAACCAAAACAAAATCTTCACTTAAGTTACTTTTTTTGGAAACAGGCTGTGAAAAGTAAGAGGCCAGCAATGACTCAAAGTTGTGCCTCAGCAAAATCCCTGTGGCATGATTCTTTCTGAACTCTTCTCCTTTCTTAAACCCAACACTAGGATTTCATCAGAGATGGAATATTGTGCAGCCATTAAAACTGGTACCCTTCATAACTACACGAAGAAAGCTTTTAAAATGTTGTATGAGAAAAAAATACAAAAGATTTTCTTAATTTATATATTTTATAATATACATGAATTTTATATTTGACTATTAAATATGGTTTTTAAAAAACCTCAAATGTCATGTCTGAGTTGGGGATATAGTCCTGTGACAGAATACAAGAGAGACCCTGGGTTCAAGCTCCAATACTACCCCCCTGTCTTAGTTTGTTCTTCATTGCTGTGACAAAACACTCTGACCAGTACCAACTTGGGGAGGAAAGGGTTTATTTGTCTTACATCTCCCAGGTCGCACGCATTCATCAGGGAGCCCAAGGTAGGAACTCAGGGCAGGAACCTGGAGGCAGGAGCTGGAGCACAGGCCATGGAGGAACGCTGCTTACAGGCTTGCTCTCCTGGCCCCTGCTCAGCCTGCTTTCTTATGCAACACAGGCCCACCTGCCCAGGGGTGGCACCACCCACAGTGGGCTGGGTCCTCCCACATCACTCATCAAGAAGATGCCCTTCAGACATGGCCACAGGCCAATCCAATAGAGGCAATTTCCCGATTGAGGCTCCCTCAACCCAGGTGTGTCAAGTTGACACTAAAGCTATCCAACACACACCCCAAAAGTCACAGAGATAAAACTGGCTAAAGCATTTGCAATGATTAATGATATGTTAGTGGATATTTAATGAAAATTCTAGGACGCTTGGGAAAGCACGTACAATTTTAGAAGGCAAGATTATTGTTATTCATTTCTTCTGAGTGTATGCTTTAGTGGCTTTTTGTTTTTTGTTTCTGCAGTGCTGAGGATGGAACTCAGGCCTTGTACACACTAGACAGGAGCTCTACTGCTGAGCTACACCCTGACCCAAGACTTTGGATTTAAATTTCATTTTTTCTCTAATATTTTATTTAGTATTTTACATGTATGGGTATATTGCCTGCATGTATGTAAGTGCACCCATATCACGCAATGCCCACGGAGGTCATAAGAGGGCATCAGATCACCTGGTACTGGAGTTATGGCAGTTGTTAACTGCCATGTGGGTTTCAGGAACTGAACCTGGGTCCTCTGCAAGAGCAGCCAGTGCTCTTAACTGTTGAGCCATCTCTCCAGACTCTAAAATTTTATTCTTATCTATGAACATATTAATGATTTTTAAGACTGATGTCAATCCTCCTTTGTACGGCAAGTCCGAGGATGCTTCATAATGGGGACAGTTCATTTCACAGATGTCTACACTGGGCTCATGGTTACAGAGTACTAGGATCCTAGTCATGACCATGCAATTTGCTTAATATTTTATCTATGATTGATCAATAGGTGAGAAATTGATTTAGCTGAATTTTGTGATGATATTATTTAAAATAGTAAGGCATTAGCCAGAGGCTGGAAGTTCTGACCAAAGTTAAATTGTCAATGGAGTAATTAAGCTCATTAATGACAAATACAGGATACATTAATAATGCAAAAGAAACAAGGAAAGAAACGGGCACTTATAAAAATAAAATGCCAAAAGCTTAGCCAAAAATATGAATGTCTGCTGCAGAAAATAATGATCAGTTAGTCTCAGTTTACACTAAGGATCAGTATTAATGAGCTCAGGATGCAGCACCAGGGACTTAGGATGACTAATTACGAAATAGTTCTGGTGGTATACAAACACACTGGAGTGCTATTTAGCCCCCAAAAGGAATGAAATTCTGCCACCTGCAACAATACAGATGGAACTAGAGGTCAGCAAGCGGAATAAGCCAGGCACAGAAACAGGAACACTAAATAGGCTCACTTATATGTGGAAGCTCCAAGTTGATCCCAAAGTAGAGAACAGAAAACTGCTTACCAGAGCCAGGGGAGGGTATGACAAAGTAAGGATAAAACAAGGCTAATAGGGGTGGGGGTGTGGTCAGATAGGAGAAATTACTTTTAATGTTCTACAGCACAATAAGATAATTCTGGCTGACAGCAACTCATTTAATATTTTGTAATAGAGAAGATTTTGAATGTTCCCAACACAAAGACACAATAATGTGTCTGAGGCCAGAGACATCATTTATCCTGATCCCATCATTACATACTATACATATGCTGAAATGTCAATGCATCCTTATAAATATGCATGGTTACTAGGCACCAATTAAAAAGTTTTAAATAATGTTAAAAAGAAAGAGTTCTTCAAGTAGTTAAATGAAATATCAGTGTATCAAGTAGTTACAGAACTTCTATGCAAGTGATTTTCTAAAGCAGGGGTTTTCTGTGGAGGTGGTATCACCCAAAGGGACACAAAATGGAATCTGTTGGAGAACTTCAGTCTTCTGATCTAATTCATTTGTTTCATTTCTCCTTTATGGCATCACCAGAACATAATACTGATTTATTCAAACTCCCTTTCCATTGAGATATAGCCAACACACACAAGTAAAATACAAAGGTATAACTTAGCAAACTACTATGAAATGAACTCCTACCCAACACCTCAGAAGACCTCGTGTACCCCTTCTTGGTAAGTCTCTAGAACTAACAGGTCAAGTTTACCCACACTGTTCTCTTCCATAAGTCCATAAGTGACTTAGCTATTTGTGATTCCTATGTTTCTTTATAAATCTTAGAATTAGATTCCACTAAAATAAAAATTCCACTAAAATTCCACTAAAAAATGGTTGGGTTATATTGATTTAGAAACAAGTTTTATGTACGGGTAGGTTATATTTTCTCTGAACTTTGCTCAGGACATAAGGGATACTGTATAGTATTTCTTTCAAAAGGGCGTGTTTGGCCTGATAGGAAAAAGATCCACTGTTCCAGTGACATAAATGTGGAACCTTCCCCCAAAGAGCATGGACCTAATGTTCTAGGACTATATCTTATGTAAAAAGCAAAGCTCTCTCTAGATGATCACCCGAGTGTCTCAATAAAAATCTTCCTCAAATGTTAGGGTACGGCCACCCGATAATGTACTCAGGGTTTTCTAGGCACAACTGTGTTTTAACGTGTTTGATTAGAAGCTCATTAACTCCTTTGTAAGTTATCTCATGGTAACCAGAGAACAGTTTGGCATACTAAATAGTTAACAAAACTTGAAAGGCACAAATTTAAAGGATAAAAAAAATTACGATTCTGTAGTTAGGTGCATTTTTTTTGGGGGGGGGAGCTAAGGATCGAACCCAGGGCCTTGCCCTTGCTAGGCAAGCACTCTACCAGTGAGCTAAATCCCCAACCCCAAGATTCTGTAGTTAAATAATACAATAAAAAAGGCAAGCCAGACAAAATGAATTAAAAACTCTTTGTAATCTTAAAAATTCAATTCAAACTCATCTGTCTTAGATGAATAAATGATTGCATTTTAAAACAGGGTTTGGCCGGGTGAGGTGGTGCATACCTTTAATCCCAGCACTCCAGAGGGAGAGGCAGGCTCTGTGAGTTCAAGGCCAGCCTGGTCTACATAGTGAGTTCCAGGACAGTTGGGGCTACAGGGAGACCCTGTCTCAAAAAGACCAAAAAAAAAAAAACAAAAAAAAACAAAACAGTGTTTGATAAGGTTCACCTCAGTTGCGGGTCTTTCACTTCCTGGCCTCATGCTCCTGGGCAAGTTATTTGACATTTCAGAAGCTTGGTTTCCTTATCTGCAAAATGGAAATAATACTGATTCTCTCTCTCTGTCTCTACCTAACATGCATGCACACGCACGCACACACACACACACATGCATGCACGTACAACCTAACAGTATGTATGTTTTTTGTCTGTTTTGGGAGGAGTCTCTATGTTGCCGAGAATGGCCTCCAACTCCTAAGCTCAGGTGATCTCCTTCCTCAGCCTCCACAGCAGTGGGACCCCAGCTGCACACCACTTTCTCTGCTCCACTGCTGCTTTTCTTTCATGGTGCTGGCACTCCAACCAGAGCCTCACTTAGGCTAAGCAAACCCTGTACCCACTAAGCTGTACATGCCCAGGCTCCAGTGCCACTTTACTTTTCATATGAACTCACAGAGGTAAGTATTCAAGGCATCCAGGTAGGGAGATAGCTATTAGAATTATTTTATATTCACTCATTGACTGCAACTTGTGAACAAGTTCCTGTAGATTATGTCTCCAAGGCATCTGCATTTTAAGGCTTTTCGCTTCTAATTGTGAAATGGAAATCTTTATTTCCCGTAAAGAAATTTCAAGCCTCAGCAAGCAGATGGCATAGTCCATTCAAAATTCAGCCCACAAGGTCATACTGTCCATTCAGTTTATAAGAAATTCTGAAGCAATTGAGAAATTCTGTGACACTGAAAAAGTGTGATGCTGCCCAACAATTGGCTTGATGACAATGCTCCAGCCCACTGTAAGCCCTGTCAATTATGGGTACAAATATTAGATGGCTCTCCATCCTAGCTAGCTTGAATCTGAATGAGTTACAGAAGTTTCCAAAAGCTAATCTCTTTTCAAAGCATACATGTTCTTATTCTATTTCAAGTATTCAGGAGAATAGCCTAGAAGATTCCATAATATGACAGAAAAAGAAATGGCCTTGCAGCCAAGTGATGTGGACCTTCATTCTAGTTTGAATACTTAAACACTGCTGTAGGCCTGGGGATGTAGCTCAGTGGTAGAGTATCTGTCTACAATAAGTGAGGTCCTAGTTCAGACCCCAGCACCACATAAAACAAAACCAAGCCACCATTGGTGTGGCATTAAACATTGGTCTTGCATCTCAGCAGTTCAGGATTCCTTTCAGTTCTGAGTCTACGTGCAAGGTACATGTAGGAAAGGGGGGAGAAGAAGCTCCCGTTTGCCCTTGCCATCACCATATTCAGTGGTAACTCCACCCCCAGAAGCTTAAATCTTATCAAATTCTTGTTGTCTTTATGTCAAGAGAATCAGAGTGGACGTCCTGGAGGTGAGGACGCACTATCCAGGGGTCCTTTAAGCCTATCCCCAGGGGCTATAGTAAATAATGATGTCTGATGTACTATTGGATTATCTGGATTAGAAGACCAGTCTTCAATGCTGCCAGAAATTCTTGCATGAAGCTCCAAATCCCAGGGACAGTCTCTCTATGCTCTGTATCCTACATCTCTGCCAGCAAGAGATGCCCTGTCTACGATGTCCTCACAGATTTCCATGAACAAATTCACAAGAAACCCTGTGGCTCTGTACCTGCCAGGCAACGGTGCTCAGCCTTATTAGAGTGATCTGAGGAGCTTAATAAATAAACTGCCAGGCAAGATGGTACATACCTTTAATTCCAGCACTTAGGAGGCAGAGGCAGGAGGATCTCTGTGAGATCAAAGCCAGCCTGGTCTACAGAGCCAGTTCCAGGCCAGCTGGGGCTAGGACCTTGCCTCCAAAAAAACCAAAACCCAAATCAATAAACAATTTATATCACACAACCACATGAGGCCATGTGGACACACACACACACACACACACGCGCACACACACACAGACCAATCAGACTCTGAGGCAGGACCTAGACAGTATGTTGTGAAAACACCTCAAGTGATCCCAGTGTATAAACTGGAGTGGAGAAGAGTCCCACCAAGGAAGTGGAACAGCCACACACTCATCTGTTAACGAAGGACAGAAAAGCCACCTCCAACAAATAGCACAGGGAATCCCAGCAGAGAGCTAGAGTTGTGATTTTCTAACCTGTGTGTCAAAGGAGTTGTGTGTTTATGAGTCAAGTGGAAAGATTAAATTACACTGGTCTCAAGAAAAACTATCAACAATAAAGATAATTATAGGTGATGGAGAACAAAAAGAAGAGAAAACCACAAAGATCTGCTTTTAACTTTATAAAGAAAATATTAATTGCACCTGCTCAGGCCAATTCTTCTCTAGCTGACTAATTATAGCGCAGCACAGTAAGATGAGTTAGGGCTGTGTGCTGTCTTAACTGCAGAAGTAGTCAGTCTTACCTGATGACAGGATGAAGATTATCCTGCAGCTTCACCTTCACAGTTTGATACTCTTGAACAGTGTAATGTTTGAGGGAACATTGCTCCTGGGCACTAGAAAGTGTTAATGTTCAATATTTACATAAATGAAGGTTCTTTTCTACATTTGCATAAAAAGAGGTAACTAGGCCTCATCAAAGGACTGAGTTACTGAGAACAGCTACTTTCCAGGCTGGAAGTTTCCAGAAGGCTGCTCTGAGAGTGGTAGGGTAAGAGTAAGGAAGAACAGGATGCAAAGACAGATAAGGTAACTGTCTGACAGTTAAACATCAGGAGGTTCTTCAGAGAGGACCGTTGTGGTCAGAATGTCCCTCTAAAGCTCATGTTGAAATTTAATGGCCAATGTTGAGGTACAGGGGATGGACCTTGAAGGGACGAGTAGGGCATAAGGACATCTGCCCCAGAGACTTCACGCCTCTATGCCCAGGGCAAGCTGCTTGCTACAGGGTTCTCCTCCTCCCTCTCTCGCCATGCAATGCTCCGCTGTGACACAAGAACACCCTTACCAGATACTCGCACCTCCAGAACTGTGAGGACTAATGTGCTTTTCTTCATAAAATACCAGGTTTCTCACATTTTACTAGAGCAGCAGAAAATGGAGCAAAATATAGGCCTTTCACAAAGAGAGGCTCTGGAAGGGACGGCTCTGCTTCAGGAGATGGCGTCTGTTAGGGAAAACAGCACTGCACAGAAAAGCGCCCCCAGAACCCTCCCCTCCCATCTTCTGGCCCACAGGCTTTTGCACACATCTGTGTTAACAGCTACTCTGCTAGTGCATTCTCTCAGCAGAACCTACAAGGTCTTGAAGGCTGGGACCACGGGTTCTTTCTGTTTGCCATGTGTTCCTACACAAAGAATAGTATCTGACACACTCAATGACAATGAAGAATCAATGAATAGTGACCAAATGATAAATAACACGACAGCACATCTGACACTGGGGTGGGTGTACACTTGCCTCTCACCTCCTACACTTATTTTCTCCCAGGCCTATTAGGTTTTCAGCTGGGTTTCTTGGGAGAGCAGAGCCAAATCCAGATTTCTGTAACACCCAACGTGAGTGTTTATGGGTACCACCAATTCAAGAGCCAGCACTGTGAATACAATTGCATAACCTCATTAAGTACCTTGTAGACAGGCACTTAGATGCACCCCTTACCTACAAAATGGTGTGAGAAACTCCACCAAACACTTGACCAAAATGAGAGTACACTGTGCCTGTGGTGATATTCTAATTCCCAACAACAAAACCGTAAGAGAAAAATGTATTTACTGGGGAATAACATATTTTTAGACAGCTCAAATCGGTTGCTAGTGCTATGCACTTTCTCTGAGATGCTCATAACCCTCAGGTTAATCACTGGTTCTAGAAATCTGCCAGGAATCTGCCAACCCTATTTCTCTTGGTGTATAGAACTTCTCCTTTGGGGAGGAAAATTTTCAGGTAGTATTAGCCTTCCTTCCAGAAAACTCCAGAGTCAGACCTGAAGGTTCTCTGAGCTCCTGGGAGGCAAACTGGGGAGGGCTTGGCACAGGGCAGGGGCTTCCTCTCTCACTGACACAAGTCCACTGCTTAACCTCATTCATGTTCGCCATTCCTGTCTGAAGGTTAGACCTCTTTACTGAAGAAAATGGAAGGAAGACAGGAGTTTCCATTCCATGTTGCCCGTGCTAAGAAATACCACCAGACTCTTTCCTCAGTGAGTGCCATGACTCTCCGTATTTGTTCATTAGGGCAGACTATGGCTTTACATTTTTTTCTTCAATTTACCATTTTTCCTTTACCATTTGTCTAGATTTTAAATTCCTTGTTCATATTTCAAGCCCTCCTATGATTTCACCTATAAAAGGTAGGAATTAAACAAAAATTATCCTTCTATCAACTAAATCCAACTTCTTACTTGCAAGCTGGGTCTTATGCTCAGTGGAAGAAAAATCTCTGATCTCTTCAAAGCCTCTAGCAGGTCATATTTTTTTGCTTACTCAAGGACTTTGTTCTTATTTCCTTTCTTGTACCATAAAATTCTGCCTCTCTACTTAATCATCCCAATTAGCATACAAACATGTTTTAATGTAGCCATATTAAAATAAGCTTCCCAAGACATCCCATAGTCCTACCTCCATAGCTAATTGCTCTGCTTCTTACCTTCCTCCTCCCCCCATTCTCTCTTACCATTCAGGAGACATTCATTCCCACCACTAGGTGGAATGGCTCTTGTCAAGGACACATCTGTTTACCCTTTGCCAAATCCAGTGGTCAGGTCTTTTTACTTCCTACCCAGCATCATTTGGAGTGGTCAAATTTCATCTTCTGATGCTACCTCTTTTGCTTCCTCAATGCCGCCCCCTTCTGCTTTCCCTTTCTCTCACACAGAGGGCCTTATTTCTCAGCCTCTCTTCTTTCTCCAAGGGCAATCCCCTTATTACCATGTTTAAAATGCAGTCCAATATGACAATAACTATCAAGGTTTATCTCCAGTCCTGACTTTTCTGCCAAGCACTGGACTCACACATCCTGTGATGTGAAAGTGTCTGCTTAACATTTCCTTCGGATATCTCTTAAGATAGCAGCAGTATCAACAGTTACAGCAGCTACAGCTAACATTTACTATGAAATTATAGGTTACCAGTCATGTTTTAAGAGCCTTAGGGATATTCATTCATTCAATTTTCACTCCAGCCAAATCACTTATATACTGTTAGCATCCCCATTTTACAGATAATTGAAAATATTTCTTTAATAATCCATAGATAATAAATGTCAGAACCATTAAATTAGCTTAGCAACTGCTCCTCCCCCCCCCAAAGAAACAACTTGGGTTTGAATTTCTTTAATAATCCATAGATAATAAATGTCAGAACCATTAAATTAGCTTAGCAACTGCTCCTCCCCCCCCCAAAGAAACAACTTTTGGGTTTGAAGCAGGGCATGAAAGGTTAAATACTTTACCACTGAGCTATATTTCTAGCCTTAAAAAAAAAAAAACCTTGATTACCTTCCCTGTTCTCCATCTGTTGTTCAAACCTAATATTTCTCTCCTTGCTCTGATTATTCTGTCATTAAGTTTGATGTATCCCAAAGTCTGCCTACTGCTCTTCACATCTACTAAAGCCCAAGCCCAGACCTCCCTTCTCATGTAGAAATGATGGAGAAATAAAGCAACTCTCTCTAGTCAGTCTCCTACTCTGCCACACATCCCCTCCCTCTCCTCTTTCCCACCCAGTTAGTTTACAAAGTTCCTTAGACTCCTCTAATGGCTTCCAGTCACCTCATTTAATAAATTCAAATTCCTTGATGCAGTTACAGTGCCCTTCCCTCTTTGCTCAAGCTCCTAGCTGCATCCTCTTGGATGCAACCAGCAACCTCATTCCAGACTTGGGACTTTTGCAGAGCATCCCCTGTGCTCTGGGATGCTCCCCGAGATTTTTACTGCCTCACTCCTTCCTGTTACTTAAGCATCCATTCAAATTTTACCTTCTCTGACCACGTAAAACAAAATGTCTTATCTGAGGGCCATGATTTACTTTCTTCTGGCACTCAATCATGGAAACAACCATGCGTATCTGGCTGTTTATTGTGGGTCCTTCTTCCACAACAACAGGAACTGTGCTAGCTGTGTTCACTGTGGTGTTCTCAGTGACCAGGAATGGGGGGCACTTACCCAGCATTTTGAAAAGCCAAATTCAAATTCAAATGGCTTCTTACACATTCTCCCAGTAGCAAAGCTGGCGGCTTATTCAGAAAGCATGTGATTACACACTGAATTCTGTTTTACTTGTTTCATGTGGAGAGAAAGAGAAGTTATTTTTCTATATCTATTCACTCTACCTAGAAACTTTTAGAGAACACGAAATATGTTTTTACTTGTTCTATATCCAAATATGCTAAAAACATACACAATGCCTAATGTCGGTTTGACTTGTTTAGTCACAAAGAAGCTGCTATGTTCTCTGGCTCACTCCAGCCTAGAGCAACGTTACAACCTCATGTGGCACAGCCAGTTTCCTCCCAGACTTGCACAAGCACGAGACTATTACATTTAACCTCAAAAAGCATGGTTAAAAGTGTATTCTTCAAAGAAACACAGGAAACACCAAAACTACCCCAAACAACCAACTTTTAGAAATGAAGACCCCCCCCACAGAGCTCTATTTTTCTTATCATATACTGAGGATAAAAGAATTCTAGTATAACACAGGTTTGTAGGAATTTCCATTATTAACATTCCTAATATAAAGTTAAAATCTGGAGCAAAATCATTAAATGTCCTAAACTCTTAAGTATTTTGAAATTGAGTTGTACCATACTGCCCGCTCCTGCTGTGGATAAACAGGAAAAGTGAGGCTAAGAGGCAGAGTTGCAGCTCAGAGCTGACACAAGCTACAGAATGAGCAACACCCCATAAGATATGCTCTAATTTCCCTCGTAGATAAAAACCCCCATCTGCTTCTCTCTAAAACATTACTATCCGATACTGAGAACAGCCATAGACTCTTCCAGAAGGGAAACTAGCTGAAGTGCAAATATTTTCTTTGAGTACATGCTAACACCAACTTTGTATTTTCCATGAAAAGGGGGAACAGGTCAGGTCTGGAAGCCTCTATAGAGCTGAGAACCAGAATCCCTGACTGAGCAGGCCCTGGATCAGTTTTTATCACGAGTCAACTCACAGAGTGAGTTTCTCTCAGTATATGAAAACAGAAAATGCAATAATACAAGTCTACAAGGTGACAGTTGCAGCCATAAGAATACACATATGTGCAGGGATTGAAGTCCTTCCCGACTGCAGTATCTAAAGCAGGCTGGTTTCTCTCTGTATCTTCCTGAAGCAATAGAATAAAAAGGCATGGCATCACAAAGGGTTGGGCTGGTAACAATGAATATTAAACATATAATCAATATAGATAAGAAATCCAAGGCTTAAGGAATATGGGGTATGACTGCCTATATACATGGAACGCCAACTGTGACTACATGTGTTTAAGACTGATCAGTCGAGGTGAAAAAACGACAGGAAGGACAAGGACTGTAGTGGGAAAGCCCCCGAGAGGCCACGCTGTCTGGGCAGTCACGGGGGCCTGGGGTCCCACTCAGCACTGTGCTGCGCTCCTGCCCTCTACTGCAGGAGTCATCTGCAGGATATGTCATCTTGCAACATTTTGAGAAAGAAAAAAATAATATGCAAATATTTGTCTGGATTTGTGTTCTTTTCACATTATTATTCATTTTTACTTCTGTTCGCTAAGAGAAGTGTGAAAATGTTATGGTTTTTCTGCATTTATTGTTTATTATATTTTTGAAAAAGAAAAAAAAGATACCTTGAGAAGGACGGCAGAAACCGTGGCGCCCTTTCCTCGGGCTTTACTCTTATATCCCAGGTGCATCTGTCTTACTTTGCAATGCTTGTAAAGCAAAGATCCCAGGCTTCCTGCTCTGTTCATAGTTCACACAAATAGTTAAATAATAATTCAGAGACCGAGGGTGCTGAAATGTTCAAGATTAACTCAGAATACAATTTTTAAACAGGGGACAGTGTTCAAATAGGATTTCTAACATGGTTCAAAAAAACCCCACAGTCAAATCTCTTTTCTGGTGGGGCAGAGGGAAGGAGAGAAGGAGTAGAAAGGTGAAGAAACCTGGCCTGTGTGGAAGGGTGATCTGTCAGCCTCGGATTTTAAGTACCTTTTCAAGGTCGCACAGCCAAGTGATGTCGGAGTGGAATTCTACTTTAGACAAAGTCTACCTGGCTCCAAAGTTCAGCATTCTCTGGGAACAGCAAAGGGAGGACATTCTCACCCAGATTGACTGCACTAAGTCTAAAGTTTGAAAGATGTGTAGAAATGGTCTAGCTTGAAGAATGCTACTAGTTTCCAACAATATTTGGCAATTTAGTACAGAAGAAAAAAAAAAAGCCCTTTCACATACTTTGGAGCCTCAGTATAAGCTGGAGTGGAGACACGGCAAGGTGTAGATTACAGATAATATTCTTCAGAGCTTAGACGGCAAGTGGGAAACTCCAGTTCTTCCAATGAGAGTGATGGGAAAAGTGAGGGCAAAGCAGGAGAAATTAAAAAGTGACATCAAAAAAGTGTCCTGGGGCCGGGCGTGGTGGCACACACCTTTAATCCCAGCACTGGGGAGGCAGAGGCAGGCAGATCTCTGTGAGTTCAAGGCCAGCCTGGTCTATATAGTCAGTTCCAGGAAAGCTGGGGCTACAGGGAGACCCTGTCTCAGAAAGACAGAGCTTTTAAGGACAAGCATGGTGAAGGAGTAAACATTAACAATTAGACCAACACATCTGACAACTAAAAAAGGAGGGTGAGAGCTGCTTTGAGCACCTGCGATAAAGCAGACACAGTTCTAGATGCTGTGGAGCTTCATTTTAGAGTATAAAGAGAAAAAACAAATTAAGACAATGAATTAGCAAAACATATTTGGTGTGCTGTCTACCAGTACTATGGATAAATGCAAAACGAATTTAACCATACAAAAAAAAAAAAAACAAAAAACACAGAAGTGAAGACCAAAAGTTTCCAATAGAGGGCAGAGCAAGTTCAAAGGTCCCGAGGCAAGAGTATGCCTTGTGTGTTCAAGGACCAGCAAGGAGTATGCTGGAGTAAAGAAAACAAGAAGAGCATTCAGAAATTAAGTCTAGGAGGCAATGGGACACTGGATAATGTGCAAGCCTTGCAGACTACTGAGGTGGGTCTAACTTCTAACATGCGCAAGATGGGAGGGAGCTCACAGTAGACGAGGCTAGTTATGTTGACATGGCCTGACATTTTAAAACGATGAGTTTTGTTGCTGGGTTGAGAAAGGACTCCAGGGAACAAGGGCAGAGGCTTATTCCTGATCAGTAGGTTGTTACAATAATTCAAACGAGACAACAGGGGGGTGGCCAGGAGTACGGCTGTTGAAAGGACGAAAAAGATTATGTTCTAGAACTATTCTGCAGGCAGAACTAGCAGGACCCTGTAACAGACTGGATGGTAAGTGTGGCAGGAGAGTTTTCTTGAAAGAAATTAAATTTCTCTTTGCTGAACTACTAAAGAAGGGCCAGAGGAGGAGCTGGGAGGACAGGGGCAGGTGGCTGGGAGGCCTCTTCTGGAGCACAGTCTACTTAATGGAGGGCTCCAGATGCCTGTCAGACATTAACATGAAAGTGTAAAGTGTTTCATTATGAGTTCAAAATTTAAGGAAGACATCTGGGCTGGACATACAGAGTCAGGAGGCAGGAGTGTTCACTACAGCAATGTTTTAAAGCCCTAGAGACTGGATGAGATGACTAAGAACATGAGCATGTGTCCGTGTGGAAAGGAGACCAAGGCCTGATGATGTCCAGGCACTGCAGGGTCAGATGTGAGGAAAGATGAACTAGAACACTCCAGACAGTGGCAGTCAAAGTGGGACGGGCGGAAAGGCCAGGCAGAGTGACATGCTGAGGTGACAGTGACATTGATGATGTTGAATTTCAAGAAGCAGGGGGAGCAAATGGATCAAATGCTGCTGGCAGCTGCATCAGAACAAGCACTCAGTGCAGATCACTGGATTCAGCACCATGGCAACAGCTGGTTACCCTGACAAGAAAAGTTTGAGGGTATGGGGTGGGAGCTAGATATGTCTTGGAATAGGTTTAAGAAAGATGATGATTTCTGGGAAGTATCAGGCATTCCTGGATAGCTTTCCAGATTCTTCCACCAAGCTGTAAGAAGGCAAGCAACACTAATATTAATTAAATGTTTAGTGTATATTGTAGCTGTCATATTACTTTTAGGTATGTCAAATTATGGCATAATAGGCATATTTTAGCATGTTAATGTCTACTTTATAGTGTATTAAGGTCTTTTGTCTCACACTAATTATACCTTTACATATATTTTACTAAACTTTTACAGAAGAAAAACAAGTTATAGCAAGTACCACACTGGTCAGGGAGATGAAAGGTCAGGTTTTCTAATTTAGCATTGGCCATATCTACAATATTCTTTTTATTGTGTTTCTAAGTTAACAAAGTAATCCATGCTTATATAATCCATTTTACCATGTGCACCCCAGAAGCACCCTATGGAAAAGCAAGGAGGCTAGGTATCCACCTATGAAGGTGATAAAAACAGCCATAACGTAGAAGGTAAATACTACTCTTCTTCATAACTCAGAGGTGAAAGAGACACTTCCTGACAAGCACAGGACCTCTGGATGACCCAGACCCAGCTCAATGTGCCATAGGTTGCCAGCCAGGACAGGGCACACACAGGTGGTGTCCTATTTATCATGGTGGTGCCACTTTTGTTTTGTTTTGTTTTTGAGACAGGGTTTTACTATGTAGCCTTGCTAGCCAGGAATTCACTATGTGGATTAGCTGGCCTCAAACTCACAGAGACCTACCTTCCTCTGCCTCCCAAGAACTAGAATTAGAGATGTGTATCACCACATCCAGCAGGTAGCTCCTTGACAGGCCTGATCATCTCAATTTATGTGGCAATTTGCCCACTGGGATGAGTGTCTATGTTTGGTAGCGGTCAGGAGAGTCAGTGTCTCAGGGGGTTCTAAATATTGACTCTCCTTCCTATATTAGGATGAGATCTACAAGGAGGAAAACCTATGCTCTCATCTTAGGAGATACAGAGAAGGCAATCATAGCTAACATTTATCCAGATTTCACTACATGCTAGGTATTATTCTAAGTGCTTTCCATGTATTACTTCATTATTCTCAAATACAACTTAAAAGGTAGATGTTATCAACAGTTCAGTTTTATATATGGCCCAAACAAATTGAGAGCCACATGGTTAAAAAGTTATACAATTATGGAGTATTGAGCTGGCAGAGAGCCATTCTCTCAAACACAAAGCCTTCTCCAAAATTCATCAGAGGACAGAAGTCTCATTTTAAAAGACCAGTAAAATCATGCCAGGAGAGAAAAGCTCCCCAGTACAAGGACAGAAGCAAATACATGAAACAAAATCACAGCTCCTTCATGATGCTGAGTTGAAGAGCTGGCTTTTATTAGCCTCCACCATGATTTCAGGGGAGACATTTAATAACACATATGAACCCATACAGTTATAAGCTCTAGCTACAGTGCCATTACATGCTACACCCCAAGATGCCTTGTCCCATGTAGAGAGCTAGAGGAAACTGTGTGCCATCATGTATGTCACTTGGGACATGGAATATAATAAAACCATGGTGGTGCACGCCTTTAATGCCAGCACTCGGGAGGCAGAGGCAGGCGGATCTCTGTGAGTTCAAGGCCAGCCTGGTCTACATAGTGAATTCCAGGACAGCTGGGGCTACAGGGAGACCCTGTCTCAAAAAGACCAAAAAAACCCAAGACTTCATTTATAAAAAGCACTATAAGGAACTCAAGCTAGACAGAATCATTTTGCTTTCTGCTTTGCTTGTCAGGCAAACATTTACTTAGCAAGCAAATGGATTGTGGTGGTTTGACTTTTTGACACAAAGGGCCACATAAACAATTTCCCACACAAGACACTAACATAATCAAATAGGAAAAGATTCAGACCACTGCTAGGGATATCAACAGGGACTGAACCCCTGACATTATAGACCAATGTCCTCTATGAACAGAAAAGCAAACATATAACACATTTTAGATTAGTTTAGGTCCATCCTACTTCTGGGTGAGGGGTGAGAATGCATTTCTCCCTGGCCCAGCATCCTGCGCCTCTCATTCCTGAGAGACTTGTCAGCACTCATCTGCTCACTTCTGTTTTTGTCAGGTGCTTTTCCGCTCACTTCTCAACACCTACTGACTGTCCCCATCACACACCTCCCTTAATCTTGGCATCTTCACAATGGCTTCCCACTGCAGAGGGCATCTGATGCTGCCTGCCCATCTTCCTTCTATAACAGCTTCTCTACCATTCTCTCTTGTTACAAGATTTAGCAAGCGGAATCTCTCTCTCCTCCACCCTGACACAGACATCCAAGTCCTAACCTATCTTCCTTATAAATCTCTCTTTTAAGAAAATTAGTTCAGGGCTGGAGGGATGGCTTAGTGGTTAAGAACACTGGCTGTTCTTGCAGAGGACCCGGGTTTGAATCCCAGCACCCACATGGCAGCTAACAACTATCCGTAACTCCAGTTCCAGGGGATCCGACAGCATCTTCTGTCCTCTGCGGTCATTGCACGATACGGGTGCACTTACCTACATGCAGGCAATACATGTATACGCATAAAACAAAAATAATAAATAAAATATTAAAAAAGAGAGAAAAAGAAAATCAGTTCATAATTACAGCCATCTTTCTGCTCACTGGAATCTAGAGCCAGGTCTCCTCCCCTGAGTCATGTGTGAGCTGGAACTCTGTTCAGCCTCTACAATCATGGGGGAAGTACATGTTGAGGTAGAGCCACTGTCAGCCAGAGGTCCTGAGCAACCACAGTGAGCAAAGACACCCCCCACACACACACACCAGTTTTCATTGAATTTGTATGAGTGAGAGGCACGCACTGAGGTCCTAGAGCAGTGTGAGTACAGCCAACTCTGCCTGCCACCTACACCCTATTACTTCCTTGAATGAGATGAGATGAGATGAAGCCTGGGTGGGGCTCTGGTAGTACTTTTCTGTTGATGACCACCAACAGAGTCTAATAAGGGACCAGGGAGGTCAAAGGCTATCAGGAAGGGACAAACTTGATGTAAACATGTAAACTGATACAGCATGGTCCAACGGAACTTTCTCTAAGTCATTCTTCCTGGTATTATAATTTTATTACTCTGAAGCATTATGCATTCAAAGAATATTGGAGATTTATTTATGAAAAAAAAATCTTAGGACATTTTTATTCCTTTTTGGACTATCTGTATCATCACAGTTATTTTATTAAGCACAGACACTTATATAAAAAAGGAAAAATTTACAAATTATTTAAAAGTATATCATCAGCACATCTTGAGTTGAATGTATGGAATCTGTAATTCGGAAAATTTTTTTATTGATGTCACTGTGTAATCTGGTAACAGAGTGGGAATGACCAAAGACCTTGCCCTTCATCTCTTGGTTAAGGTAAGCTAATGAGAGTCAAAATATGGAGCATCATGCCAATCAAAGCTAAGAGGGAGGGATTAGAAAACTCAGTTCTAAATGAACAGTCTAGATGGTCATCAAATATCTAATATGTAATTAACACAGAGGCCTTACTGGTCCTCTGAGGAATTTTTTCACTGAACTCAAAGGTAAAACATCAGAGCAAAACAGAAAACAAGGGGCTGGAGAGATGGCTCAGTGGTTAAGAGCACTGGCTGCTCTTGAAGAGTAGCCAGATTTGATTCCCAGCACCCATGTGGGAGCTAACAATTGTCTGTACCTCTAGTCCAAGGGGATTCGACACCCTCTTCTGGTCTCTGCGTGCACTGCCCAACACCATAACACCATGCACCTACCTATATTCAGGCACTACATTCATACACATAAAATAAAAATAATAAAGTATTAAAACACACACAGAGAGAGAGAAAGAGAGAGAGAGAGAGAGAGAGAGAGAGAGAGAGAGAGAGAGAGAGAGAGAGAGAGAGAGAAAAACATATATGTGTGCGGAGCCCACTCTCTCGATACTAACGTGAGAGAGAGAGAGAGAGAGAGAGAGAGAGAGAGAGAGAGAGAGAGAACAAGATACCTGAATGAGGGCTCCACTCACTGGTTAAGACAACTTGGACTTTTCTCTTTCCTAGCAGAGTAGTGTCTAGCTAAAGACAGGGGCTCGCTCGGTGTGAGCATCACAGGAATGGACCTCAGAAACACAGCCGCTTTACACTGCTGTATTGTGTTATGTAGCAGAGGCAGTCCTAATTCAATACCTGTCTATCTCCACCAGTAGCCTGACAAGTGCACGGACTCTGTATTCGTGGAACAGTTTTGTTTACCAATGGCACCTGCCATGTTCTGAGTGCCAATCCCACGTAGGTACTTATGTGTCTTTTCATTTATGATTTCCTTCGGCCCTGGCAAGAACTATGATGTAGGGAAGCCTGTCTAGTATTGGCTATATTTTACAGGTAAGAGAACTGTGGCTAAGTATCTTACCCAGGGTCACATAGCTAACACTGAACCTAGGTCTGCTGAAGCCCATGTTCACACCACACTAAATAGCTAGGCAGGGAGAGCAATCTCTCCAGCATACAGTGAAAGGTTCTAAAGTCAAACCCTACATTAAAAATCTAGACAAATTACATGTGTGGGTGCTGCCCACACAGAAAGAGAATGACCAGCAGTCCATGCCCAAGTGCCAGGTGGGAATAAAACAGCAGCGTCAGTCCTCCTGGGTCCTGCGGGTCCTCATCTCCACATCTACCCTCAACTGAGCTTTCTTCTCTTCTGAACTTGCCAGCCTGAGGCAAGCAGGCCTTCCCTCACCCAGGCAGCTCCCTGTAAAAGTGGTGCTCTGCCTCATTTGTTTCTGTTCACCCAAGTTCACTGGATAAAATGTCCACCACCTTCTGCTTCTACATTTTAATACCACAATTTTGCTCTGCACCTTACATTTGTCACCAAGTCTTCACGATCCGTCCTTGATCATTTCCCTTCCCCCACCTGGTATTAACTGCTCTGTATGAAGTTGCAACCTGGAAGGTCAGCATTGCATTTCCAATCATCAGAACCAAAGGGTTTTGATTGCTAAACCTGAAAGAAGTTTTGGTTTATGTATCCAGAAAACATTGTGTACAGTCTATTTGAAGAAAGAAGACCCAGATATGCTTTAAAATGTAAACATGATAAGAAATACAAGTTTTTACAATCTCCATCTTTCAGAAGCATTCACTGACAGGAAAACCCCTTTCCCTAGGTTTTCCAACTGGAGGTACAGCCCTTGCCATCTTCCACTCCTACTCCACAACTGATCTATTAATAACAATCACTAAGTCCACCAACCTATGGACTTTACTTGCTGCTGTTCAACTGTTTTTTATTTTCCTATGGTAAAATGAGGACCCCGAAGACTTAAGATCAAGCAACTCATTTCCTAAGGTCAGTATACCACAAATGTCAGTATACTCCAACCAATGTTCATTTGGTTCCAAAGCAAATATACTATTATACTATTACAGCTCTAAATAATGCTAACAGCTTCAATTATAATTGAAATCACTTCCAAACTCTCAAATTGAAAGTCTAATAAAGCCATGTTTTAGCAAGATAAATCTACTGGTGGTGTTCAGAATGGATTGGGAGGAAATTAACTAGAGGTTAGGAAAGCAATTAAAGATGTAATAATTTAGGCACAAGGCCATAACGGCCCATCCCAGGATGCTGGCAATGGGAATGGGAAAGATGAAAATAAGAGAAACTAAGAAAGATGAATCAAAAGAACTTGGCGATGGCTTAAACATTTGAAGAAAGAAAAAAGGACTCAAAGCTGATTTAAACTGTATGTCTGTGTGACCAAGAAACTAAAAGGTGCCATGACACAGGAAGACAAAGTTTACAGGGAAGGAAATGATAAATGTGTCATAACTGTTGGAAGTAAAACAATAATGTGACGTAGTTGTGAAAGGTGACCAATTTAGAATTTACCTGTCTTCAAAAGAACAAAAATGTGCCTGTGCTGTTCCTGTGTCACTGACACTGACAGAAAGAACACTGGCTCACTCAAGAACACAAACCTGTGTCTGTCCCTTGCATGCAACCTCTTTCTTTTTCCAATTTGTAAAAAATACTGTGCCTGTGCATTCCAGCCCCATTCAATCTGAAGGAGATGGTTAATAGGTCTCATCTGTTTAGTTGGAAGGTGTATAGCAAGTCCTTCATGAGAAGACCAGAGACAATCATTTGAGTGAAAATTTATGCAAAGTAACAGATTAGTAATAGTTTTACACCAGCAGGGCTTCACGTCTCATCATTTCATACAGACTACTAATAGAGTTTAGTATTAGAATTTGAAAAGGAGCAGAAAATGGAAAGCTCTCCCTGCAGAATTTATTGTACTCTTTTAGCTATTATGGGTTTCATTACGGATTTCTACTCCAAGGCGTTATTCTTTGTTTTACTTTCAAAACGTGGCTCATACTTTTAAAATGGCTTTCTGGGAAATCTCTACATTTGCATGAATTCAAATGAAACTCTGTCCTCTATCTGCTGCCATCATTCTGTTCAGTAGCTTATTACATATTTTATGGGGTTAGGACATGATTAACAATGGATTCTTCTTCAGCATTCCATAAAACGACAAAATCAACAATAAGGCTTAGCAAAGTGAACATGCAGTGTGCGTGTCAATGTTTGGTTTTATAGTTTTTAAATGGCACAATTTGAACGAAGCACTATGATGTGGAGGAGGACGCAGCTTGGGTTCCACCCCTGGTAGAGGGCAGTCTGGCAACTGGCTAGTCTGTGTGAAGAAGGCTCCCTCCTAGGCTCCCTCCATTCTCTTCCCAGATGCATTGCAACAACATATGTCCTCTTGCCTTTCATCCCAAACGGAGAGAGAACAGGACCCTGGGGGATTAAACAGTGCAATCAGCTTTAACAACTGCTTTACAAACCAAGGGAACCTGCACTTTAGGAAGAAGGCATCAGAAAATGGGGTAAGTTTCAAATGGTGTGGGAGTGCTGAGGCCATCTTGGAAACCCAACCCTGAATCCTGGGTGCTCAGGACACAGCACCATACACAGAGGCTCATGTCTCAGCAGGGCAAAAAAAAAAGGGGGGGGGCTCCCTTTTGTTGAAGGAGATAACAATAAATGCTGGAACATTTTTGAAATGAGATCAAAAGGTGCACTGAATAATGACTCTGATGTACTTCAAAATGAAAATTCTTCAAGCGAGTAGGTTTGGGTTTCAAGTAATTAACCTAACACTTGCACAATGTACTGCCACAAATATAATGAAGTTAAAGAACCAAACACTGTAGTAAATGTTAACTCAGTGTTCCTGTCCTCCAGTGGACCGAGCTGCTTTATTAGAGATGAGCACAAAGTATTAAAAGATGGGGGAAACATTTTATTCTAGACCCTATTAGTCTAATTATTTTTGAGGCCAAAGAGCTTAAAGTTCATGTACAGAATGTTGGGTAACAAAGCAATAAAAATCATCCCTTCCTTAAGAAAATTCAAGCTAAGAATTTTTCCACAGTGGTTTTTAAAAAGCATCATTACTATAAAATTAAATACCACAAATAATACTGCATATTCATGCCATAATGAAACTTTATTCATTTAACAAAAACTAATTTTGAAAGCAAGGAGAATGAATACAAGATTATCAGCTTAAAGAATGTCACTACTATCTGGACGCCCAAGAGAACCCAACACTTCCTACAGCCAAATACCTCTTTTCTGGAAAGATGAATAACAACTGATTTTTCTTTTTCAGACTTGCAGTAAAACAACCATCATGAACTGAAAAATTTAACAATAATAAAATTATTATGCCCCCAATATTCACAGAAGACTGTCCATGACCTTTTTCTTTCATTTTAAGTCTGTGTTAAAATGTACAGGTAATAAAATTCACTCTTTTGGTGCACTGTTATGAGACTTAAAGATGCACAGACTTATGACCCACTCACGCCATCACAACAACCCCAAAGAGTTCCATCACCCCAAAACATACTTGAATTTTCTTTATGTGGACAAAGTCTGACTCCACCTCTAGCCTGGCAAACAACAGTCTAGCCTCCATTGCTACAGTTCTCTTTCTACAGGATGACATATAATTGAAACCGTACACATGGAGACTTTCAAGTTTTTCTTCTTTCACTTAGCATGAAACCTCTGGGGATCAGTCCATGTTCTTGTACCTTATCAGTAGCTCCTGCATTCTGATAATAAGAAGCACGCCATAATATGGACGTACCACAGTTTACCAAGTGCAGAGGTACTACTAAAGTAATATCCAGTTTGTGTCAGCTACTTACAGTAATGTTGCTATAAGCTTCATCCTTAGTCTGGTTTGTATGTGAACATAGTTTGCATTTGTACAAAATAGTGGGTCAAATATAACTGCATGATTATTTTATTAGAAAATGTCAAAACTATTTTCCAAATTGACTGTACCATTTTGTATCCCTATCAACAGTATATAAGGACTCCAGACTGTCCTCCATCCTTCCAGGCTATGACACTAAGGATTATTTTTTAAAGTCATTCTAGGAGCTGGACAGATGGCCCAGTGGCTAAGAGTACCTGATGCTCTTGCAGAAGATCTGGGTTCAGTTCCCAGCACCTACATGGCAGCTCACAGCAACATGCAACTCCAGTTACAATGCCTCCATCTCTCTCTTCTGGCCTCCACAGGCACTGCATGCATGTGGTGCACTTAATATACATACAGGCAAAACACTCATAAACATAAAATAAAAATAAAGTATAACAAAAGTAAGTAATAAAGTATACATGTGTAATGGTATCTTAGGGTAGCTTTGGATGCTTGTCATTTCAATTTATATCTAATAACCAATGATGTTGGACATCTTCTCATGTGCTTAGTTACCACCTGAATATCATCTTTTGTAAAGGACCTTCTCAAATCTTTGGCATTAAAAAACAAAACTGATAGGAACTGGGGGTGTGGCTCAGTGGTCGAACACTTGCTTAGCATGTGTGAGGCCCTGGGTTCAATCACTAGCACAAACAAACTAACCTCCAAAACTTGTTTGTCTGATTACTCACTGTTGATTTTTGAGAGTGCTTCATATATTCCGGATATAAATCCTGTGCCATATTAAGTGATCTGAAGATATTTTCTCTTCCCTGCAGTTTTCCTTAACATACCTTCTCAAGTAGCTTTTAAAAAAGCTCATTCCCTGGGGCTGGAGAGATGGCCCAGTGGTTAAGAGCACTGTCTGCTCTTGCAGAGAACATTGGTTTCATTCCCAGGACACACATGGAAGCTGACAACCATCCATAACTCCAGTTCCAGAGGAATCTGATGCCTTCTTCTGACTTTTGCAGGCATTGCATGACATGGGTACACTTACACACATGAAGGCAATACACTCATACACATAAAAATAATAAAATATTTTAAAAAATCATTCCCTGATGCAACTCTTTTACCGCATCCTTTCATTAAATTATATGGCACAGTTATTTATAACAATCACTTTGAAGACTAAAATACAGCAGTGTGACAGTTTTCAGGAAAGACTCTGCAAGAGTGATGTTTCAACTGATATTTAAACAAAAAGAATCTAGAGAGAAGAATTATCAAGGTAGAGAGAAATGAGCAAAGCAAAAGCCCTGAGTGGGGTAAGTATGGCAAGATCAAGGATGAGGAGGCAGGCCATCAAGGCTGGAGCTCAGTGAGGGAGGCAAAATGCAGGCTAAGATGAAGATACGAAACAGAGTCAGGGGCTGAGCCATTTCAGCTCTTTATAGGCCCTGGAGGAGTCTAAAGGAGTGGACAGCACTGAACAATTTTATGCAAAGTGAGTAACTTGATATCTCTCTCTCTCTCTCTCTCTCTCTCTCTCTCTCTCTGGTTTTGGTTTTGGTTTTGAGCTACAGGAAATATTCCTGTAAAGGCATAATTTTACTTCTCCTTTTTTCTCTCTCTCCATATTAGAAAGATGCATTGATATGGTCTTAAAGAAGCTGATTTCTTGCCAGATTTATCACTACCAATGAATAGACACTTTTTGCCATCAATTTCTGTTTATTTAAGGGGTGGTCACATCAAGCTATATAATATACTAAGGTGAATGACTCCAAGTTGGTTCCCAGTATGAGATCAGTCTTCATGATCTGCCCCTGTTTTGTGTGTGTGTGTGTGTGTGTGTGTGTGTATACGCACATGCAAGTGTTGCTTGTCTGTATATACACCATATGCCTGCAGGTACCCACAGAGGCCAGAAAAAGTGTCAGATCCCCTGGCACTGGAGTTATAAGTGATTGTGAGCCTCCTGGTGTGGTGCTTAGAAGTGAACACGGGTTCTCTGCAAGAGTTCCCTCTCTCCAGCCCAAGCTTGATCTTTCTTAACATAAAGACATTTGCCAGGCTACTATAAAAGAATTCATCAGAGAGCCAAGCAAGAAGTCAACCAGTTAGGAGAGAACTACAGTGTAGGCAAGAAATGATGTTGGCATCAAATGGACTGGAGGCAGTGCAGAGGGATCCAAGCCATATTTTAAATTAGAACCAATAAGACTCGCCAATGGACTGAAGTGTGTGTAGAGAGTGACAAAAAGAAGGTTCAAGTATGACTTCTAGACTTAGACATCAAGTAACAGAATGGATAATACTGACATTTCCTGGGATGGAAAAGAACAGATGAGAGGAGTGAAAGTCAAGGTTTCCATTGGGGCATGTTGAATTGGAAATGCCCAACAGAGACTTCCAGACAATGGCTGGAACACAAAGGGACTGCCTGGGAAAGAGAGACAAACGTGGGCTAGAAGCATGTACATGGAGGAAAGTCTAGGTAGAGAACGTTGGGGTGTTCCAGGTCAAGCACTTCAGCATGCCAACATTACACTAAGTATAATTTTACACGTTTCTCTCCTTAGCCTGGCCTGCAAACTCTTCCAGTGTACAGATCTGCATCTGACAAATCTTGGTGCTTGATGCCCAACAGAATCGTGATTCACACAAGTATACCATGTGATGACATCAGAATGCACCGTGTATAAGGGCACCGTAAGGAGATTGCAACTCAAGAGACAAAGCTTTAAATAGTAGACTTCCAGGGCCCACAATGGGCAGCAAGAATTTTAAGCAGAAAGTCACCTTTCAAAGTCCCAGAGCAAAATATCTGTTTGCAACTTAAAGAACCACTTGTCACCTGAGAACGACAGGGGATTCTCTTTTCTACTAATTTTTGTTCTTCATCTGCAAAATGTGTTTTTCTTACTTTATGAGCATGCACAAGGTAATGGCATCAGAGGACCGGACTAAACTGAGACTTGAATCTCTCTGAATTTCATATCCAAGTATGAATAATCTAAGAGTACAAGGACTCAATAGTTTCTACCACCACCACTCTAAATTCCTTAGTACTACCAAAAGACTTGGGAGATAGCCTAACCACAGGCCCAGGATGATCCAATCACGATATTCTCTTCCTCAATTGCTCAGTTTCACTGACAGAAAAACATAATATAACTCAGCAAAATCTGGGCTCAAATGATTCCTAACAGGAGAAACTGCCACCCAAAGATACTTGAAATCAGTCTAGTAGTTTTCCAAACATATTTGAAAATTCACTGTAGCAATATATTTCTATACAAACACACAAAATCTCACTTTGAGGTCAGAGTGGCAAGGTCATTTTGATTATTTGGAAAATGCAAAGTGGCAATTTATGATTTACATACATAATGGCAAACAGAAGAATATATTGATTTCTTCCTCATCAGCAAATGAGAATAGACAGAATTTGTGTGAAATGAAAAGGCAATTTTATGTATCTTTATCAGCTGAATATTTTATGTATATGACATTAACTTTTCTATTAAAGGTATTATTTCAGAAATGCCAGGCAAAGTAGAGTCCTATTATTTAAAAATCTGCTCTCTTGGGGCTGGAGAGATGGCTTAGTGGTTTAGAGCACTGGCTGCTCTTGCAGAGAACCCAGGTTAGCACCCATTCAATGGCTAACCCACCATCCTAACTCCAGTTCCAGGGGATCTGATGCCCTCTTCTGACCTCCACGGCACTGCACGACATGGGTGCACTTATATACATGCAGGCAATGCATTCATACACATAAAATAATAAAATATGTATTTTTTAAATTGGCTCTCTTCTACAGAAAAAAAAAAAACAAACTTATCTATCAGCAGGAGCTCCCCAACAATCCTTCAGCTGATCTGCAGCTGGGTAGAGCCTTGCTACTGGTTCTGGCAATGGGTTCTAAGTGAAAGGATTCTTCACTTTTATCCTATAAAGAACTTAAAGACTCTCCAACTCTACCCTCCTCATGTTTTCTATGCACAGCTAGCTATAAGCCATTGGCGATTCCATCAGCCTAGGTCCTTACAGACCATGTACAACACAGTCCCTGATCTATTTTAGACGTCTAATGTCAAGAGGAAATAGACTTTTGTTAGGTTAACTTTACTGAGATTTTAGTTTTTTGCTGTTAGAAAACAAAGCTTAGCCAGCCTTTCTAAACAAGACTTCATAGTTGAAAACCATGCTCACAAGAATGAGTTATCAGAGGGATTCAAGCTCAAAAATGAATTACTCCCAAAGAACCCCTCTCACACTGTACAAAGGTATGTTTAATTTGCAAGCATAATTATTTGCAAAGACCAATTGTCTTACAGTAGAGGTCATCATGTAGCCTCTGATTTTACCTGTCACTGTCATCCTGAAGTGATCTGTCAGGCTGACAGCATTACATAGTTTTAGCTTTGTGTCATTTCATTTGTTTCATCATCTTTAGGAATCATTTCAAGCTACCTTAAGATGTAGATATCAACTAGCAAAACAGTCGAACAGGATGGGGGGGGGCGCTAATTAATATACTATTTTTAGAGAGATGGTGTGTGCCTATGTTAACATGTAAGTTAACAGGCTACTCTGTTGTAACACACAACTTCTAAGATCTATATCTAAATCTTAATCCAGTACGCAAATGCAAACAATCTTTCTTCACAGTTTCTACATGTATTTAAGTTTAGTGTTTTCTTCCTTGTCAATTTCACAGCAATCATCCAACAGCTGGAGCCAAGAGACGATAAAACCAGTTTGCCCTTGTGTCACTTCTGCTCAGGAAGCTGACAGCACATTGCTACTGGTAACCACATTAGTCTGAACACCATTATGCATGCTGCAGTTGCGTATTTATTTCCCTTTCCAAGAGAAAAAGAAAAAGAATTTACAAGTGTAATATAAGAACAATAGGACACTCTAAACAGCTAGTGAATTTATAATAAACAAAAAGGAATGTTCTTCATATACCATATAGACACACTCGGCTAACACATAGAATTTGTTACTAATCATTTCACAGTCAGAGCTTTTTAAAAAGCAAGCTAACTTAATAATTAATGAAGTCTTTAACTTTTGTCACCTAAATATGAAAGTAATCAAATTGTTTGCTTCAGGAAATGATCTCGTTTATCCTGACTAGGTCCCCCGGTCTCATTCAGCCCACCCTCAGTAGGAGGGGAACTACAAAAGGCACTGACCTCCAGGGCTTCAGTGTCATGCCTCAGGCAGGCAGGACCCACCTACCCCTCTAGCCTTTGAAGAATCTCTTCATGAGGAAACCCATAGAATGGGAGAAAATCTTCACTAGCTATATATCTGACAGAGGATTAATATCCAGAATATACAAAGAACTCAAAAAACAAAAAAATAAATGACCCAATAGAAAGATGGCCTATGGATCTGAACAGAAAGTTCTCAAAAGAAGAAATAAAAATGGCTAAGAAATACCTTAAGTGTTCAACATCCTTAGTAATTAGGAAACTCCAAATCAAAATTACTTTAAGATTTCATCTTACTCCAGTGAGACTGGCTAAGATCAAGAGAACAATTAATATCAATTGCTGGTTACGATGTAGGAAAAGGGGAATGCTCATCCACTGCTGGTGGACTGCAAACTTGTGCAACCATTATGGAACATAGTGTGGAGAACTCATAAAAAAAACTAAAATGGGGGCTAGAGAGATGGCTCAGTGCTTAAGAGTACTGACTGCTCTTGCAGAGGACCTGAGTTCAGTTCCCAGTACCCATACAGCAGATAACAACTGTCTGTAACTCCAGTTCCAAGGGATCCAATGCCTTCTTCTGACCTCTGCAGGCATCGCCTAACATGAGTACACTTACCTACATGCAGTCAATAAACTCATATACATAAAATAAAAATAGTAATTTTTTTTTAATGTGTATCAGTGTATTGCCTGCACGTAGGTAAGTGCACCTGTGTCATGCAATGCCCTTGGAGGACAGAAGAGGCCATCGGATCCCCTGGAACTGGAGTTACAGACAGTTGTTAGTTGCCACGTGGGTGCTGGGATTCAAACCCAGGTCTTCTGCAAGAACAACCAGTGTTCTTAACCGCTGAGCCATCTCTCCAGCCCCAGTAAGAAATATTTTTTACAAACCTAAAAATGAATCTACCATATGATCAGATTATACCACTCCTGGGCATATACCCAAAGGGCTCATCCTATTGCAGAGACACTTGTACATCCATGTTTGTTGCTGCTCTTTCCACAATAGCTAAGAAATTGAAACAACCTAAATGTCCCTCAACTAACAAATGGGTAATGAAAATGTGGTGCATCTACACAACGGAATTCTACTCAGTGGTAAAGAAAGATGAAATCATGAAATTTGCAGGTAAATGGATGGATCTAGAAACTATTATACTATGAAGGAACACAGACTCAGAAGAAAGCGGCATATGTTCTCTCTCATTTGAACATCTTAGCATCAAATCCTTATATGTGAGTATATATCATATGTAACTGTAGGAGACAGGAAAATGGAAAGGAACCAAGGAGGTAAAGGGGAAGGAGGAACTCAAGAGAAGGGGGATAATAGGAGGCAGGTATTTCAAGGGAAAAAAATGGGGAAAGAGGGAGTACTTTAACTGGGGAGGGAAGAGAGAGAGCTAGACAGGGAGACTAGAGATAAATAGTGGTTAGGTAGTGTGAAAAACCAGAGGGAAATGTAATATTCAAAAGCCCACTGAAAAATACACATACACTGTCTGAACAATGAGTCATATGTATAGCTGAAGAAACATGGTGCCAGACAGGAGAAACCTCCCTTCAAGTTGTTGGTCAGAGACTCAAAAATGACATAGGCTATTGTCACAGCCCTTGATTACCTTCTAGAACTTGAAGCTAAAACCCTATTACTGAAGACAGGACATGCTTAGGACACAGGACTTAGAGTAATGAAGCTGAAAGTGACCTGGAAGCCTCTTCCCAGCAGAGAAGCTCTCACAGTTGTGGAGGACACTATGCAAGCTGCTAAGGAAGAAAGTCAGTCAATGGTCCAACCCCAGCTTTAAAGCCTAATAACCACAACGATGACTGGCACAACAGACTATAGTGGTGCAGTAGTGGCACTTTTGTCTTGGAGCTAATCAACAGCTAATTGGATTTAAAGCCAATGGAAGGGCACTAATGTGTGACACTGTAAACATAGTCAAACATACATGGTTGCAGAGATTGTATGTTGGATAGACATGTCCTCTGAAAGGACTAGAAACCAATTGGATGTCTGAACCCTAAGAGACTCCGTAGAAGAGAAGGAGACAGTCGCCCCTCCCACCCAATTGGTCAGCTTCAATTGCATGAGGGGGTGGGTCTAAGAACAGACAGGGAAGAAGCCAGGGAGGAGGCGGTGATTTTGGCATCTTGGGCCAATGGGCCAAAGGCTTGCAGATCTGGAAAGCTCAGCTGAGATGTAGGAAAAAAAGCCCAGAAGCGTCGCTTTTATAAGTAACCCCTCCTCCTCATGAGAACTCTGTTGGCAAGCCCAAATAAATATCTTGATTCCCTAAGCTGTAGTTTTTATCAGTGGGTCGTAAAGAAAGCTGTGGGTCGTAAGGACAGCAGGCCCGGGAGCCGAGAGGGTGTGCAGCATGTGCCTCCCAGAAGTAAATTTGACTTTATATCCTAGATCTTAGAAAAAACCCTAAGACTGTCACATCCCTAGATATAAACATAATTTCTTACTATATGCTAAATATGGTGGATCCTTATATTTACAGACAAGTATACCAGTTACCACTCATCAAAGAAGCTTCTTTTGCAACAGTCATACAGAGTTCCACAACTGGTCACACACAGAGAGTGTCTGTGAGATGCCCAACCCTATGTGACACATCAACAATGGAACCTCTACACCTAAGGCTCATGGAACATAGTGGAACAAATGGTAGAAAGAATACTAATGCATCTTTTAACTTTCATTAGTGAAGCTTCCTCATGTAACAGAGGGCGATGAACACAGAAGGTTACAACTGGCTGAAATGTAGAGAATAAGAGATTGTAGAGTATATGTTCCTGGATAAGACACCTATATTAAATCTCACCCACCCAGGGCTCAGGGACTATTGCAGAAGAAGGAGCAGAAAGGTGGTAAGAGCCAGGGGTGGTACATAACCATAAAGAAACAGTCTTATAGGCTCCTAGGAATGTGCTCAAACGAACTTGCAGCAATGGCGAATGCATGCACAAGACCTATGCAAACTCAATCAGATATAAACCAGAAAAGAACTAGGGAAATGGGCAGGAGGCCCCAACCTTAGCAGAGGAACTATTCGCAGCTGATCACTGCTGGGTAAGGGAGAGTTGATGGTCTGAACAGGCTCCAGCGGATGAACCACATTGAGAGATAGCTGGGTACACAAATTTGGCTCAATAAGCTTTAACATATAAGACAATGTGTGAAATCCTGTTGTCAGGATATGGGGAAGGGTTTACAGATAGGGGAGGTCTAAATATGATTAAAATGTACTGTATGACATCCATAAAAATTCAATACAAATATACATTGAAAAAACATTTTTAAAGGAAAGAAAATATCTTCGTGGTTGATTAAACTTTAACTTTATAACCCTATTCTCTTCTTAAAGAAAGTCAGGTTTTCTGCTTTTAGCAGCTTTGTTGGCATTTCACTGAAACAAGCCTTACGTATTTGAGGTCTCCAATCTGATCATTTTTGATAGATGAGTCTTTGCTAAACTTTAGATAATGAACACACCTGCTGCCCCTAAAAGTTCTCTTGGCCCTTTTTGTACCCCCCTCCCCTCCTACATTTCCTTAATTTTCAACCCGTAGTGCTTTCTGGACACTGAAGATTTTGAAGTTTATAAAACTTTAGGTATAAGAACCATAAAGCATTTAGGCTTTTGCTTTTATTTCATTCAACATTGTTTTTAGGCTTATCCATGCTGTTAGTTATATCAATACTTCCTTCTCTTTACTGGCAGACAGTACAGGCTGAAGCTCCCTCATCTGAGATGCTTAGGACCAGAAATGTCTCAGATTTGAGAGGTTTTCAATTTTTTTAGTACTTGCATAGACCTTATTGGCTAAGCATCCCTACCCCTACCCCCCCCCCCCAAAAAAGTCCTAAACATAAGCTGGTCCAAAATATAAATTTCTCAGATGTCACATTGGTGCTTAACATGTTCTGGATTTCAGATTTTGGACCTTCAAGCAGGAGGCACTTTATCCATACCCTACTACATACACTTTGTATCCCAGCTTCTTTCTCTGTTCATATGCTAAAAGGATGTTTCCAGCTGGGGTATTAAAACTGAAGAGGCTGCAAATATTTATGTGAGTCTTTATAAGCACACTTGCCTTAGTTTTCCTGGATAAATCCTCAGGAGTATAGCTCAGTCATATAAACCATGAATGCTTATCTTTCAAGGCAACAACAAACTATTTTCCAATGTGGATAAACATTTCACACTCTCACCAGTAGAGTACTGAGAGTGACCGTCAACACTAGGTTTGGTAAGTCTTTCTCATTAGAATGAGCTAAACAGGTTAACTTATTTATCTTATATTGATTTTACCTTGCATTTCCCTAATGAATAATGATGCTGAATATCTTTTTATATCCTTTGTGTCAAAGTTTCTGTTCAGACCTTTCTCCTTCTAACAGAACTTGTGTATTTTATTACTGAATACGCTTTTTGCTTTCTAAATATATATTTTTAAAATATCTTATTATTTTTATTTTATGTGTATGACTGTATTGCCTGCATATATGTAAATGCACCCATGTTGTACAATGCCTGCAGAGGTCGGAAGAAGGCATCAGATCCCCTGGAACTGGAGTTACAGATGATTGTTACAGATGGTCGTCATGAGGGTGCTGGGAACCAAACCCAGGTCCTCTGAAAGAGCAGCCAGTGCTCGTAACTGCTGAATCATCTCTCCAGCCCTCTAAATATGTATTTTAAAAATCAGATATATGTCAAGCCGGGCATGGTGGAGCATGCCTTTAATCCCAGCACTTGGGAGGCAGAGGCAGGTGGATCTCTGTGAGTTCAAAGCCAGCCTGGTCTACATAGTGAGTTCCAGGACAGCTGGGGCTACAGACAGACCCTGTCTCAAAAAGACCCCCCGCCAAAAAAAATCAGATATATGATTTGCAAACATCTTTTCAGTTTGTGAATTACCGTTAAAGTCTCTAAAAAATATTTTTAGAGAAGCTAAAAGTTTTATATTTGATGAAGCTCAATTTAGAAACATTTTTTCTTGTATGAAGTGTGCTTTGAATGATGTATCTATAAAACTTTGCCTAAGCCAAAGTCACAAAGTCTCTTGTATTTTATTCTTTCTCATTGAATATTGTCTTTCTCCACTGAAATGTCTTCATAACTTTGTGGAAACCAGTTATCTATACTATGTGGGTCCACTTCCAGACATTCTTTTTCTCTTCTGTTGTCTTTATATCAATACTACATTGGTTTGACTAAAGTAGTCTTACAGGAAACTGTAAAACAAGATAACGTGATGGCTCTGATTCTGTTCTTGTTCAAAGTTGTTTTTATTAATGTAGCTTTTTTGTGTTTGCGTATGAATTTTACAATCAGCTTTTCCATTTCTTCAAAAGCATCCCCAGGGATTTTAATTAGGACTGTACAGAATCTACAGATACATTTGGAGAGAACTGAAATTCTGACAATACCGAATCCTGTGACCCATCAACACATACCTCACTCCATTTACTTCTTTAGTTTCTCTAAACATTTTTTGAAAGTTTCCAGTTTCTTGGGTATGTCTTGTCATTTTCTTATTTCCTTAGCATTTTAGCTTTCTATGCTACCATATATAAGGTATTATAAATTTTTCAATTGCTGATTTATTCTTTGCAGCCTTGTTAAATTCACTCATTCATCTGAGTAACTTTTCTTGCAGATTCCACTGGATTTTCTAAATAAATCATAGTGATGTCTGCATATAAGAATGTATTTTTTTCTACCTTTCCAATTTGGGTGCCTTTTATTTGTCTTCCCTGAACGACTTAGAGCTTTCAGTACAAAGCCAACTGGAGACCACGAGAACAGATACCCTGACCTATCTCTGATACAAAGGAAAAGCATTCTGATTAACTGCTGATTTTTATTATTTTAAAAAAATATTTTATTATTTATATTTTATTTGATGTGTATGAGTGTACTGCCTGCATGTATGTAAGTGTACCCATGTAGTGCGATGCCCATGAAGGTCAGAAGAGGGCATCAGATCCCTGGAACTGGAGCCTCTGGAACAGCAGTTCTTAACTGCTGAGCCATCTCTCCAGCCCCTATTTTTATAGATGTCTCCTTTATCAGTTTTAGAAAGATTTTTCTATTTCATATTTGAGGTATTATTTATTGGAATGGGTACTGGATTTTATAAAATTATTTTGTCTTTATTAGGATGATCATCTCTGTCTTTATTAGTGTGTATCATCAGCTAAGCTATGCCCCTTTGAATTCATACTGTAGCTCAGAACTCAGGATCTCAGCATACAATTACATATGGAAACAGAGCCTTTCATGAGGTAACTAAGTCAAAATGGGGTGAGCACTAATCCAACACAACTACTGTTCCTAGGAGAAGAGATGAGGACACTGACAGAGAGGTCAAAAGAAAGCCTTGAAATCAAGCTTGTCCACATCTTGATCTGGAAACTTCCAGCCTTCAGAATAGAAAGAAAGCACTTTTTAATGTTTAAGCTATCTAGTCTATGGTATCTTGTTATGGCAGCCCTAGCAAACAAATATAGTTAAGTGACTTGATTTTTGAATGTTAAATCAGCCTTTCATTCTAGAAGGGAAAAACCCTCTTGACTTTGATACGTTGTTCTTGTTGTTAATTTACTAAATTAAAAAAAATTGTCCCGTAAAGAATACTGGTCATTTTCTTTTTACATAACAACTTTTTCTGCTTTTGGCATTAGGGTAATGCTGGCTTTAGAAATAACTGGGAAACACTCCTCCATACAGAATTTTCTAGATGAGTATTAGAGCATTAGTGTCCGTCCTTCCTTCCTTCCTTCCTTCCTTCCTTCCTTCCTTCCTCCCTCCCTCCCTCCCTCCCTCCGTTCCTTCAATATTTAGAAGGATTCACCAGTAAAGTCATTAGGGCCTGGTGTTTCTTTATGCGAAAGACTTTAGCTTTAAATTCTATTTCATTAATCAATATGACTAGCAAATTTTTCTTCCTGAGTAACTTAGGCAATTTCTGCCTGTTAATAATTTTACCCATTACATCCAACTTGTCTAAGTGATTAGCATAAAGTTGCTCAAATATTATTTTTCTTAATTTTTAAAAATTTGTTTTTATCTTATGTGTATGAGTGTTTTGCCTGCATGTATGTAAATGCACCAACATTCTGCAAAGCCCATGAGGGCCAGAAGAAGGTTTTGGACTCCCTGGAACTGGAGTTACAGATGGTTGTTAGCTGCCATGTAGGTGCTGGGAATGCTTTGGTTGCCCTGCAAGAGCAGCCAGTGCTCTTAAACACTGACCATCTCTCCAGCCCCATTCATAATAGTCTTTTTCTTTTAATATACATAGAATTGTTTATGATAACGATCTCTTTTAGTTTGACTGAAACTCTGAGTTCATTTCCTTTTTCTTCTTAAGGACAGAAAAATGTCTTTTTTGTATTGGTTGTTCATAGTCTTAAACTAGAACTTCAAAATATCTCCATAGGTACAAACCAGCTATGGAAAAATAAAGTATTTGGATATGTACTCTATCTGTAAATGGCTTACTATTTTTAAAATACAAAACCCAAAGTAGAGGGATGGGGTAGGGCAGTGCTAACACACAAAGACAGAAAGGTTGCTCAGAAACATGTATGTCCCCCTCTCTTTAAAAGTTGGCATACCACTCACACCCAGAAGAGCTACACTGCTGATGAATTAAAACCATCAAAATCTCCGAGTACTATCAACAACAAAAATCAAGACCAAAGATCTAATGGAAGCCACTAAACTTCAGTATATCAGAGCTGAGAGAGCTGATTAAACCAAAATGCCTATGACAGCTTTTCTCAATTGTGGTCCTAGATTAAAACAACACAAAAACCCATAATCAAAGGATTAGAAGCTATTAATTTAGGAGGGGGATGCTGGCTATAGAAAGAGCTCATCTTGTTTTCATCTCTTTCAGCTTTGGTTTCTAGAAATGTTGGGCCTTTTTCTCTTCAGTTTCCAACACACCTCCTGCGAAGAGGAGGCCTATCATTCCCACAAGAACAAACATAAAATTATGTGATTGTTTCTGAACATAGTCTGTTAGTAATCTCTGCATACAAATATCTCAATGTAAAATAACAGAATTTATCTTCACCCAAAATACTAATTTAGATATTAATCAAAGATACTACAGGTAATTTAATTGAAGCCACAGAGAGCAATACAAGAAATTGCTTTGTGATTTCCATCCTCATTCGTACTGTCCACTTGCTCAGGGTCAGCTGAGTCTAACCTTCTGTCCATGAAGCCACTCCTCACAATCACCTGCTCCTGCACAAAGCCACCTGGTGATCATGCTGGCATTTCAGCTCCTCATGTCCAAGACATTCATCAATCCATCAAAAAAGAAGGTTTTCTTTCCTCTTGAGCTCTAGTCTGGCTCCACAATGTTCCCAAATGACTCAAGCTTAAAAACACAAACACAGGGGCTGGAGAGATGGCTCAGCGGTTAAGAGCACTGACTGCTCTTGCAGAGGACCCGGGTTTGATTCCCAGCACCCACATGGCAGCTACGAAACGTCCTTAACTCGTGGTGGAAGGAGAGAATCGACTTCCATTAGCTGTCCTCTGATCTCCATATGAGTACTGTGATACATACACAGACATACACACACTAATAATAATAATAAATAAATAAATGTGAACACCTTGGACTCTTGACTCCTCTCTGTCCATCCTCGCCTATTAATCCCAACTGCCAAGTCTGTATCTATTCCAAGATGTCTTTCAAATATGATCCTTCCTTAAACTTTCAAAGTCCAGGCACTCTGGGTTTTTTGTTTTGCTTCATTCTTTTACACACATTCTTATCTGATTATCACTGTAAATACCAGCTTTCTTTCTCTAGACTTCTAGTCTATTCAGTACTTCTGTGACCTCAATACACACACTTTGCTAGGGTGACTGACTCTATCAATATTGTAAGCCCCTTGAAGGCAGGAGTCGTGTCCTACTCTCCTTTGTAACTCTCAAGGTCTTGCCAGATATAAGCTTTAAAATACAACCCAAAAGAGATTAGAACCTCTGCAATCCACTGTGTGCTACTAAAGGCTTAGGAAAGACACTAAAACATTTAGTTCATGAAAAGAGCTCATGAAAAGAACCTCACACATAAAGCTTTCTTAGTAAGGGAGCATTTATAAGTAAAAACATAGTTTCCATATATTCAAAGGGCTTTTAGCTTCCTTCAGCCTTACTTCCCATATAAAACATGCAACTTGTCTGACTTTTGTATGTGCAATCCCCAAGAGAATACATTTGAGATTCATGGAAAGGAAAGAAATAATTCCATTCCTTTATGCTTGTAAGACTCTAAAGCCAAAGGGGGGTGGGGTGGGGGGCAAGCAGGCTATTCAGATACATACGACGACTGGCAGGCAAGCTAATGTTCTGGATGAGGCAAAAGGAGTGGATGGCCCAGCACACCCTTTGCCACTGGCTTCCAAAGGGCTTCATGTCTCCAGAGGGTCTCTGGGACCTGCTTATCCATGAACCCTGAGGAGTGTTGCAAAGGCGTTTTAAGAGCCTACTCTTAAAATACCCCGCGTGGCTTGTGGCATCATAAACCCTTATCTTTTTAAAAGAACTGCTAGAAGGTCATTCATTGCACAGCGCAGCATGACCATTTTATCTGAACCATTTTTATTTGGATTGTACAAATGATCACCTAATTTTCACCTCACCGTCCATCACTTCTATTCCACAGCGACATTTAATCAAGTTTCATGGCCAGCTTCATTCATTACAATCTATTCTTTCCATCTTGGTACTTGGAAGCCATACAAAATATTCTAATATTTAACATAAACTTGTCCAGGTGTACAAGAATTCAGAACTACCTCAAAATGTACAGGAAATAACCTGTAGCCTAAACTGTTTTACCCAACACCAACAATTTTCCAAAGATAACACAGAAAGAAAAGAGAGGGGAAACTTATTTGGTGAATAGTAAATTTCAATTCCTTATTAAAGACATAAATACATTTTGTTGCTAGTAATATTTAGGGTCCCTGTAGACGCCATGCTTTGCCGTTGTTGAATGGGTTTTGTTCCCTTTTCTATAAGAAGAGGAAAAACTAGTAAGAGGAAGAGAAAAATAACAAAGTAGGGAACCTAGGCATGAAATGCGGTTCCATTTTCAAACTTATCATCCTTCCCAGCACAGCTGTGCCAGGCCAAGCTTAATGGACAACAACAAGGATCCAGGCCATAGAACTGCCATCTGACCAAGGAAGCCTTGAAAAATGGAAGCCCAGGTTGAAGATGTGGTGGGTTGGAGCTCTGGGAACTGCACACCCTGCCGTGTCTGTAGATGCACATGTGGATCAGGGAGTGCTGGTGTAGCTATGAGCACAGGAAAGCAGCCATTTAGAAACCCCGTATCACTCAGGTGCCATTCCATTTGTCCTAATCATCCTTTGGTTAGCTTTTGGAAAATACTTTATCATTTTATTGTAAACACTTGTTATGCTTCTAAATGAAACAATCACCAAGAGAAGAGCTAGTGGAGTCTGTGCATAGGGAAGTGCAGGCAGGATGAGTCATGTCAACCCCTCTAACAAATTTGGTACCTTGACCCTCCCTCAGGAGGCCTCAGAGAGGTGAGTGCGGGAAGATCTCCAGCCTCAGTCCAACAAGCCAAGCAAAATGCCAGTATTAACTGGAAAGCACCTCTTTGGAGCCTTTACAAATCCGTTAATTAAATGATTCACTGCTTCCTCTTTAACAGGCATTCCTGAATGAACTAGGAAATAGAGCGATTTTCCAAGATTCATTGGCTACACTAAAATTCTTTGAGAACTGTTAGCTTAAAGTTTCCTTTCACAGATGATGGCTTTCAGAGCACTGAAGGACGATGTAAATACAGGATGGCAGACACATACCACAGCATCACAATTTTAGAAGCAAAACTGAGTATTTTAATTTTCTGAAAACATTTTATTTATCTAGACAATGTCTAACTCATTATGTGGCCCAGAAAATCTTGGAACAATCCTCTTGCCTCAGCTTTCCCAGTGCTGGGATTACAACCTGTATCACCTGGTCACCAGCTAGGTATTTTAAACAAAATGTAAGATTTATGAGCAGGGATTTTTTTTTTTTTTAAAAAAAAAAAAAAAAAAAAAAAAAAAAAGCCTACCTCCAAGCAGCTAACTGGCAACTTAAGTCTAGTTTTAGAGGCACAATAATCTTTTAACCTAGCCAGTGAGTAGCTAGCTGGTAGGAGTTTACTAGGTGGCGCCAGCAGAGATGCTTCTGTTGCAGAGATGAGGTCAGCACAGTTTGCCTCATTTGACCCATTAGAACCTCAGAAGCAAAACTAGGCTGTACCAATGAGGGGCAGCTCACACCTAATCTACTTTCCCTCACTTTTCCTAATTAAAGGCAGGGTGGGAGCCCAGAACTAAGCATACACAGGCAGCAAATGCTTACGGGTCTAAAGACTGCTCAAAACAAGCCAGAGAAGTTCTCCCAAAGTCAAACCTCCCATTCCCTAAATATCTCCCCAGCTAAGGACACCCAGAGGAAGAAATCAAAGTGTCAACCCTGGGAGTTATGTTTCCTCATTACCAAAATGAAGATCCAACTTTTGTTATTTCTGGTCCGTTTAATAAATAGTTTTGAAGAATAAAACATGGTTATTAAAGCAATAATGACTGCTTCTTTTGAGCTGAATATATTTTCAGTTTCAAACCTCTTTTTGTGGTTTGTAAACCACTTAGAAATATGGAGAATACAGGAAACAACAGAGTTTCCCTGAGTATTCTACAAGATTCCACTTTGTGGAAAATGTAGTCTACATAGATTTTCTGCAAAGCACTCTGAAAATTCCATAAATCCCATCCTGCGGGGATTTCATTTCTCTACAGTCTTTCCACCATACTTGTGTTCCTAGCCCCTCTAAATATATGCTGCAATGCCAACATTTCCATAGACAAAACACTGCACACCAATAAAACACAACGCTGTTTACATACAGTGCAAATATATAACATATTTTTAGTGTAGGTTATGAGCAATATTTTTAGATGGATGGAGCCTGCAGTGATATTAGTAACAAACTTCTACTGTAAATTAGTGGCCTAAATGGAAATTTATGTGCCATAAAACCCAGCATGAAATAATAAGTTAAAAATATTTAAATAACATTTTATAGAGCATTAAGCAGCAAGTGCAATGGTGTCAGGCTGGTTGGTTACTGAAAAGGAAACTTGGGCACTGTCAGAGAAAGGTACCCAAGCAGCAAAAGGCAAGTCCTTGGTTTTTAAACTTCTAAAGTAATAAGCATGACCTATAGATTGTACCTTACTAGCATGTCAAAGGTACTCTATGTTATGAAAACACGTAAAAACAGACCTGTCCACAGATAACATTCTTTAACTTCTACTGACACAAAACCAAGAGGCACCTACTTGAGATGGGGTTTTCCTTCAGTTTTTCCTTTTCTGCCATTTTCTGAAACTCTGCTGGGCCTGTAATCTGAACAGGCAGGTGAGAGATACAGAGGTCTGGCCTTCTCAGATCATAATCCTGCTCAGGTATAATCAAGTCCATTTTTGCATTACTCACATTTCACAGAGCAAAGACTATTTCTATTATTTCTTGGGGAGAAAAGCAGCTTCCAATTTAAATTTATTTTTATGTGTCTGCAAAATGCCAAGACTTTAAACACTATACTCAAAACCTACTACTGCAAGCTCGATACTATGGGCAGATCTAAACAAACACGTGAAAACATTATAGAGGCTCCTCAAATTTGTAATTTAGATATTTTTCCAAACTTATGGAAGTAAGGGTTGGCTGGGGAGGGTGAGGTACTCTACAGTGTGTCTCTCCTCCAAATACAACAAGGGAATGCCAGGGCTTCAGCACTAGAGATGGCAGAATGTCGTGCTTTGAGTGAAAAGAAAATGATGGCTTTATCCTTTCTATATATTCACCTGAAATTCAGAAGGATAATCTTTTTTAAAAATAAAAAGCTGTAAGCCAGGCATGGTGGCACTTGCTTTTAATCCCAGCACTCGGGAGGCAGAGGCAGGCAGCTCTGTGTGAGTTCAAGGCCAGCCTGGTCTATATAGCGAGCTCCAGGCCAGCTGAGGCCACAGGGAGACCCTGTCTCAAAAAGACCAAAATCTAAAACTAAAAAGCTGAGTTATTGGACCTTAAAATGTAGAAACTTCCCAGATTTATGAATAATGTCCTCAAATAGGAAGAACAATAGGGCTTTGCATTATTAAGACAAGAGATTGGTACAGCATTTGGTCATTCAACTTTCGATCTCCTCAACTCTCTCCTTGCTGACTTGCCCACCTACTGTGTAACCCTCACTCGTCAGCACTTCTGACTGCTGCTCTCCTGCTGCCCTCTGAGCACAATGGAAGCTCCTAGTCCATGGGCGGGTCCTGTTCACATTTCATTTGCTCTTTCAGCTCTGTTATATGACAACAGTACCAGGTACTGAAAGAGAATACCACAGCTATGATCCCTGCCTGCATGTGGGCTGCCATTTAGTCAGGGGGACACACAGCAAATAAAGATACAATTGCAAATTGTGGTAAGTGCTTTAAAAACTACTTACCTCTAAGGAAGAAAGTATGTGGAGACCTAATTAAGACAAGGGAAGCTACTGGTGGAAACTGAGCTGAGGCTAAAGGGTACACATGAAGTCACCAGGAGGGATAATCTAGGAAGACAGGCAACAAACAGGAGCCAGGGACAGGAAAGGGCTCTACACATTTTGAGAAACGCAAATGGGAAAGCCAGACTGGAGTAATGAAGTATTTGGAGGCTGAGGTAGGAGGATCATGAGTTTGAACCCAGCCTGGGATATAAGGTAAGATCAATCAGGCCAATGAGATGGCACATTGGGTAAAGGCACTTGCCACCAAGCTTGACAACCTGAGTTCAATCTTTGGAACCCACATGACGGAAGAAGAGAACCAACTCCTGGAAGCTTGTTCTCTGATCTGTGCACACAAGCCACAGCAAGCATGCACCTACATAACTAAGTAACTAAATATAGTAAACATAATCGTGATGCTCTTGTGATAGTTCTAGAAAGAACTGAGAGATACCTAAAGTAATAAAGCCATCCTTTGCCAGGATCATCTAAATGAATGAGTCAAGAAATACCACAAGCCACCCCCACAGCTCTTTTTCAAGACATTCCCACCTATCCTGACATAGAGGGGCCTCTCCCAACCCCCACCTCATTTTGTAAAATAAAATCTGTAGACAGGGTCTCACTATGTAGCCCCAGCTGGCCTGGAACTTGCTATGAAGACCAATGCCAGACTGGCCTTGATCTCACAGAGATCTGCCTACCCCTGCCTCCACAGGGCTGGGATAAAAGGTGTGCGCCATCACACAATAGTCTTTTCCTTAGACACAACTGCATCGATTTTCCTAGAGTCAAATTTTTAGTCAGCATTATGGTAAAAAAAAAAATATGCTTACAATTTTAAAAATTCAAGTTCTTCAACTGCCATGTTAGTTATTATGAAAATGGAAGTACAATTTTTAAGCAATCAGAACCTAAGATAAAATTCATCTATGAAGAATAATCACATTACTTACAAAAGCAAAACAGAAATGATCTATGCATGTATCCATGCATTCCATGAATTCAGGGAAGAGGGAATTTCAATCCTTATATTTACAGACAAGTATCTCAGTCACCACTCATCAAAGAAGGTCATTTTGCACCAGTTGGAGACCAAGTACCACAAATGGTAAAACACACAGACACTGTCTTTGAATTGCCGAGGCCTAAGAGACACATCTACAATGTAACCTCTATACCTAAGGCTCATAGAACATAGAACAGGTGTAAAGAAGACACTAACAAATCATTACACTTAAAAACACAAAAACTTCTTTGTTTCCTCAGTGTCACTCTTGCATTATTTGTCCCAAGTCTGAGGCTGTCTCCATAGACCTGCTTTTGCTGTCACCTGCACATGGTCCATCCCTGTTATGCAGCAAGAGGCAGGAGCCATCCTTAATACCACAGTCCTGCTCTCCTCATCTACTTCCAAAGCACTCATCAAGGAGAACACACGTTCTCTATCTCACCTGCCTTCTCTGCCAACTTCATCATTTTCTTCTTGTTCTTTGTCCTGCCCCCCAGAACGAAGCACAGCACCTTCTCTATAGCATTTAGTATGTTAATGGCTAGAAGCCACCCCAATACAGAAGCGACTGTGTAGTTCTGAGGCACAGCTCAGCCATGGTGTCCTGGATCACTGCTGCTTTGTGACCAAAAGCTGCTGTAACACCTCTTGTTTTGAATCATGGATGGTCATGACAGAGAAGAGACCTGGGTAACACCCAACCCAGAAACCTCAGGATCCTTGGAACAGTACTGGGAGAGCCAGGTCTAGAAACAGGATAGTCTTCTTCCTAGTCAGTCCTACAGAGCTGACTCCCAGAGCCTTTCTCCAGAACTCCAGAGAATGAGAGCTGGCAAGTCATTTTGGAAACAACCACTTGATTTCCTCAATGTCTACTTGGCAAGCTACAAGAAATTAATTTGGTTTTCCACTCTGTATAATCTAACTGTTGAATATCAAAGTCAGAGGCTTGTTGGACAGCAATGGCAACATCAGTTTTTTAAGTTCAACTACTAGGTAGGTACTTTAAAACTGTTCTCAAAAGGGCTGGAGAGATGGCTCAGCGATTAAGAGCACTGGTTGCTCTTGCAGAGGACCCAGGCTCTGTTTCCAGCACCAGCATGGCAGCTAACACCATCCTCTTCTGACCTCCGCAGGCACTGCAGGACATGGGTGCACTTACATACATGCAAGCAATGCATTCATATACATAAAATAAAAATAACAAATATTTTAAAAATTGTTCTCAAACCAGCATAGTGCAAAGACCAGAAAAACTCATCATAAATCCCTCCCAGGGTTGTAAAATAAAAAGCAATATTCAGTGGACTAGTCCCTCCCAGCACCCCTGGGAGAATGGATGCAGGCCCGAGTGGAGATGGAGTATATGCTATGTGCTTATGAACTGGTATGGAGAGGGCACGTTTAACTCCAGAAAGACATAATAAAGTCACTGACAACTAATTATTCAGATAAAGCACTGAGATAATATGAGACTAAGCTATGATCTGAGCTGACAGCTTTGCTTATAAACACTCATTCTAAAAAAAATACCAATTAATGACTCATTTAAATCCTATTCTGCTGATACTGTCCAAATCCTGGCATATTTTTCTGTCATGCCACCATCTTTTACCACATAAACTTCAGTCTTATCAAGGCAGGGAGGGTAAGAAATACTTTCAAATGAAAATAATACAAATAACAAAGGATCTATTTTACTGTTGTAAACTCGGGCAATTTCCTCTTTGCATTAAAAAAGATAATAAGTGTCAAACCAGTTATTACAGCACATGACAGCTTTGAAATAGAGACAGCAGAGCCAGCTCATACATTCACTATGAACACATGGGAAAAGAGCAAACAGTTTTTCTAACAGATTTCTCTGCCTCAATGCCAATATGGCAAATAATCATATGAAAATGTTATTACTATACCTAATTTTCCCTTGGAGCTTTTAAAGAGAAACCACTGTCAACTAATTCTTGACATATACATAGGAACAAGGACAGCAATGACACTTTGTGGACCCTGTGGGTGACATCCAGGATTAGGTAGGGTGACACCTGGCGGGGGGGGCATGGTTTCAAGATGATTAATAAGGGTTGAGGATCCCTGCCTCAGATGATGACAGATGTCTCTCCTAAAATGGAAGAGCTCTTGAAATGGCATGAATTCCACTGAGGCAAAGCCTAGGAACAGAAGGATGAAACCATAATCTGTGCTTGTTTTCTCCAGTCTCCGGGGTGACAGTCAGAGTAAGAGGAACCCAAGCAACCAAAAGGAACAGAAGCGGCAGCAAGTCCAGATCCAGACTATGGGGTCCAGGATCAAAATCTAGACAGCACCGAACTCTATACAGGCTGTACTTTCCTCATGCATAACTATGGTAACGTTTATATCTAAGTCAGGCATGGTAAAACACTGAACAACAATAATAAAACAGAAAGCTGAATTTGGTGACTCATGCCTGTATTCCTAGTACTTGGGAGGCAGAGGCAGGAGAATCGTCATACGTTTTAGGCCAGGCTGGTACATAGTTCCAGATTAGCCAGGGCTATTTAGTGAGACCCTACCCTAAAAAAAATAAAATAGAACATATGTAACAATATACTGTAATAGAAATAACTTAAATGTAGGAATTCGCTGATTTCTGGAATTTTCCATTTAACATCTTGGGCCATAAAAGAAAAAGTAGAGTGTGAACTACTATAATTAAGTCATTATATGGTCTGAGGATGTAGCTCAGTTGGTGGAGTGTTTGTCTAACATGTATGAAACCCGGGGTTTTCATCCCTGGCACCAAATAAAGTGGGTGTGGTGGCACACACCTGTAATCCCAGGTGAAGGTAGGAGGATCAGGAACTCAGAATTTAAGATCATCTTCTGGTACACAGCAAATGTGAGGCTAGGCTGGGCAACATGAGACCCTATCTCCCCTCCTCCCGCCCCCCCAAAAAGGGGGGAGTGGTACATTTTATAAGCTTGGAGTAGTTACTTAACTAACCTTTGCTTAGTACCTATTACACAGTAGAGGTAATATCTGAATGAACATTGAATACACCTGCATATTTTATAAGAGCAAATTCCCATCTCTAAGACCATGTGTCCAATATGGTGCTCAGAAGCAACACTGTATTTTCCTTTATATTGTAAAAAGCTTGTTTAGCAAACAAAATTATCTTTATCTGAAATGCCCTAAAGTCTGTGCTTTATATTTATGTCCACACTTTTTAGATAAGACCCACATTAACTTCTGCCAGTTCTCATGTCTTACTGATCTACTGAGCAGTATCTATGTTTGTGGATTTTATTTCCTGTCACGTAATGTTATCATAGCTCAATGCTATCAGGGAGTAAGAAAGAAGCAGTGCTGATTATAGTTAAGAAAGTGCGGGTGAAAGCAATACTAACTGGGGATATTCGTTTTCCTGCAGCCTTTGCAGGAGGTCTTCTTGACCAGGTCACTTTAAGATTATTAACTTAATGCTGGGCTTGGATCACTCAAGAGGCAGAGGCCAGCCTAGTTGACATAGTAAATTCCAGACCAACCAGGGCTATAGGGAGACCCTAAAAGAAAAAAAAAAAAGAAAAAGAAAATATTGTTAACTTGACTCAAACAGAGCAAACTGGGTAAGAAACTGTAAACTAAAAACAGTAATGGCTCTTGGGTGAAGCAGCTTGGTTTGGCAGAAACAGATTCTATATAAATTCTTTGCAGCAAGACGAACTTGCTTTGTCTTGATTCATTTTTCTTGGAGATGGCAGTCTTGTTAGGCTGGCCTTGAACTTCTACCTCAGTCTCCCGAGTGGCTGTGACTACAGGTGGATACACCACTGCACCCAGCCAAATTTGTTTTTTGAAATTTGACCCCATCATTCTTTTAAAAAGCCATACAATGTCTATGATCTTCCATTTCTTCATCTGTATAAAGGAGAATACCCCTGTTGCACTAGAGTACTGTAGAAGATTTGCTGAAACAAAGTACTTGTGCGTGCCGAGGAGGAGCAGTGCCTGGTCAGTGTGGACTATTTCCTCTGTTCTGTTAGATGTCCCTACTAGGGAGAAAGGTTCAAAATTTTCCTCACAATACCTTTGTGAGTATGGGGTTTGGGTGGGGGTATATGGACAAAGAGGGGTTATATATTTTGAACACTCAGGAGTTTTGCCACCTTTAAAATATTTTGTTCTTACTTTGTTGATTTGGATACCATATTAATTTTGTTATGGTTTGAATGTGACATGCCCACTGCAGACTCCTGTGTTTGAACACTTGGACCCCAGCTACTGATGCTATTTTGAAAGTTTATAGAACCTTTAGAAGGTGGGGTTTGACCGAAGGCATTGGGTCACTTGAGGGGCAGGCCCTGAGGTTTATAGTTTGGTTCACTGAGATGTGAACAAGCAGCTGTCGCATGCTCCCACTGACCACCAAGACTTTTCACCATGGTGGGCAGTATCCCCTCAAACAGTCAGCCAAAATAAACCTGTCTTTCCTTAAGTTGCTCTTGTTAGGTATCTGATCATGCTCACAAGAAAAGCAACCAATACAGAAAATTGGTACCAATGCTGCCATAAACCTGACCATATGGTTCTTAGGCCTTTGGGGCAGGTCTGTGGGAGAAATGTAGGAGCCAAAGCTTAAATGGGCCATTCTGATTAGAGTATGGAAGACCAAAACACTAGAGAAACAGTAAAGACAGGCCTCTATCAGGACTCTATCAGGAACCAGGCTAGAAGTTATTCATGTTGTATTACATTCTGATAAAGAATCTGCCTGCATTCACCTCTGTCCTGAGAATTTGAATGAGGCCGAATTCAAAAGTATTGGACTAAATTGTTTTGTAGAGGAAATTCAAGAGTGAGGCTTGGTTACTGCTCTCTACCCTTAGATTTAACAGGAAAGAAACATAAACTAAGTTTAAAGTGGCAGAAAAGGACAAAACAGATGTAGCTGTTAAAGAGATTGGCCCATTGAGGAGGAGTCTAGAACTTTGAACTGGGATAATAGGAAATACGCCTTGAGGGCAAAGACCTACCCAGGTTATTTGGCAAACATACATTTGAAAGGAGAACACTTGAAAAGACAGAACCTTCAGGGACAACCTGCTGGAAAACAGAGAATGTCTCCTCAGGCTTAGCCTCAAAGGCACACAAAGGCTGCTAGAATTTGGTGCAAGGGTTACAGGGTCCTGAAAGTCTACCCCAAGGTTCCAAAAAGGTCACTGAGGCCAGGCAATGTGTAGCAGGGTTGGATTGCCTGCATGGGGTGACTAAGGGCTGCTGTGTAAAGCTGTGACAGTGAAACCTAAGCGGCAATGGAGATCTCAGGATATTGGAGATCCCAGAAATGGAGGACATCCACTGAGGAAAGCTGCAGGCACCAAGTGAAGAAAAGTCACAACTGCAGCTGGCAGTGGGGCTGAAGGGCTGGCTCAAGTCCTTCAGGGCCGAGAGGATGCACTAAGAGCCTCGGGTGTCAGGAGCTTCATTCAGGGTTCAGTGTTTGCCCTGGCTGGGCTCAAGCCTTGCTTTGGTCCAATCGTTCCTCACTGTGCCGCCCCCTTTGTGTTTTTCCCTCCCGGAGTGAAGCGCGCTCTGTCCCAGTTTATGTTAGAAGCATATAACATATGCTTTCTATTTTATAGGTGCTCTCAGTTAAGAGACTGCCTTGAGTCTCATAAGAAAGTTTGAACTTTGGACTTTTGAACAGGATTGGAAATGACTAAGGGGACTTCTGAAGTTGAAATGAATGCATTTTCCATTTTCAGATGCTGATAGGTCTATGGAGGTCATGGGAAGAATACTATGACTTGGATGCAAAATTTCCCCAGACTCCTGTGTTTGGATACTTGGTCCCTGGCTGATGGCACTGATTTGGGAGGTTGTAGAACCTTTAGGAGGCAGGACCTAGTTGGAAGAAATGCATTCCCGGGGTGGTAGATCTCCTGTTGCCACAGCTGAGAACTACTCACACTGCCATGCTATCCCCTCTACCATGATGGACAATGAAGAGCCAGAATGCTCTGACTCCATTTTGGCTAGCTTCTTTAGACAAGCCCAGACAAGCTCAGGCATACTGTACATGTAAAAGCCTTATAAGGAATGAACAAAAACTTCTGGTTCTAAAAGATATTAGTCAGTACATTGCAATGCCCCAAAGACAGCCCCTACCAATCAAGACTTCTCCCATACACAGGATATAGGGACATCCAATTATTTTAAAAAGATGCTTGGCAGCGCACGGGTTTCTGTGGAGTGCCCCAGTCAAAGCTCCTGCCTGCTATTGTTCGGGGCCAGACTCCATATTTGGCTCGTCAAGTCTGTGCCCAGCTAGCCGCCATTTGGTTGTTGTCTTTTTTTACCTTAAATTCTTGAATAAACTTTTTGTATAATCTTTTTGGGTATCTGTGGTTATTATTCTCGATTCTTGAACCCTAACAGACAATACTTTCAAACCATGAACCAAAATAAAATCTTCCTCCCTTAAGTTGCTTCTTGTAAGTTATCAGATCACAACAACAGAGAAACGTTTGCCATAAATATCATCTGACATACCCATTACTGGGTTTTTAGATATATCTGGGCATATGGATGCTTGTATGATTTAACTGTCTCCATCCTGCCTCCCATTTTAGAGAATTTTGTGGTTGTCATTCAGGATGGCATTACATTTTATTACTCTTCTATAACCACTCGCCCCTTCTTGCACCACTGAGTCTTACCATCTCCACTGGGCTGGTCTTTGCAGACCACCTTTGCTCTCTCGTCATGAAAGGGATGTGAATACAAATCAGAACTGAAAACTGGAGGAGGAGAGCAAGGTGGGCTCTTTGCTTCTGGATGGATTTGGTCCTACTTCCCTTCCCTTCAAACGTGGTGTGAACCTATTCCAGAAACTACAGGAAGGGAGACATCCTCTTGTCCTTGGAGAAGGGACTGAAAAATCCCTAGACTGAAAATAAAGGGAGACTTTAGACAGAGTCACCCCTCCAGGAGGAGTCCCCAAGCACACAGTAAATGGTGAGCAGAAGCTGATAGGGGTCCTGTGCAGCACAGCAGTGACAGGAGCTGAATCACATGACCTGTAGCTCCCCAGTGGCTTCCCACTCCTAGAGACACAGAACCCTGGCTTATCTGATACTACAGAGTAGACAGGGAAAGAGAAAGAAAAAGAAGAAAGCATTTAAAAAAAATACTACCTTAATGTTAGTAAAAACAGAAATCTGTCAGATAAGCAACAGGTGCTACTGACTGCTTTTTTTTCTCCAAAGAGAAACTCAGTATTTTCCAACATTTTAAAGGTCCAGGCCCAGGTGAACTCTCTCTCTGGACCACATTTGTGTGATAGAGCCACAAAGCCACACTGATGGATGCTGCTGTTATGGCTCAATTTCACCCTGGAATAAGCATTTTAATTTTAGAATTCAAATGAGGGTACACGAAAACCTTTAAATAAATGCTCTTCTTCAGAGAGTAAGAAAAAGGAGAGAAAGGAGTACTAAAGACTTACTGAGAGGTCCCATGTGGAACACGTGAACAGGGAAAGGATACATTCCTAGGAACCAGATAAAGGCAGTCGTCAGCCCTCTGCCTTGCTGGTATACCAGCTCCAAGACTCTGGACAAGCCTGCTGACACTTTGCTTCCTCATCCATAAATAAAGGAGAAATGCTTTCCTTTGCAGGGCACTTGCAAAGGCTGAGGAACAGTGGGCATCCAATGCCCAGTGGAGTGACACCCTTGTCCCTGTTTAGCAAACAGTGGTTTATCTCTACCACTCCTGAGGCTGACATTCAGGACCCTCAGATATTCTTAAAGCACTCTGTTTAGGAGCTTTCGAGAAAGCGTAGAAGCTGACAAGTCCTGTCAAAAGCTGAGGATGAAGTTCGGTGCTAGAGTGCTTCCTAGTATGGACAAGGCTCTGAATGTGATCTACAGCCCACGGTAGGGAGCTAGGTCCAATCACACAGGCAACGGTGTGGTCATATTCTCCTTTAGCCTCTCACTTAAAATTAAGCATTGGCAGAAACATCAAATGCTTTCTAAAATGTGTAACTGAGGTTCTGAGACAGTCTCCAAGCAAAATAGCATAGAGATCAACTCCAGATAGAAAAAGCCAATGACCCCCCAGCAGAGTCTTATTTTAGGTGAAAGTAACTCTGAGCTCCATCTGAACTGCCTGTTCTCCTCCTGCCTCCCTAAATCTTTTCTTCCTCCAAGCAGATGATTGCAGTGACAGCTTTAGATCCAGTGCTCTCCAAAGCCTGGCCCTTCCTGAATAGGTCCTACTCTGACTGACACAAAGCAGCCATCACTCGGGCTCAGTGGTATGAGGTAAAGGCACAAATGTGTGTTCTGGATTAGTGTGCTAACAACTGGCACCTCAACAATGTAAGTACTGTCTCTTAAATATGCTCACTAAACATAAAGCATCACATTTAGACTCAAACACCTTCCATCTGTAGTAGCGCCCTTGGGTAGAGGCAAAGACAGAAGCAACAGGCCTGTGAGAATTCCAATAAGGATGGGGAGGCAAAGCAGGAAGGGTTAGTTCTAACGTGAGGGGACCCCACAGTGATGTGAAAGGGAAAGAAGGGAGAAGAATGGCACTTTAAGTGGTAAACTCAAGTACATTCAGACAGATACTTTCCCAAGGTAGTCAAGAATCTAGCACTCTTCAAGGAGACAATCACAGCATCATGTAATTCAAATTAATTCCTTTCTGAATGAGAGCTGAGTAACACAGACAGAACTTGACACGATGGCATAGCACAATGAGTGCGGAATTGTATTCCCAGTTGATACTTGGTGAGAAGTTAGGTTGTCAGCTTAATGTAAAATAAAATGAAGCCTCATATCGTAAAGTGTTTTGAAAAGCAAAAATCCAGAGGAATCATGAAGGCATCATTACAATGAGTCTGGAAATGAACTCTGTGGAGGGGGCATTCTGAATATGACCTTCTTCAGATGGTCCTACAGACCTCTGGAAAGGAGAGAGACATGATGGAGAGACCATGCCTGCTTCTACCTGCCAATGGAGCTGGCAGCACCATTGGCTAGCACCTAGCAGCCAAGAGAAAGTGTGGTTTGGAGACCTCCCATCCATTAAAGGCAAGAGGGTGAAAAGTGGAAGCCTCCCAACAACCACAGCGATGAACCTAAGGTCATGCAGTAAGGAGTTATAAAGGCATAAAAAGCTGCTTCATTCAGACGGATCCTTTCAACTCATTTCGTGAAACTTAATGTAGGTGGTTAAAAGAACAGTTGGGGTGGATATAAGTTACAGTGCGGCACACAAATCTGGAGCACATACGGAACATTAATTTCAGGGCACGTGTTGAGATTATGCTCTTACAACCAGCTTCTTTGCCAAGGGCAGCTTGCAACTCAGAAAGCCATGTTTGATTTAGGATGTGGTGTATAATATTGAAGAGGAAAGTAGCTCTGTTTTTCCCAATCTAAGTGGAAAGCATTTGGGAAAGAGCTACACATACTCAACAGGAACTTTTCATAAACCTGTTCTCACTCAGTTGAGCCCCAGCCTGTTCAGGCCACCTCTCTAATGTCTACTTTGCTGAAACACTCTCCTATCCCTACTCCCCAGTCCCCATAAGCAAGCAGGGGCCTGCTTTCCCCATGAACCTGTGAGGCCCACTTGGTCCTGAACATGGCAAGGTGCTCCCCCATAGCAAGCCAGGTACAGAAGCCTCCCACTTGAGAGGGTCTGCAAAAGCCCCATCTCTCACCTTTACTACTTCTCAACTCTGCAGGTCCCTGACAATTTATTCAACTTAAGAAAACACATATTAATTTTTAAAGTAATGTAAATTCTTGAATGTATTCATGCTGGCAACTCACTTCCCTCTGTAGTCCATGTATGTGTAGCTGTTATATGAGGCCTTTGTACCAACATGGCTGTCATTCCTTCAACTCACTTCTTGCCAAACACTGAGCTGCGTCTAGAGAAACAAAGATAACTGTTCTTGTTAAAGAGATGCCAGTTTAGTGAGAAAGTAGACGTGTAAACAGATCAGTATCTGAGATACAGGCCTGGATAGGGGATAGAAAGTACACTGTACAAATAACTCAGCAACGCAGAAAAAAAAATCTAGAGGATCATCACATGCCACAAAGACCCAAGAGAGCCCAGGATTCAAGAGCATGAGAGTGATGTGTCCATCTGTGCCTGAGTCTGTCTATGCACAACCCCTTGATCCACTTGGTCTTGCCTCCTAGTACACAAGAATCCTGTAACCTCCTGCCCCCTGAAAGCTAACCCTCCTGAGCTAACGATCTGGGCCCTCACTTTGTATCAAGGGACAAAGATCTATCTACTCTCCTACATTATCAAACCCTCCTTTCCAGCATTACTGTAGTCTGCACACAAACCTGCGTTCCTCCACATCCTCCTAGACCTGGGCTGTGGCTTCTCCCCGATCTCACTGCTCTGCCTCCCCTCCCAGTGATACTCCTCTGTCCTCTAGTATTCATTTCTCCAGTCTCCTTGGCCTCCACTACCTCCTCCCATAACATTTCTGAAATGGCTTTTAAGGAGGTCACCCATAAGGCTTATCTTGCTAGTCCCATCCTTATCTGTTCTATAACATCCAGAGGCCACTCCTGTCTCCTCTTCCCAAAGAAAAGAACATCTTTAGGTACCCTGAGAATCCCATCCTTCTCTTCCTCCTTCCCTGGTGGCTTCCTCCCAGTCTCCTCTGTCCGCTGTTCCTTGTCCAACTTCACTCTAGTCCATTCTTATACCAGATCACTGTCAGCTGATCTTTCAAAAATATGGGCCAAGTTATTGCATCACCTGGCTTAAGTGGCACCCCATGTTTTTCCACATTCTTAGAACAAATTCCCTATACCAAGGTCTGCAGAACCTGGCTCCTGTCTACTTACTGCCCTCATTTCTAGCCAGACCTTTCCCCAATGGCCTATAGGCCACCTACCAGGTTTCACATGCACAGAGCCATCTTTCTCTCAAGTTGCCTGCTTCACAGCCCTTACAGCTTGCTGTTCAAATGCCTGAACATTCCTCTGTTAGCTCGCCACATGGCCAGCTTCTTAGAATTCACGTTTTGGCTCAACTGACTTCTTTGGAAAGGCCTTCCCCAATTGCCCTGCTCAGAGGCCCCTTGTCAAGCTCAGCTACAATCCAAGGATCACATTGACTTTACAGCTCTCATCTGGTCTGTCTCTCCTACTAGAATATAAGCTGTATGAGGCAGGGCCCTAGTCACACTCACTATGGCTTGTCTGGCTCCAGGCACAGTGTTAGCATGTTGCCAATGCTCTGTAAATATTTACTCAGTGGATGAGTGGAATGCTGTTGAAATCCTGTTCAGCTCTTTGCTCATCTGCTGCAGAGGGGCACACAGAAGATAAAAGGAGACAACAAACAGCAGTGCACAGGAGAATCCATCCCAGGCTAAGCCACTAGAACTAGGGTTGATGAGGCAGTGCTTTCTTTTTGGTCATCCTTATTCTGACACAGATCAAATAAAAGAAATGGGTTGGAGGGTGAGCAAAATCGGTATAAGCGCTAGAGCAGGTAACATGTGCGCTAATTGTGAAAACACTTTCTGGGGTTGACTAGGACTTGAAATTATGATTATTTCCTGAAGAAGAGTAAAATAAAGAGATGGTAAGCACCCTATACCAAGGGAGTGACTCTGGGGTAGGAGGTGGGCCAAGTCTGATCTCTGTGGCACCTACTGCAGCAACCCCACCAGGCAGAGACAACTTCTGTCCTCATCTTACAGGTGAAGAGGCTGGGGTTTTTCACAGCTAACTTGCGAAGGCCACACCACTGATAGGTGACCAAGGTAGGACCGGGGTCAGTCTAAAGTCTGTGCTCTTCTGCTCGGTGTTTAGAAGCTAGTACTTAAGTACTAGACATAGCCTTGCTGAAAACTTGAGGGTGAGTACTTGGAGTCTTCATCCAAACCCAAGATGTGTGCAGAAATAACAGAGAGGACATATACCAACAATCTGAAACAGGACTTATAAGACAGATTTTGTCTTTGATCTTTTGGTCATAGAAGCATTTAAGGGATTGGTCAAAGCAATGAGCTTTCACTTACTGACTAGGTAAGATTGCTTCTTTATTTACAGTCTGAAGACCTATCATGGAGATGTGAAGAAAGGACATCAAGTTTGCAAGTATCATCAGATATGATAAAGCCTGCTCTTCCTATGCGGTTCTGAACAGAGATCAGCAAGCTGGGCCTCCTGATAGCTCCCATGAATGAGCGTCCACATGTTTACCTGGGTTGTGTAAAGAAAGACGAACATGGAACAGAAGGAACGTGCCCACAAAGCCCTGGTCTAGATCTTAAAATGGATGCAAAAAGCATGAATACTTATAATAGTGAATAAAGTCCCTGGTTAGAAAAAGTAATTCCCTGAAGAGTTTCAAAAGTATCCGAGGAACACATACACACCCAGGCAGCAGAATTTCCCAGAGTGAGATTTTAAAATACATCAGGCCTCCCAGCCCAGGATGAATCAGATGACAGCAGAAGATGGAAGGCAAGAGAGCAGGAAGCGGAGGAGCCTGAGGAATCACAACTCTCCAAATTCACAGCAGCAAGGGACCCTAGAGAAACTATGAACCCACGTCCTCTCTCAGTAAAGGATGAAATGCCCCCAGGGAAGGGCAGTGGCCACAGGCCACAACATGCTAGCTCAGTACAGACACACCTCCAGGCACCTAGTCTACCATCTATGTGCTGCTTGGCCTTTACCTTACTACAGAAAGAGATGCACTCTTTGAACAGAGGACTGGTAGACTGCTTTTTAAAAGGTCAGACAAAAGCCAGCAGCACTGCAAAGAATATCTGATCAAAAGGTGAAGAGCCAGCCCCTTTCATAAAAAGAATTACTGTCTCTTTTTAAACATTTTCTTATTTCAAAGGTAGCATGTACTCATCATAGAAAATTTAGAAAGTGTAAATAAAGCATTTAAAGAAAAGAATAATCATTCATAACCTCTGTAACATTTGGTGTGCTTCCTTACAGTATTTTTGTCTTATAAATTTCCCTAATATCTTTTAGTGGCAAACAATTTCATGGTGTATTTGTACTCTAAATAGCCCTTCCAGGACCAGCACACAGAAGGAAGGTTTTGCCTTGCCCTGGCCCAACGATGGCTGTGAGCATTATTCAAAATATTTTTCTATTTGATAAGAACAAAATGGTTTCTCTTTAAAGCTTCACAATGAGCTTGATTCTTTCTTTGCTAGCCATTTGCAACCTCTCCAATTTTGCAGGGGCACTGAGCCTATAATACCCCTCCATAACGAAACTGAGGATGTGCCAGTTCCTTATGAAAAATTGTATGGTATTTGCATATAACCTATGGCAAATCCTCTTGTATCCTGCAAATCCTCTCTGGGGCATTCTTAACATCTAATACAATATAAATGTTATGTAAATAGTTGCACTGTTTATGTAATAATGACAAGAAAAAATGAACATGTTCAGGACATATATAAATTTGTGTTGTGGGGTATTCATGCTCCAAGGCTAGAGAAGGACATCTCTGTTTTACTCCTTTGAGACAGGGTCTTTCACTAAACCTGGACCTTGGCTGGCAGCCAGCAGGCCCCAGCGGTCCTCCTGTCTCCATCCCCCACAGTTCTGGGGTTATAGGTGTATGCGTGTCCACGTCCAGTTTTTTATGTGGGTGCTGGGAACCCAACTCAGGTCCTCATTGCTTACAGAGCAAGCACTCTTCCACTGGGCCACCTCTCCAGTCTCTCTATATTTTTTAAGAATGCTTTTCTTCTGTGGTTATTTGAATCTGTGGATACAGAGTCTGAAGATAGGGAAACACAATTGTATTCACAGACTTTTCTGTGTGAATGGTCGAGCTCTAATGTTACATGTTCTATTCCCATTTCTGATGTGTCCACCCTTTTTGACTATAAAGTCAACTAGCAAAGATTTTAATTGTTTTCCTCTGTTGTAAATGTTGTATTTCCCCCACTTTGCCATATGTCTTTTTATTTGCAGCTTTTAATTCCAGAAATGCAACCTTTCTATCCAGTCAAATCCTCTGTAATCCCTTTGTCCTCTGTAATTCTGATAAAGATCAGCAGCAGCCGATGCTGATGTGGAGTCATAGAAGGGATGATCCACTGGAGCTAGCTAATGACCTATTAGTCTGTCAAACCTTCCCACATAAATCCCCAAGTCCTTGTAACTTGCTATGGTGCCACACATTGGTGAAAAGTGTGATGAAAATGCTACTAGATGGACAGAGACAAAGTCCTGGACAAGAGGACCAGGCTTGCTGCACACCGTTAGACCCTAGCATACATCCCACCAACCAAAAGAAAGGTGTGGCCACTACAGTCTTAAAAGACACATTCATGTCTGGTGTGGTGGCGCACACCTTTAGTCCCAACACTCTGGAGGCAGAAGCAGGCAGACCTCCGTGAGTTCAAGGCCAGCATGGTCTACATAGTGAGTTCCAGGCCAGCTGAGGTTACAGGGAGACCCTGTCTCAAAAAGACCAAAAACAAAAAGACACATTCATTCTAAGGCTCACTCCAGCTGACATGTGAACAGAGACACTACAGGACTAGGCATTCAGGATGGAGAAGACTGAAGATGGTGGGAGATGGTAAAAATGAATGTCTAGTCTTCTGATGTGGGCGTTACAGAATTCATTTCAAGGAAGCTGGTGTAATCTGGAAGGGCAGAGGCAGCAGAGCAGCAAAACTGACAAAGAGTCAACACTAGTGCAGACATTTTTCCCAGGGAAGATACCACCAGACAACCTTCCTGCAGGTTCCACTGAGTAGGTCTGGGGACTACTGATGCTGGATATGGACATCATGAATAGAATGAACAGAATGAACAGAATAAAATTGAAGTGGGAACTGGAAAATTGGTGCAAGTGTTGAGGGGAATAGAAAAGCCCCTGGAGGGTCACCATGGTGAGAAATGGCTCTGCAGGAGCATGAAAATTAGTCACAGACACTACAGGGGCAAAAGACAATGACATTCCAGCACAAAAAAAAGCCCCAATCTCAAGAACAGAATGAGAGGGTTCCAGAAGAGACAAAAGTGACATCCTTTATCCCTAGGAAGTCCCTGTAAACACAACAGGACAACATGCTAATAGGTGCTCTAGAACAGAAGGTGCTGACAAGAAAGGCCAAATGCTGGCTGAAGAACAGCAGCGTTGTGCTGTAGGTGCACAACACAGTCTGGAGCCTGGGTGACACTCAACTGTGAGAGATGGCCTATTAGTGAGCTACAGACCCAGACTTGTCATCACTAACCAACTAGTATTTACGTGTATTTATATGCATAACAAGTGATTTTTTTCTTTGCATAAGTAATAACACCTGTTATTTTTATTGCTACTTAGTACTTATTTGTCTCTTCTACCCTTAGCACTGATTAAAACATAAAATGTCTTTAGGAAATGTATTGTCCTAATTTATGGTTTAATTTTAGCAAACACTAACTTCATTGCATCTCTTAAAGATAAATAAGCCTGTCTATTATCGTACAGCAAAAAATATTTTAAAAAGAAAACAAAAACAAAACCAACTCACTCTCAAGTGAAAGGAAACCAAAGTAAGGAGATAATGAAAGAGGAAAACCACATCTTAGTTCGTCTACCTGTCCCAACACAGAGTACTAGCAATAATTAAAGTAATACTTCCTTGTGTTTCCAGAATGCAGGATAGATGCCTCATCCATCTGTTCACTTTCAGTATTTTCTTTTTCAAGTCTGCTTACTGTCTTTTAAGTAAAAAAGGAAAAGAAAAAGAGTTTCTTTCTCCTTCCAAAAAACAGACGGTTAGAAACTACACAGAAAGAACCTTTTTTTCATCAGGCTCAAAGTTCACAATAAATTAAAACTCCTTTACCTCTTAATCTGTCTTGGATAAAATTGAATAACCGGGCCCCATTTTGGAGTTGAGAAAAACCAACACAGAGAAACAGCCTAAGGCAAACTAATGAAGGGGGGAACGAAGGCGAGCCTGCCCAATCAGAGGCCCCTCTAGGCTCCTGCTTGGGTCTTCAGTCAGGGTTCAAAGCCCTATCCACCCTTCACCCTCCACCAGGAGGGCACCCAGAAGTTTTAAAGGAGGGGAGATGGTAGAAGTAAAAACATTCCCTGGGAGCCCAGGCTACAGCATCACCTCATGTTGTTTCTGAGGTCTTGGGAAAACAATTTTCACCTCTGTCTCTATTTCCTACAGTGCAAAAAGTGGGTACTGGTTAAGTGAACTAAAAGAGTAGGTACAAGAAGGATCAAATGTAAAACAGGGTCTGGGGGGAAAGACAATAAAGCTACTCACTGATTTTCAAACTGTCATCACTCTCTTTCAGTCATGAATTTAATAACCTCTTCTCAAAAGTGCTCTGAGGCCTATATTTAAGAATTAGCATATTTTTATTTCAATTATTTGTTT
>NW_008343842.1:920226-925862 GCF_000622305.1 Nannospalax galili | reverse complement strand
GCACAAATATGTTAAATTGTTTAAAATTTGTTGATAAACCTCAATGTGTTAAATGACTGCATTTTGCTCACAAATCACTTTAAGCTTTCCATTTAAGATTTTATTCACAAAATAAAGTAATGCCACTGCATATAGAAATTACACTATGATAGAAAAATTCTTGGAGTTGACATATTCTGTTTATAAGTATTTTTTTAAACCTAGACAGCAATTTTAATCCGTAATTTAGTCTAAAAATAATGAGACATGGCAGGCATGGTGGTGCACACCTTTAATCCCAGCACTCGAGAGGCAGAGGCAGGTGGATCCTCTGTGAGTTCAAGGCCAGCCTGGTCTACAGAGTGAGTTCCAGGCAGCTGGGGCTACAGGGAGACTCTGTCTCAAAAAGACAAAAAAAATAAATAAATAAAATAAAAATAAATAAAATAAAATGAGACACTTTTAACCCTTAAAAATTCTCCAAATTAAGAACAAAACTTCCATAGAATTTAGAATTAGAAAGAAAGCCTGTTGTGACCTAACGATTACTTTGAAATATCCTTTGATATTTTATCAACAATTTCAGTGGGCAAAAGTGTCTCTTTCTCCAGCACCTGCAGGAACAATGTTTAATGAGAAAGAATCATTTATGGCCACAGAGGGCTATAATGGGAAGTTTTAATATAACACATCACAGCAGTAGTATAAGCTGCCTAACAGAAACATGTTACCTAGTTCTAACATACACTCATCTGATTTCAAAGACCAGACCAAAGCTCTGGAAACAGCAGGGGCTTTTGCTTTTGTCTTTTCTCATTACTGCTAGCCAATGGCAGCAGTAACTTGGACCAACAGGGTCTTCAGTCGGAACACTGAGGTTCCACCTTTTCCTACTGAAAATGAGTTCCCACCCCTCTCATAGGTGCCAATAGTAGTTCCTGTTCTTTTTTCTTTTTTTCAGAGTGCCGACAGTAATTTAGTGGTTTCACCCACTGCTATACTCACTTTGGAAGAACAAGATAGTTATGAAGTTCTTTCATTGCAAGAACAATTTTTTTTTTTTTTTTTTTGGCCTTTTTGAGACAGGGTTTCCCTGTAGCTCCAGCTGCTGCCTGGAACTCGCTCTGTAGACCAGGCTGGCCTCAAACTCACAGAGATCCACCTGCCTCTGCCTCCCAAGCGCTGGGATTAAAAGCATGCACCACCATGCCCCACTTGCAAGAACAAGTTTTTTGCAAGAACAGTTAACCAAAAGTAGCTGTTGATACACTGAAAACAAATTAAGTAAAAAAAACTGTGTGTGTGTGGGGGTGCAGATGGAAGAGCAGGACTGAGGAAGACAGTACTGAACTGGGCCAGCTTGGACCCGAGAAGTCACTCTACAATCTGATCATCCAACAAAGCAGGGAGGTTGATGTTAGTGTTTGTAACTGTAATTAGTCACATTAATTAATGCTTAAAAAAAAAACGTTAACAGTATATTATGTTCATATAGTTAAATAAAGGATTACACACATTTGAGTAAATTACACAGCATTAAACATTTAAATAACTTGAAATGAAGCCATTACTGTCATTCAAACAAGTTTTCACAGCTAAAGGCTGAATGTTAAGAATGAACTGATTTGGCATTACGAGACTATAAATCCTTTATCTTTTTAGTGAGAAAGAAAAATGAAGGGAATTGATGCATTCTGACTTGAAAAGGTGGTTTGCAGTAGCACAGCACCCTCCAGTGGCCAAGTCTTCAAAATGAAAGTTTCAAAGGCCAAAGTTGAGTTTTTTCAGTGAACAATGAATGGATGACAATAAGCTTTCAAATTTTTAACATGGCTGTTTGTATCAGCACATATTATTGATGTCACACCATATTCCAAATGTTAATTTTCTCTCACCAAATTAAAATTTTTTATTCAAATCCGAATTGTTCTCTCCTAAGATGAACTCTGGAGAATAAAAAAGAAAACAAAACAAGGCCAAACAAAACTTTACATGCACTCAATGGTTTTGACAATGAGTGAGTGAATTCTCTACAGCCCCAGGAAACTGGCTGGTTCATCAGCACTAGAGGGGTAACAACTAATTCTTTTCCTTAAAAAATATTTAATTTATTTAATTTATTTAATTTATTTATTTATTTATTTATTTATTTATTTATTTATTTATTTTATTTAGCCTTTTTAGACATAAGCTGTCCTGAAACTCACTATGTAGAGCAGGCTGGCCTTGAACTCACAACGATCTGCCTGCCTCTGCCTCCCAAGTGCTGGGATTAAAGGCGTGTGCCACCATGCCCAGCCTTATTTATTATTTTTATTTTATGAGTGTATTGCCTGCATGTACCTAAGTACACGCATGTTGTGCAGTACTCTCAGAGACCAGAAGAGGGTGTCAGAACTCCTGGAACTGTAGTTACAAATGTTAGCCACTGGGAATCAAACCCAGGTCCTCTACAAGAGCAGCCAGGACTCTTAACCTCTGAGCCATCTCACCAGTCCTCTAAATCTTTTTTTAATATTTTATTTATTTTTATTTTATGCGTATAAGTGTTTTGCTTGCATATGTGAGTGTACTACATGCATGCCTGGTGCCCACAGAGGTCAGAAGAAGGCGTCAGATCCTCTGGAACGGAGTTAAGGATAGGTGTGAATGCTGGGAACTGAACCCAGGTCCTCTGCAAGAGCAGCCAATGCCCTCAGTTGATGAACCATCTCTCCAGACCCACAACTAATTATTGGGTTTCAAATTTAAACTCAAAAGTGAGATTATAAAAATTATGGAACTTGGGGCTGGAGAGATGGCTCAGTGGTTAAGAGCACTGGCTGCTCTTGCAGAGGACCTGGGTTCGATTCCCAGCACCCACATGGCAGCTACGAACCGTCCTTAATTCCAATTCCAGGGGAATCCGAAGCCCTCTTCTGACCTCTGCAGCATTGCACGACACGAGTGCACTCACATACGTGCAGGCAATACACCCATCACATAAAATAAAATAATTTAAAAATTAAAAAAAATAAATTATGGAACTCTAATCTACTTGCTATACAACATGATCAGCATGAAACAGCAAGTCAAAATTACAGAAGTATATTTTACTTCTGTGTGTGAACATTTGTTTTTAAATAATAATATAGAAAACTGAGGACACATTAGCTTTTCATCATCACAATCCTATAAAATGGACTAAAGTTAAGAGTAGTTTTGCTTGCATGCATGTAGTGCACTCAGATACATGCAAGCAAAACACATACGCATAAAGTAAAAATAAAAAAGTTTTTCTGAGGAGGCAGGAAGCAACTTCTGTAGTCTACTCTATAATACTTCTATTCCTGAAAATACACTGATCTCTCACTGAAAGGGATCTTACTTCTAGTCATAATAAGAGGTGAACCAAGTAAACCTGTTCTAACATTCTTTGTTTTCTACTCAATATAAACCATAAGACGTGAAACTACTCCCTCAGATCATAAATAGCTACTAAGTAAAATGAGGTCATCTATTTTTTTGTCTTTTTGAGACAGGGTCTCCCTGTAGCCCCAGCTGTCCTGGAACTCACTATGTAGACCAGGCTGGCCTTGAACTCACAGAGATCCACCTGCCTCTGCCTCCCAAGTGCTGGGATTAAAGGCATGTGCCACCACACCCGGCCCAAGGTCATCTATTTTTAAAATAGTAATTACCCAACTTTTTTTTTTCCTCTTATGCTTGTCCAAAGAATAGAAAATTCTGAACATGTTGGAAAAGGTCAACCCTTTCACCAGAATCAATGATGCAACTCTAGAATGGGAAGAGTGATGGCTTTGGTCCCTCCCCTTAGTTAAGCAAATGACATGGCTAGCGTGGCTTCTTCATCTATGTAGAAGTGACAATGGGTTCCCATCTATAGCAAGTGTGAAGGTTCAATGTCGTGATGCAAATGACTCCTCAGCCCTGATGCCTGGAACTCATACAGTATGCCATACTCTTACCATGGAAAAAGTGAAAAAAAATTAAAAAATAATTTAAAAATTAAAGTAAAACCCCACTCTCACAGCAAAGAGTTAGCAGACATGGAGACACATGAGTGAGCGGCTTAGATCTTTTCTAGGAAAGCCCTGCTCTTTGCTGTCGCATACCAGAAGACCCAGAGATGACACTCATTATCTTACAGCGCCATATACCACAACAAGAAGGTTACTATGCCGGGAGACTCAGTCAAGCTGGCTTGCTCTTGTCTAAGGACGACTGAAGGGCAGGGCCCATCTACCATACAGGTGGGTCTGGAATGGTGGACAGCAAAGGGGAGGAGTGTGACAGCCCCATGGGGATGGTGCAGAGAATAACAAATTCTTACTGAGCCTAATTACTTTGTCTGGTTCTCTCTTAAGGATGTACAGCAGGAAGGTGGTAGGAGACAACAGAGGTCTATCAAAATCTTTGAGACAAGGAAGGATGGGCACCTGTAGTCAAAACAGGCATTTTCAGAATTATAATAAAGTATACTACATTGAAAAGAGGGCTCTGCCCTGTGTGACAATGAAAACAAAGCAGTTGAGCAGGCTTTCTGTGAAAGTGACCTGCACTGTTCTCTGTCACTAGCAAAAACAGGAAAAATGCTTGTGGCAAGCAAAGCTGATCTTACGTAACTTTAGAAAGAAAGGGGTGTCCTTCTACGATTGTCACTGCTTTGATTCCTTTACAATTCTAGCTTTTTAATTGATATCTTAGATAACAGTAAAGAAGGTATAAGATTTCTAATTTTATCAAAAGGGGTGTTAAGACATTGAAAAAGCATGTTTTTTAAAAGATGCAAATCAGCTAGAGGAAAATGAGAGGGCACTGGGAGAAAGGACTCATGGGACAACTTAAAATTCCAGCTTTGGGCTAATGGTCATGTCAATTAAAATGCAAATGGATAAGGCTTCAAGCTTCTGCCAGCTTGCCAAGTTCCCCGATGACTTTCTAGGGACAACAGCCATCTTGCCGCTCCTTGCTGCACCAGTGTCCTAACAAAGCCCTCAAAGCTAAAGAAAGCTAACACCAGAACCCAAAGCAGGAAGGACCCGGACTCTTATTCTCATTCCTCTCGCTCCCTTCTTTGCTCTCTCTCCTCTTCTTATTTTTCTCTTCTCTCTCTGTCTCCCCCAAAGACCCACTCTGAAGACTGATAAAGCCAGGCACAAAAACGCCCAGAATGCCCCCTTCATCAACAATGGAAATGCTTTTCACAAAAGGCAAATGTCATAAAACAGAAGTAGAACCATACAGCAAGAAGTGACAGATGGGTCTAGATACATAAGATAAAGGACAGAATTGGTTTTGGTGACTCTGAATATTCATGGACTCTATAACAGTCCGATTCTTTTAGAATACAGTCTGTTAGGAATGAATATGCAACCGTACCAAATAAAAACACTGTATTTCTCTAAATGTACACAGGGAGGGAATGTTCCTACCTTGCAGTGCTGTCATACACCATAGTTGGAGATGGAATTATCTGAAATGCATGCTGATTTGTGATTTATGTTTTCTAAAGCTTCTCTCTCTCTCTCTCTCTCTCTCTCTCTCTCTCTCTCAAATCGCACCTTCTTGTATCATTTCACTCATCACAAAAGATGCTATGTAAGATGATTTTTTTTTTTTTTTTGGTTTTTTTGAGACAGGGGCTCCCTTTAACC
>NW_008343842.1:903946-920111 GCF_000622305.1 Nannospalax galili | reverse complement strand
GCCCTATATTTTTTTTTCTTTTTTCTTTTTTGGTCTTTTTGAGACAGGGTCTCCCTGTAGCCCCAGCTGGCCTGGAACTTACTTTGTAGACCAGGCTGGCCTTGAACTCACAGAGATTCACCTACCTCTGCCTCCCAAGTGCTGGGACTAAAGGCATGCGCCCTGATTTTTTAAATTTATTTTATTTACTCATTTTTTATTTTGAATTGTGTGTGTGTGTGAGAGAGAGAGAAAGACAGAGTGAGAGAGACAGACAGACAGACAGACAGATATGAATGCAGGTGCCCACAGATATGAATGCAAAGCCCAGGTAGCTGTGAGTGACCTGACGTGGGTACTGGGAACCAAACTCAGGTCCTCTGTATCAAGTGCTCTAACTACTTAGTCATCTCTCAGCTCCTCAGGAGATGTTCCTTAGGTATGACATTGGAACTGGATCCTCAAAATCCAGGACTCCTGAACACTGTACAGGGTACCCTGTGGCAGCAGTATTGAGGTGGGGTGGGGGGGCTTTCTTCAAATTTACCAGTTCAATATATAGAAAGAGAGGAAAAAGGAGAGGAAGTGGAAGATGAGGAAGAGAGAGTAAGGAAGACGAAGGAAAAGAAGAAAACATTAAAGAATATTCAGCGAAAATTCAGTCAATGCAGATGAGCACTCCTTACCAATTACAAAGAAAACCACCGGTGTTAGAAGATTTTCAAAACCCCCTACCACTGAGCAGCTACCACAGCCCTGCCACAGCTGCAACTCTGGCTGTTCTCTTGAGTTCCAGGCACGACTGAAGGCATTATTCCAAGTCTTAATTAAGAAGGCTTGGCTAGAGTCAAGCTACATGCAACCAACCGAGGCAGAAACAGGCAGCTTTACAGAGGAGAAATCTGCTAAGTGTATTTGTAAGGCATGATGAGAACAAACAGATTTAAGGCTACAATGTTCTTAGTCTCAACACCGTTTTATTGGACTCTTGTTGGCTTGACAGAAACACTAACAAGTAACTTTCCATTAACAAAAATCTCTAGCAAAATCAACATCCAAGTGACTCCCAACAAATTACCAGAGCCAGAAATCTGATCATTTATAACAGTAGCTTATTATGTGAATTTGGCTGCCATCAGCACCTGTCCTTAAGTACCTAAAACCAAATTCAGCTATATCAGCCTTCCCACAATGAGCTTTCTCCAGGATTCACACAAGGTTATCAAGGACAGGTCACAGCATCAGTACTAGTTTGTCATCCACATTCCATATTCATGGACAAGGGAACACTATAAATACTTCTAAATAGCAGACTGCACCAAACAGCTGTATGTAAAATAAATCTTTCATTATTTAGAGGCATATATACTTCTCAAAATTTGTACAGTCCTCTCTTGATCTGTTATATAGTACCAAACAAATACAGAGCAAGAAGCAACCCAGAAAGGACTGGAAAGCACATTGGGTTTCAATGCCTTTGTGGGGATGAACCTTCCATTTTTCTACTCACAGCCCAAACCCAACAGTAACAGAGACTGGGTGACATAGGAGGCACATGAAATACGTGATCTGCACTATGGCCCCTGCAAACATTTCAATTTAAAATAATTAATGGATTCTCAAAATCAAGAAGCCCCACAGCACTCCTCAGAAGATTCACTTTCCATAATAACCCATGCATCACCTCAACTTTGGTGACCCCTCTATACTGATAAGACATTGGGACAGCTCCTGCTTCCATGTAACTCTTACAAAATTACATACAAAATAAATGGAGCCATGGGTACAAACTCCACAAAACAAAAACCTGCACACTGAAGTTAAATTTCCAAATATTTTTATCCACATTAATTATACACCACTTAAAAAAAAACAAAACCCACTAATGAATAATGTAGCATATTGAGTCCTGAACTGTATCAGCGGCTGCTAGAGGTTCATCTTTTGCCCAACCTGTCTTCTTTCAGCTTTTTTATTTTCTCCTTAATTTTGCTACTTAGGCAATACAAAAAAAGCAGAGAAAAAATGCTAATAAATTAAGCACTTTGGTGTCATCCTCTTCAGAACAGTGTGCCAAGCACTGCATGCTGCACACCACAGTCTTCAGTCTCAGCAGTGAGGCACCCAGGGATGCCTGCTCTGCGTTCAGCACACAAATCACTTTGACTATGACCACACACATTTATCTTTATTTTTAAAATATCCTCATTGTTGCTAATGGCACTTGAGCATTATTATTACTAATCCAGCTATTCCTAATAACAGTATTTAAGTAAGCTGTCATCTTGGGAACTTTATAGACAATAGCTAATTAATTGTCAAGCATTTAATGTAACAGAATTCTAATCTCCAACCTCTGAAGCAGGGTATTTATCTGTTATAATATAAAAACTTTTGTCTGAATTGCTTATTTATGCAATATATATTCTCTATCACCTCAATTCTAATTTTTATATCTGCTTTGTAGGTAAAATAAAGACTCACACGCACAAGACACAGACAGTACACTTCACAAACGTTAATGAATCTCTTGTGACTCCTTTCATTCACATTACAATAGACTCTATATTACTATGCAGAGGAAAGAAAAACAAAACATCATAGATTATTTTCTTTGATTGCAAGATATGCTCACAGGACTTGGATGGGAGCAAGAACTTGAAGGTGCAGCATGCTATGTCCTAGGGATGTGAGCAAATACAATATTCTGTTGACATCTTGTTCCCACTTTCAAACAATCAGGCAGTTTCCATACAAAGTGTCAGAGCAGCTAAACAAGTCTTCCTGTTGAGATGTCCCACACTCTTTTCAGAGACCTCATCTTCCGGCTCAGCTGTGTATCTTAGATGAACATTGTGGTGGCAATTTCTTAGCTTTCATTAGTCATTTGAAATCAACATTTAAAAGGTATAAAGATAAGCACTTTTGTCTGTAATCTTCTCATACACACACCACACATCTTTCCCATGTGACAATGCAAATGGTCTGAATCCATCAGAAAAGAGAGAGGTGTCAAAGAGAGCCAGAGAGAATCCCTTTCTCTGGGCCCTTAATGAGGTCTCCAGAGCCAAAGGCAAACCAATAACAAATGGAACTTTCCACATATGGGGAGGGGGAAAAGAAGGGGGGGAGATGGAGCTTGTCATCTGAAATTAACTGAACTTAGCCATGCCAAGAAAACACTGGTAATAAACCCTCCCCTCCCCATCTAAATTAAGGGTTTTATACCATGAAAAAAAATAATAAAAATTTATGGCAGTAATTTCATCTGGGTTTTTCAAGAAGTGCTTGCTGATTTTCTTGTACTCAGTAGAAAAATCCCCAAGGAGCAATGCAGACTGCAATAAGGCAGACTTCTAAAAAGATACCATTTAATTTCTCACTCCTCCTCTTGTACCGTTACCACACTTCCACTTTCCTCTAACTCAGTATTAACTCCCTCAACACAATTCTCTTCCCTAGCTCTCAACAACATCTCTCAGGCCAAGTGAGGTACTGGATCTCAAGTGCCTGTCTTCTGATCTTAGGACAGAGAAGCAGAAGCCCTTGAAGCCAGTGCATTCACTCTGGCTTTGTCTGTCTCAGTGACATCTGGCTACCTTGATGAAAAGCATCAAAAGTTTTAATGGCTTAAAAACAACCTCCAAACAAATCAGCACCTTTAATGCTGGTGTTCTGAATTAATGAACAACTTCCATTCCCAACCTGTGGGTCATATAAATGTGTATAAACATGCTGACCAATAACATAGGCCAGGCACAGTTCCTTGTAAGGGATCTGCAAATCCCCCTGGGCACCAAGCCTGCCTGCAGACCAAATGCATCATGCATAAAACAGACATAGTGCTCCTTTCCGATGCCCAGAGACCGCTGTGTCTGCTCCAATAGAAATTTACAAAAACCAGAACTAAACTCATTGTAGCTTTTTTTGACATTTTCTCAATTAGTGAATGCTCTAAGAGCTCATTTACAGTACTGAAACATTTTTAATATTTCAAAATGAGTCTTTACCCTGAGGAAGCAACTGGTATGTGTCAGTATCTCAGTGCCTTAGAAAGGCACAGGTAGGTGCTCAGGACATTGTTCTTGGCCTCTTTTGTACCTATTCTTGTTTTTCGTGATAGTCTCTTCCAGTTTAAAATTCATGCATCTCTTCATGTAAAAAGAGAAACAATTCTCCAAGTATGGTCTGGGAATTCCTAGGGGTCTCTGAGAACATCCTGAGAGGTCCACGAGGTCAGCAGTTCTCTAAGGAAACAGTGTACACCTGAGCTTTAGGGGTTCCATGGCCTGTGACAGGCTAGATGAGAATACAGGTATGAGAATCCAACTGTCTTCATTACAAGGCCACTCTCCTAACTAAAAATTTTTTTAAGTTTTATTTACTTTTATTTTATGTTATGAGTATTTTGTCTGCAGATATGGAAGTGCACTCCATGTGTGCAGTTGTACCCTGCCTGCAGGGGCGGAGAAGGGGGTCAGATTGACTACCGCGTGGGTGCTGGAAATGAAATCGGGTCCTCTGCAAAAGCAGCCAGTGCTCTTAAACGCAGAGCCATCTCTCCAGCTCCAACTAAGCTTATTTTATTTTGGAAAACATAGCTACTTTTCATTAAAAAAATGTTCTATCAGCATGTAGTTGGCTTATTACTGTGTATTTAAGTTAATTAATAAATAAATCTTGATATAGTCCACATAAGCAAAAGCTCTTTGGGGTGCTCCATAATTCTTAAGCGTGGAAAGATACTCTTGGGAATAAAGGCTTGAGAACTCCTGCTAGAGACTGCAATCTGCAATGTCTGGTATGTCTGCATGACCTGGCTTTTGTCCTCAGAACTGTGCTGAGCCTTTGATGTGCATAAGCAGAGGCTGGGCTCCTAGATGATGGGATGTTGAGAAGGGGATTCAAACATGGGGCTGGATTCAAACATAGGACCTGTGCTCCCTTCTAAAAAGATTGTGCAGTTTTGTCAGCCTAATGGTGCCTCCTTTCAGGGCTGTGGCTCGACATGGACTATGAATAATACTTAATGTGCCTTCATTTTACTACCCACAAAACAATACGAGCACATTAATGGGCAAATTAATATTTTTCCACGGTTGTATGGTCTTCATGTCAGTACAATATTTCCAACATTTTAGAAGCAAGGTGACTTTTTAATTTAGCTGTTTTTTAGTTCTGTTTTAAAGAAAAGCATTCTCCTTCATGTCTAGGCTTCTGTAATTTTCAGAATGTCTAGTACTATTTACTTAGAAGGGAAAGAAGGGCAGGGGAAGAAGGCTCAGGAAAATGGCTGCTCACCACAGTTTATAGCATCTCCTTAGGGCCAGGTGGCAAGGTGAGAAACAGAGCAAGCAAACGTCCTGTGAAGAAACCCCTAAAGCAAATAAAATGACACCAACTCTGTAGCGGTGAGAGGGCAGCTTAATCTTCCAACAGTCTTGCTTTCACATGGAATAGAAATAGGATGGTTTAATGAGCACCCTGCACCCACAGACACCAAGAAGGTGTTTAGAATAACATGGCCTCAGAGCCATGAAGGAGAAGAACTATTAGAAAAATTAAATGAGCATACTTGTAATTTGATTCAATTCGATGAACGTTAACTGAGTGCCTGTGAGGTTCCAGCCATTAGTCTATGTGATCATGAAGACAGGAGACTAACACACAAGTTCATGCTAACCAGGAGCTCACAGTCTGAAAGGGAAACAGCTAAATCTCTGTAACACAATGGGAGAGTGATATAAAGGAAGTGCTGGGCTCTGTGGACACAAAAGGAAGAACAGTTTAGCCCAATAGGAATGGGACAGAATACACATTATACATGTGATGGAAAGGGAACAGGAGAAGCGTGTGCCTAGCTGGAGGCCTACACTCTCAGCTGAGCTCTCACCACCTCCCAACGGCCTTCCTAAGTGACATGTGCACTCTTAATTCTCCATGGCTGCTGCTTCCAACTTCCCCATTCCTGTCTTATTTCTTGCCCTACTCTAAGCAGAGGTTCCTACTGCCTCCTACAAAGAAAAAGGGGAGGACTGGCCTCTAGTCACACACCCCATGGGCCTGGCCTCCCCCCTTTAAAAGGACAAAGCTAATCTCTTCACAAAGACCCTTGGCCCATCTATCTGTCCTCCCTCCTCAGGTCTGCTGTTCTCCAGATCCCCAGCTTTTCCCCCTCTCTCCTGGTTTCTCACTTCTAAGCACTTAACTCTGCTTTCCCAGCTGCCCTCACAAAAGATGGCAATTTTTTCTCTTCATGTCCCGTAAATCCTGTTACCCATTACTACTCTCAAACCACTTCTTCCTCTGTGCCTGCAACTCTCCCTGTCCTTTCAAAGCTCAAGCCCCACCTGCTCAGGGCACCAGTATCTCCCAACTCTACTCATCCACTCCATCCCAGGCTCACCCTTCTACTCTTAATCCTACCATCACATGTCAATAGTAGCATGCCATATGCAATCATGCCTCCCAGGTCCCTTCACCCTCATTCCCAGCAACCCTTTCTTCTACTCTAGTGACCCAAGTCTATGGACAACTCCCTTGATTTGATCTAGAGAAATCACAGCCCCACCACTAAATTCAAATACTCCTGTGTTCTAATTCTCCATGGTTTGTGTAGTGTCAGTAATGCTACAACTTTCCCCCCTGTGTTGACCACACTGACCCCCACTTTCAGCTCTTTTCTGTCCTCACTTCCCATTCTGCTCAGTGTAGATCCAAGGTCTGCATCTAATCATCACCACATTCTCTCCATTATGCCTGCCTGGCAAACTCTAGCTCTAGGTGTCCTCAAGAATCTGAGGTCAAGCCAAAGCTTCTCTGAGCATAGGCCCAATTCACCCAGAGCACACTAAACACATGCTCTGCCATTGAGCTACTGCCACTATCTGCTCCTTCTCAGCAAACAGTTTCACATCCTATTTACTAAAGCTAGAAAACTTTTTCCTGTTGCCACTACCCAAACTACAAAATTACGAGAATCTAAAAATCTTCTTCCTTCCTTTCCCTATCAAAGTCTAGTCTCTCCATATGTACTTTGAACCACATCTCCTCTTACCTACACAAGTATTCTGTACCTTCAGTGAGACCTGTTTAATCTCTTTTTTGTTTGTCTTTTGGTCTTTTTGAGATAGGGTCTCCCTGTAGGCCCAGCTAGCCTGGAACTCACTATGTAGACCAGGCTGGCCTAGAACTCACAGAGATCCGCCTGCCTCTGCCTCCCAAGTGCTGGGATTAAAGGTGTGTGTGCACCACCACGCCAGACAGACCTGCTTAATCTCTCTTATAAACTGCTGGTGAATGGGAATTATTATAGCTGTTAAGGAAGATAATTAACAATACCAGTTAAAATTATTAAAGCACATATATTGTTCAACCCAGTAAGCCTGTTTCTAGAATCTGTTGTCTATAAATACATCCACCAGTATTAGAGGACAGATACAGAGACACAGCAATGGAGATGAGAATGTTTATCGTAGAATTATTTTCAGTAGCAAAATGGAGAACACTAAATGCTCATTTGAAGTCAAAGGCTGACTAAAGTATGGTAGACCTATAATTAATACAGACTGTCACACAACCCTTAAAGGACCCATCAGATCTCTACCAGTGGAACTGGTATCCACTCCCTCACTTCTTATGTCTTCTGCCTCCACCACAAACTGAATGTGGTTTTGCAATCTACAGATACTTTTCTGGCCTTATTAAAACCATTGTTCACCCCCTTCATTACCTTCACACCCCTCTCATCTGCTACAATACCTTGACTCTGAGCTCTTTCCTACTTTACTAGCTGTCCTCTATTCTCAGCAAGCTCTGTTCTCCTCCATCTGACCTCAAGCTGAGCATTCCTGGAAGCTGAGTCTTGCATCCCGTTCTCAGGTGACCACTTTCATTCTCAAGTTCTAAACTTGTTGATATGCCAACAGCTTTCAAATTTAGTGTCTACCTGAGGGTTTGGCTGTATATGTATCTATACATGCATACACACCAAACTTTTCTAACCCCTATCTATATTCACTTGTTAAAAATCTCTATGCAACTGGATTCTAGCTTATATAAAATAAGAAATCTTCATTCATTCATTCATTCATTCATTCATTTAACTTGTCTTTTTGAGACAGGGTCTCCCTGTAGCTCCAGCTGCCTGGAACTCACTCTGTAGACCAGGCTGGCCTTGAACTCACAGAGGATCTGCCTGTCTCTGCCTGGGACTAAAGGCGTGCGCCACCACGCCCGGCTATTTATTTTTTCAAAGTGCTAAGGCTCAAACCTAAAGTCTGTGCATACTATGCAAGTGCTCTACCATGAGCTACATTTGCTAGACTCATATAAAATAAGAAATCTTGATTCTGCAAATCTCCCCAGCACCAGCCTACACTGGAAATTTGGTGAAGTAGTTATCACTGTATATTCAGACACTAACATGCTCCCTTTCCCTGTCCTTTGGCCCCTCCCTCAGACATCAGACAAATCATGTTGAGTCCACCGAACATATTTTACTAGCCACCCTCTTTACTTTACCTCTATGGCCATGAGCCTAATCCAAGCAACCACCACCTGACCTCCTTGTTCGTATTTTTGCCCTACCTCAACCCTTCCTTTATAAAATAGCCATTATGTATATAAAACAACCCTTAAGAATACAGTATGCTTAAATATTGTTCCACATGTGGGTAAAAGGATGTGTTACCAGAAGTGTGATCTCTGAGACTGAAGTATCATTTTCCTTTCAACGCTGTTCAGTTTTTCTTTGCTACAGCTCAACTCTGCTGTCTTTGCACAAACAGTAAGGAGGGAACGGCAGCTAGGATACAGCAGGCCTGAAAGGTCCAACACAAGTCAGCTTTCCCACCTGTCACTCTGTGTTCCGCCTCCTACAAATACTAGCTAGAAAGGCATGAAGAAAGCATGGGAAACCGCCAGCCATTCTAGCCCCGTGCTGTCTTCAACATGCAGAGTGAGAGCTGGAATAAAGCAGTACAGTGGGTGAAAGTGCTTCTGAACCTTCCAGAGAGAGCCATAACTCATGCTGCTTAGCACTAAGCATGCATGAAATACAATAAAATGGCATAGAATTAACACTTCTCAGAAGAAAAATTTAATAAAACCCGGATGTGAGGGAGAGCACGGCACAAAAGGGGAAGACACAGCTCCATCTCCCTTGTTGCTGCGAATACAGCAACTTCAGTACATATTTGTGGAGTAAATGTCTGGTAAGTGATGAGTAAACGTGGTCACTGAAGTTCCATTTTCTTACCCCACTCAAGGAGCCAGCTACCATGTGCCTAGGCCTACCTTCTAACAAGCTAGTTAGTTATGGCATTTTAAGAGAAGTGCATGGGCTTGGATTTTACATTTTATTTATTTTAATTTTTAAAAATATTTTATTTTTTTTTATTTTATGTGTATGCCATGTACTGCCTGCATGCAGGTTTTTTTTTTGGGTGCTGAGATTCAAACCCAGGTCTTCTGCAAGAAAAACCAGTGTTCTTAACCTCTGAGCCATCTCTCCGGCCCCAGATTTTACATTTTAGAGTAATTGTTTAAATCCTGTTAGTGGCACTGCCTACCAGCACCAGTACCAGCACCAGCACATCAATGTGCACACCCTACAGTCCAGCACGTTCTTCAGCATGCTTTGTTCCTTCATGACACCATTCTGTGGCATGGCACTCTAGCACCAGCACAAATCAACAAGCATACCACTGATTAAGCCTGCCTTGTTCTACTGTGCTGCTATTATTTGTAACACATACAGCTTCCTCTGCCTAACCCATCTGGAAAACTACTTATCCTTTAAGACCCAGATAAAGGTTAACTTCTTTACAAAACACTTTCTGAATTCCCTCTAAACAATTAATCATTTCCTCCTCTATGTTAGGTTCCCATAGTATTTTCTAAGTATCTTGAATGAAGCTTGAATGTTCTCTCAATTATGATGATTAACTACATAAGTCATTAGGCACAATTCAAAGTATAAGAGGAAATCAGATCAGAAGCTTTCTTCTATTTTTTTTCAATTTTAAAATAAAATCTTTTATTTATTCTTTGAAAATGTTATACATGTATACAATGTGTTTTGATCAAATCTACTCGAAATTCACCCCTCCTATTCTCCCTGGACACTCCCCAGCATGTCTTCCTCCCACATTCATGTCCTCCAGGAGCTCTATTCTTAAGAAGATGGAGAGCTTCATATGGACCATCAAAGTAAAGACTTGCTTGGCAGGATGGCTTGAAGGGGCATTTCAAATATAAGGTGCAGTTCTGAAAGGGACTTAATTTTAGATAATCCGCATAGAAACAGGAAGAGGAAATGAAATTTGTGGGGGCCCTCTTCAAAACTCAGAGTAGGGACTTTGAGTGTGGTTGAAGGGTGATGAAGAACTAGAACTACAGTTTGAGGGAGAGAAACTGAATGGTTTGTGTTGCCCGCTCACCCACAGAGTGCTATGAACCTGTCAGACATAATATAGTGTCATCAAGGAGATGACCCACCTCAGAGTCATTCTTCTGATAGCCGATAGCCCTGAGCTCATTCAGTGAATCTCCAGTGCCAAGAAGCGAGTGGCGACTTATTTACTGAAGTGAAGTGAATTCTTTAACACCTTTATACAACATGCTGAAAAAAATCTTTACCAGCTTCCCTAAGAGCAGACTGCACTGTTGAGAAGTCAGCTACTTTGCCTGACCTATTCATACACAACAAAATTTTCAATCTCAAAAAAAACTTATGCTACAGGCAGTCATCAATAGTCTGAAAAGGTTCAGGAAGTATCCTAGTGTTTAAAAAGTCAGCCTTGTCTTTTATGGTTGTGAGCCTGAGCCTTTAATGGTTGTGCCAGCTCTCCAGCCCAAAATAAAACAAAACAACAAAAAAGGTCAGCCTTTAACTCTGAAATGGCAAATTTTTTAAACAAATCCAAAGTATTATAAACCATTCTTTATATTAATGAAATTCACTATAATACTCACAGAATTTTGTGGATAGTCTCAAATACTTTCATGTAACCTAATGCTAAAGTTTAACAGAATGAAACATGTAATGTTAAAAACGGTATTAAAAACATTCATGGTACCCCACTGTCACCCAGTGCTTGACCATGAAACCTATTAGAGCCCAGGGAACCCTGAGGCTTATCTGGCTTATAAATTTTTTCTTGATAGGTTTTTTTTTTAAAAAAGCACATCTTGGTTAAAAATTACCATGATGCTTTCAATAACCCCAATGTAAATGGAAGAGAAGAAACATTTCTTAGGCTGACATTAAAATCAAATTAGGAGTACTGCTCATAAAAGTGTACCCAAGGAATGATTTCTCCATTGGAGTGAGATTCTTAGTAGAACACACACATGCGCACACCTATTTTTAACTACGCTCACTGTCTACCACTGATCGTAAAACCATCCATATGGAGGAGACAAGCAGCTGTGACTAGACAAATTCAGTGGTAGCTTCTTTGTGATCGGGTGTCTGCAGTCACCAGCACCACTTCAGTGCTCTCTCTGATGGCTGCTCTCATTTGTGTGGCCTTCCTAACATCCCAGATTCAAAACACCCAGTACGACTCTTGATTGTAGAGACAAATTGCCAGCTGTCTCATAAAGGACAGCCTCACTTAGTAGAAGGCAAATGCTAGCACAGAAGAAACGTAAATAAAGATGGCTACATATGCTCTAATTGTCACATGGAAGTGACAGTGAGAAAGAAGTAGGGGAGGGAAGAGGTTCAACATGAAGAACAGCTGCCACCAGCGGCAGATCTGATACAACCAGTCTAATAAGAGTGCAGCAAGAACGCCAATTAAAATCGCTGGTGTGGAGATTAAAATCCCAAGACATTAAAGCTAAAGAAAGTCATTGGAATCCACTAATCTACTTCCTGCCATCCTAGAAGGCCATGCTAACTGACAATGCAGTGTGTGCCAAGTGATTTGTAAACTGAGATGCTCTATTGATACACATGGTACTGCTGGTATTCCCAAAATAAACCTATTCTTTTAGTTGTATGTTTATAAAATGTCTCAATTCCTTCTGCATTCATTCATTTAAAATAAACAGAATTGTAAATCGATAGTTTTTATTTTCTCAAGAATCTTCAAACGGTATATGTTACCCAAATTAAATATCTTATAGGCATAGCACATGAATGGAATATGTAACCTAAATGAGAACAAAACATGAACAAAGCCCACACCCTTTCATGTCTTACAAACACATCTGTAGAATGTCAGTCAAACCTATTAAAATGCTTACATGTCCTAGGAGTCCCTCTGTCCTCATAGAAGCAAGCACTCATTAAAGGTTAGGGCAGGAAGAGGAAAGGGAATGGCTGGCCTTTCCTGACAAAGGAGGAGGACCCAGTAAGATGTGCTTTCAGTGGGTGGAACTCAAAGGGGCTTTGAACTAGTCAAATGGAGGGCCTGGAGAGAAGCTTCACCAGCTGACTTTACCACCCACCTTAAAAGGGTCACTTTATCCAGGTGAAATTTAAAATGGACCACCACTAGCTATAAGGGGCCCATCTAATAAAGACAGAACTTCTATAGTGACCTCAGGGTGTCCTTCAACACTGCAGCCCTCCCAAACAGGCCGGCACCACTGTAAAGGCAGCCAAGAAATAACTTCTATATTTTATCATTTAGCTCCATTTTTCATATAGTTTTAGTAGGTTTGCTTATGTGGATATAATTTGATTTTAAAGTATTTAGGGAATACATTTAGTCCAGTTGTGCCTGAAAAAAGGAAAGAAAAAGTAATTTCCCAGTTTTACAGATGCTCCAGAATTCTGTCTGAAGACGGATTAATCTACAGTTATTCAGCTGGAGAATATTACTTCTATTCCACGGACTTTGTATATGAACGATTAAGTCCATTAGATCGATAGCAATTTCTCCCACCTACTCTTAAAGAGCTGGCTTAATGAGAATATTTTCTTACTCAAGGCTTTCTTTTTCAAAGGAACACAGTCCTATAAGGAAACTGTCAACCTTTCCTCTGGCATCGTAACAGTTTCATACAGAGCCTGCAGTGGGGTGAAAAAGCAGAATGCTGAGTGGTAAGTAAGCAAATTTGTTTAAAGGATACTATTATGGAATTTGAATTTAAAACTAGAATAGACTTTAAAAGTTTAAGATATGAGGAAACCAACATTAACATTTTCTCTTAAAAAGTTTACAAATCATACAGGAACTAGTGGTATCATGGTACAGAAAAGGGAATGTTATTACCTTACTACTAAGCGTAGACTTGTTCAAGTTAAATAATTTATTTCAATATCCTCTCCCTCAGCTTGCCTTCATAACTGAAAGATAACAGTGGGAAGAGATTTCTCCTTTTGTTCTCTCTGGACCTGAATTTTAATAGAGACGACAGAGGCATTATGTCTGTTATTCTTGGTTTAGATAATGCAAGCAATGGGAGGCCTCGAGGCATAGTCATCAGCTACTAAACTCTCTCTCTCCTCTGAGTTTTATACATGAAAGGCACAGAAAAACTCATAAAGTACTACTTGATGTACCAAAAATTAAAAATGGGAGGCAGAGGGTGGATCATGTGCATTGTCTCACAAATACAGTTTCAACGATAATTGGTAATGTTCTCTTTTCCCAAAGAAGTGAGGGTTAAATATAGTTCCTCTGAACAGAGACGGATGATCTTCAGGATGTGTAAATTATACATTACAGTTACATAACAGGCTAAATCACAGTCATCAACAAAAGAAAATTTGGCAAAATTCATGAATTTTTATGATTCTAGCTCATAAAGCAGAGCCTCAAAAGGAAGGAAAAAAAAATCTTACCTTAAATCAGCTATGCAGTAGTCACACAGCAAAGGACGGGAACAAGTGGCCAAGGCAAATGAGAGAGAAGGCCACCATAGGCAGAGCAGCAGAACATGGAGCCCAGGGCAGGAATGCCTTTCATTTCCAGGCATTACAGGTACTTAAATAGGATACACAACATTCAGCAACTCCATGAATTTTTTTTTAAAAGGAGACCTAATGTAACTTTATGTCTATAGGTTAAAGAGAGTCATTAAAGTCAGGTAAAGGAACACAGATCCTTCCAGAATGTGTACAAAAATCTGGACAGCACAACTCTGGGCCTAGAGAAAGAGCTCCCTCAACTCCAAAGCAGCTCAGCGAGCTCCCTAACCCCAAGCTCTACCACACCAGTATCGCCCAAAGTGGGCAACTTAAGAGCTGGTCAAAAGCATTCAGCCAGCAACGTGCTGGAAATGTCCAGTGCTCGGTCTGCCTCAGTTCCTGTGATGACATGGAAGCAGAAAGTTTCCTCAGGCCTATTAGAGCCATCTGACTAACATTCACCTCTGATAAGCTCCTCCTGTACTGTAGTCTCCCAGACAAAAACAGGTACCATTACTCTGTAATATCTATTAAACAGTCATAGTGATCTGATCAAGCACATCAATAGGAAAAACAAAGATATTTAACCAAAGACAATAGGACATACATTCGGAATGTGAAGGCAAACCAACTCAGAGCACTCTCGCCCTCGTTCCATCAGACTGCGCCTCTTCTGCCACCAATTCAGCACAATTTTCTCACTGCGCTCTGAATAAAAAGTGAAAATTGCTCTCTTTGAAAAGAAGTTGGCCTTGTAAGAACTTTCAGAGTTCAAAGCCAATACTCAGAGGATTTCCGAGTGTCTAGCACTCCAAAGAGCCCATCAATCCTGATAAACCTGGAGAGAATGGACAATCTAACATGCCCAGAGCCACTCTACTCCACCTCAGTCATATTTCAATGTTGACCCAGATCTACAACTAGTATGATTTGTGAGCTCTGGAATACTGCCAATACTTCTTACAGGAGTAAGAAAACTGACTAGCTCACACTATAGGCCTTGAATAACAAAAGTAATAGCTGGCTTACATTGTGAATCTAAGGTCTCCTAGTAATTAAATACCAAAGAAATGCTGTGGTTAACAAAAACAAACCAAATCCAGTCAGACCCCAGGTCTTTAGTACCTAGGGACTCCCAGTACTTGAGCCTGCTCCTTTTCTCTCTCCTTCTGGCTTACTCCCTTGCTCTGAGTTGGTGCTTCATTCAAGTCCCTTTGGATTTATATGAAATACCACGCTGAAGGGCATAGGATTTAGCGGCCTGAGTAACCACAGAGGGGCTAACCAATTCAGTTTGGAAGCATAAGGGAGTTTGCTCCCTGTAGCCCTCATCAACTAAGAATAGAAGGTAAGAGGAAATTAAGCAGATAAATTCCTCATCTCCTCTTTCCCAAGGACAGCTTCAGTGAGCTTCCTCCTGGCAACCTTCCTAAGCAAACCAGGTGGCAAAGCCTGCTGAGTGACAGGCTATGTCTCCTCACAGCTGGCTGTGAGCCACAACCACTACCTGGTAACATCCACGTCTTTACATCCTTCCTGCTTCACTTCCTTTAGCCCCTACTCTTAGAAACCTGAACTCAGACCTCTTAAAGGCGACACCTTGCTAGGCATGCTGGTGCACGCCTTTAGCCCCAGCACTCAGGAGGCAGAAGCAGGCTGATCTCTGTGAGAAGGAGGCCAGCTGGGTCTACACAGCGTGTGCCAAGCCAGCTGGAGCTACAGAAGGGAAGGGGGGAGGGAGGGGAGCAGGGAAGGAGGGAAGGAAGGAGGGAAGGAAGGAAGGAAGGAAGGAAGGAAGGAAGGAAGGAAGGAAGGAAGGAAGGAAGGAAGGAAGGAAGGAAGGAAGGAAGGAAGGAAGGAAGGAAGGACCTTAATCTTACGTCAGGCTATTTACCAGAGAACCCAGGAATAGACCCTAGGCTTAGAGGAATTAATTCCAGATGAATTAACAGAAAATCATTAAAATACACATTTTCAAAATACAAGAGTCAAATTTTAATATATCTTTGGAAAAAATAAAAATACTGAGCACCTGGAAGACCAAGATTGATGTGATAGCAAATGTCACCAAATGAAAAGGTATTTAGGCACTATGAGGATTAAATACAGACTTCCCTTGAGGTTTCCTACCCCACCAACTTCAAAGGACAAGATCTGGTATTTTCGTTAAGGAATAATGCTGGGTTGGGATAGTAGCTTAGTGGTAGAAAGTTTGCCTGGTGTGCATTCGGTTATGGGTTTTGATCGCCAGCACCCAAAAATGGGGAGGGAAGGAGGGAAGGAGGGAAGGAGGGAAGGAGGGAAGGAGGGAAGGAG
>NW_008343842.1:847751-903936 GCF_000622305.1 Nannospalax galili | reverse complement strand
GGAAGGAAGGAAGGAAGGAAGGAAGGAAGGAAGGAAGGAAGGAAGATGGTATCGTTCTTTCTTACCAACAGATCTTAATTGTACTAGTACCCTCTCTAACCCATGAGAAAAAAAAAAAATGCCTCCCCTCATCCAGGTGTAAATCCTTAACAGTAACCACCATGAAGCTTTACCAGGAACTAGCATTGGGTTGCGATTTCAACCAGTTTTAGTCAGTGCTACATAGCAGTCTCCCAGAGGCTTCTGGGAAAGGTTTCTTAGCTCTTTAGAGAAATGAAGGGAAAAGATCTCATCATACCTTCACCCATATTGATAGGTCACCTTGGGAGCATAAAAAGACCTGGTGCAGGGCAAAGCTAATATCATAATGGTGACAGAATCTAAGCCTGGAAAAATCCTACATCCTTTATAACATGAAGCTGCCAAATTAACCAACAGGGAAGCAGGCCAAACTCCGTACTTTTTCCTAAATATGTGTACTTCCTTCTTATTTTAAGCTTTTTGAGTCAGAGTTTTCTCTTACTTGCAGCTAACAGCATCTTCAATGACTACACAAAGCACCTAATGGTTAGGGAACACATGAATATCTATGATCATGTGTCATTATGTAAGGAATAAAATTAGATTTGAAATAACTGGTCTCTATCCATAAGTGCTTATACTCTTTTTTTTTTTTAAGACTTCTAAAACAAATTGAGGAAAATGATATCTCAGGTGAAAAACAGGATAACAAAACCAGTGTGGGACACTCTGAAAAGATGATGAAGAGTGACACACATGCTTTCTGTAGGGCACTAAATTAATTAGAGTAACTCAACTTCCCAGAAGCTCTCTTGCAGACATCTGCAGCTCTACCTGTCCAACAGAGCTTCCTCTAGCATGCAGGAAGGGTTCTTCTTTTACTTTTTTTTTTTTTTAACTTTTTTTTTGTTTGTTTCTCTGCTTTTTTTGAGACAGGGTCTCCCTGTAGCCCCAGCTGACATAGAACTTGCTATGTAGACCAGGCTGGCCTCAATCCTGTAAAGATACTCTTGCCTCTGTCCCCCAAGAGGTGGAATTAAAAGTGTGTACCACCATGCCTGATCACTTCCTTTACTCTTAGTAAGTACCAAACCACAAGTAGGCTAGATAAAGCGATTCTCTCAAATTTAAAAAAAAAAAAATTTTTTTAAATTTTATGTGCATGCGTGTATTGCCTGCATGTAGGTAAGTACACCCATGTCATGCAATGCCCACAGAGGACAGAAGAGGCTGTCGGATCCCCTGGAACTGGAGTTACAGACAGTTGTTAGCTTCCATGTGGGTGCTGGGATTCAAACCCGGGTCTCCTGCGAGAGCAGTCAGTGTTCTTTACCACTGAGCCATCTCTACAGCTCCTCAAATTTTTTTAACATAAGAGTCTTGTGCATTTGGGGTACAGAGTATGAGAATTTACCAAAAGTCAGTGAGCATATGATTATGGCATGTATATTTCTTTGCATGTAAACTTTATATCAATGAAAAATGTAAGCAATATTCAGCTCTAAACTGATGTATGCATACAGAAGTACTTAGGAAGAAGAGTACTGGTACTGCAATTTATTGTAAGGTCTATTTTTTAAACACATATCAACAGATAATGGGATTGATATATGATAAAGAAAACAGTAATATGCCTGTATTTATACATACTTGCACAGCAAAGTTTCATAAAATTATTTCAATGTAGCTTTTTTGTTTAAAATTCTTTATAAAATTTGGGAGGTGTTCATAGTAAAATTTTGGAACAGACTGCAGTCCCACTCTGCTATGAAGGCTATGGGCTACATACATGGCCTGTCTGTCATGTTTTTCAGGATTTCGGGATAGCTTGCTTCAGTGAATGAATGCGTAGAAAGAACCAGAACCAGGAGGAGGGGGTCTGAGGTGTCGGAGTTGTTTTCAAGCTCCATCTACCCTTGGGGCCCAGCTGCATCTCTGCCATTTTAGCAACTACAGAAGCCACAATCTGCTTCTCTCACCTATGCTAGCTCAAGATGCATTCCTACTGCCTACAGCCAGAGTACTGACTAACATACAGCCTGAGGCAATAATAAAACTGTAGGCAAAGAAAGATGGCCTCTGCAGCATTGCTTGTAAAAACAAAGCAAAGAAATAGTTTAACTGTTCAATAAGAGAAGTATCGAAAAATGTTATGATAGATTTAATAACAATAAATACTCGGTAAAATTTTAAATGAAATTCACACACAACTGCTCAGCCATGCATATACACACACACACACACACACACACATACAGATATATATATATTATGATTCAATTATAAATAATAACAAAAATTACATGAGAGACTTGGGGATACAGCTCAGTTGGGAGAAGATGCTTGTCTATCATACACAAAGTCATGGGTTCAAGCTATGTCAAACCCCAGCACTACATACTATCAGATATGGTGGCACAAACCTGCAATTCTAACATGTGGGAAGCAGAGGCAGGAGGATCAAAAGGTTCAAGTCATCCTAAGGTACATAGTGACTCTGAGGACAAGCTAGACTACCTGGCAGCCTGTCTCAAAAAGAATTTTTCTACATGAAAACATATAAAACTTTGTCAACCTTGTTTATCTCCGAGTTCAAGTCAATTTTGTTCACTCTTACACTTTACTTTCTAAGTTTTCTTCAATAAGAACATACAACTTTTAGAAAAAAAATAAGATGGCTTTTTAAAAATGCATGGCTATTAAAGATTTGAAAGTATATACCGGGTGACCAGGAATTCAAGAAGCAGAGGCAGGTGGATCTCTGTGAGTTCAAGGTCAGCTTGGTCTACATAGTGACCATATAGCCTGGTCTACATAGTGACAGGAGGCCCTGTCTTTAAAAACAAGAAAACATATACTAGGGCTGGTGTGGCTCAGTGGTCAGCATGTATTGAGGTCATAGGTCTAATCCCAGGTACCAAAACAAAAAAACAATACAATAAACCCCAAAAGAACTCCCCCACAAGAAAAACCATATAAAATTTTTCATTTTATGGCTTACTTCTCACCATGTATGATCAAAGACCTTAAATCTTTCATTAATTTGCAAGAGATGCAGAAGCTCAAGGGTTAAGGTCATGGACTGGGACAACATATTACCTAGGTTCAAATACCTATTTTGCCCTTTAATAAATATTTAGTTTGAGGTAAACTGGTTCATCTTTTGTGTTTTATTTGCTTCATTTACAAAATGTGAAAATAATACTTCACAGATATTATGAAAAATAAATGAGATAATGCAGGGGAACACTTGACAGGCTTCCACACAGGCCCTCAAGAACACCGCGTCTGAGTTCTCTGCCTTCGCAGCACTCATTCCACCTCCTCTTGTCTCACTTCCTTCTTTCAGACACTGTTCCCATTACCTGCTACGTGTACAAAGCACATACTGCCCTAAAGCATGGGCTTCTGGGGTGGCATGGGCGTGGGCTCCAGCTAGCCATCCCATTTCCGCAGAAGTTTATTCTACTTCTCTCCCTCAAATACTCCTTCTCCCTTCCTCCCTCCACCTGCCCCCAAACACATATCTACTAAATTGTCTTTAAATCTTCATTCAAATCTACTAGCACCATCCTAGAGCTTTCTACCCACATCCACATTTCACCTTCCCATACTTGACTGAAATTTCACTGACAGCATGCTACTGTCAGATCCAATCTCTGTCTTAGGCCTCACTAAATGCATTCTACAATCTCTGACACTGCCGACTTTGCACCCAGTTTGCAAACCCTTCTGTAACATAAGCTGTTACAGAATCTTGGTCTTCTCCCAGTTCTGGATGCTTTGGCCACATTCCCTTAAAGTAGATACCTTTGAAGAACATCTGTCCTGAAAACCCTTTTTATGCCTTTTGTTTGTTTGTTTTGGGTGTGTTTTGTGTGTGTGTGTGAACTGGAGAGGAGTGGTGAAAGTGTCTTTGCTCGTTCATGAGGAGGCCAGAGGTCCAGGTTGAGGCATTTTCCTCTGTCAGTCACACTTTTTTTTTTTTCTTTTGAAGACAGGGTCTCACTATGTAGTTCTAGTTGCCTGGAACTTGCTATGTAAACCAGACTGGCCTCAAACTCATAGAAATCTGCCTGTCTCTGCTTTTGTAGTGTTGAGATTAAAGATGTGTGCTACCACCTTGTTTTTTGAGAGAGTCTTTCACTGAACCTAGAGCTTGCAGTTTCAGCTAGACTAGGCAGCCAGCTTGTCTCTGGAGTCCATTTGTCTGCATGCCCCTAGCACTAGGATTACAGATGTTCAATACCACGCCTGGCTTTTATGTGGGTGCTGGGGATTCAAACCAGGTCCTCACACCTGCACAGAGGCACTTCACCCAATGAGTCATCTCCCTAGCCTAATCTTAAAAATCCTGATGTTTCCCATGGCTTCAAATATCAGCTCTAAGGAAAGGATTACCAGATTTCTAACTCCAGCCCAATTCTAACCCTCTTCATTGAGTTTTAGTCCTCATATTCAACTTCCTACCAGCCATTTCCAATGGGCTGTCAATGTAAGAATGATCCCCAAGTCGATCATTTCACCTATGGATTGGTCTCTACTCTGATTTTAGCAAATGAGGTTCCTGCGCAGACTAGGTAAGGAGAAAGTACAGAAATCAGAGGCAGGTGGCCATTCCATTGCCCTCTCCAGGGCCAGGCCCAGTTCATGCTCAATGTACTAACTGATCGCCCTCACATGTCTCTCACCACCCAACTCTACCAACCTGGAACACTATATGCTATAGGAGAGCTAGTTTTTGTAGGTGTAACATGACCACCAGCCATTAAGCCCTACAGAATCTCGGCCCAAAGCCATGCCAATGACATAAGCAGAAAAATATAGTAACGGCTAGGTCAATGATGATGGATTCCCTCAAAGGTAGAAGAGGGTCATCAGACCTTCTCAGTTCAGATGCCAATCACTACTCTCTCCTGTCCCTCATCTGCCCAAGGTCTTGGGTAGAGGTTGTTGGAGTACATAGGAAGCAGAAGGCTGACTGAGGATCAGGACTCTTTGGTGATGCAGCTTTTACAAGTTGCTGTCATGCGAGGGGCTGGGACTTACTGGTGCTGCAGCTGCCTTTTGAGTCAACCATGCTTCTCTAAGCCTTCACCCATGCTCAGAGTAACTGCAGTAATCTCACTGGTTGACCAGGCTGAATATAGATGGACTCTTTCATTAGTCTGTTGGCACCCTATCTGGGGTTTCTTTACATCTCCCCAGGGAAAGTATGAACCACTGCTACATGGCAAAATTAAAATACTGGGGTCAGCAAGATGGCTTAGCAGGTAAAGGTGCTTGCTCTTAAGCCTGACAACCAGTGTTCAATGTCTGGGACCCACATGGTAGAAGAAAACCAATGCCTGCAAGCTGTCCACATGCAGACACATCATATACACACATAACAGAAATACCAACATTTTTAAAATTAAAATACTGCCTGTAGCTTACCCTTTACAAAGTTGATGACCAAACTCTTGGCATTCAGGATGTCAAAAGTTGGGCCAGAGTTGTCTCTCCACTTCTACCTCATCTTCCTGTTTTGTTTGTTTTTTTTTTTTAAAAAAAAAAAAACATTTATTATTTCTATTTTATGTGTGTGTGTGTATTGCCTGCATGTAGGTAAGTGCACCCATGTCATGCAATGCCTTCAGAGGACAGACGAGGCTGTCAGATCCCCTGGAACTGGAGTTATGGACAGTTGTTACCTGCCATGTGGGTGCTGGGATTTGAACCTGGGTCTTCTGCAAGAACAGTCAGTGTTCTTAACTGCTGAACAGTCTTTCCAGCCCCCTTGTCTTCCTGTTTTAGACAAACCATCCAGGCCAGAGTATCCAATACCATCAGCATAGCTGTTGGTCTCCATACCTTTCCTAGCCAGGTCTTTCCCCTCTTTTACAATTATCTAAATTCTACATGACCCTCAGATCTCTGCTTAACCCTACCTCAAATCTTTCAACAGCATTTGGCCTACAGTGGCTTTCTTCTTATTATTATTATAACAGAATTATTATGCACTGGGCATCATTCTAAGTATTATATAAATCAATTAATCTATGGGTGATAATAATACTATAAGTCCTATTAGTTTCTATATTTAACAGATGCGGAAACTAAGGAACAGAAAACTAAGCAATGGCTCAGTGAGTGGCAGAGCCAGGATGGACACCCAGGCAGCACAGCTAAAGGTCCATGCTCTTAAATGTCTGTGTTCTGCAACCTGTCTACAGTCCTTGGTCATTTCTGGCTATACTGTTCTGCTGTCTGGAGCTGCTTTGAGCCATCTCTACCATTACAGGAAGGTTATCAGACTCATACCTTTTCTCCCCGACTAGATTAATTTCTTAGAAAGCAGAATCAGAACTTCCACAATTACTTTTTTTAAAACAAATATTGGTTTACAGATTTTTAAAAATATTTTATTATTTTTATTTTATGTGTATGAGTGTATCACTTGTATGTATGTGAGTGCACCCGTGTCGTGCAACGCCGCGGAGGTCAGAACAGGGCTTCGGATTCCCCTGGAATCGCCATGTGGATGCTGGGAATCAAACCCGGGTCCTCTGCAGGAGCAGTCAGTGCTCTTAACTGCTGAGCCAACTCTCCAGCCCCGGTTTATAGATTTATTAAATGAAAATATGAGAAAGTGGTAAAATTAGCCAAGATTTTTAAATGTGGTGAGTTCCAACCATTTGTAAGTACAGAGAGTTTGTTAAGGGAAAGCTGGCAACTGAGTTTCCATTGTCAATTGATAGAACAATACTAGGAAAAGAAATATTTAATGATTACATATTAATAAAGCAAGCTAAGAGATTTTTCTTTTCCTTAAGATCCCTACAAATAAAAAGTACTCAGAAAAAAAAAATGAGACTTCCCTGAAAGTAGAGAAATGGATTAGTTTTAGACACCGAGCATACAGCAAGAATTAAATCAATGTTGACTTAACAAATGAACTAACTTGACCACAAAATTATACAAGTTGTCTCCTGTAGAACATAATTTTCATGCAGAACCATATTCCCCTAAGTCCAACATTATGAGTCTTCTGAGAAATGTCCACACTAACTAAGAAGGTGGGGTTATTCAGTTATATCCAGTCAAAAGCATCTAATTTTGTCACAGCTGATATTTATTTCAGTAGTATTTGGGTAACAAACTCAGTTGTTTCCTAAAGCCACTCATACTTATAAAACAGTCCCACAGAGAGTTTTGATTTCTTCCCTCTAGCTAAGTCTTCCAGAACTCATGCTGAGGGACTCACTCGGTGGGACCACAGCAGGTTGCAGCTTCCTCTTTCTCCCCCTTGCAGCTTCCCTTTCTCTGACTCTGAAGGGAATCAGTAGTGTCAAACAGGGGAAAGTCAGCCAGTTAGAGCTGATCATCTGGATCCTTAGAGGTGGCTCACCCTTGGTGAACTTCACTTAATACTGACATAGGCACTAGAAGACTTTTCTAATTTATAGTAATATTTTATCATGAAGGTAAAAATGATACATGCTGACAAGATCAGTACAATCTATCCTTAACAGTTACACCACTTCAATACAAATCAAGATCAGAATTAGAAATTAATTCCCTAGGAAAGAAGAGACTATATTACTATGATTTCCACTTTTTTTTTTTTTTTTGAGATAGGGTCTCCCTGTAGCCCCAGCTGTCCTGGAACTCACTATGTAGACCAGGCTGGCCTTGAACTCACAGAGATCCACCTGCCTCTGCCTCCCAAGTGCTGGGATTGAAGGCGTGTACCACCACGCCTGGCGATTTCCACTTTTTAAAATTTTTATTTATTATTTTTATATGTATGTGTGTACTGCCTGCATGTAGGTAAGTGCACCCATGTCATGCAATGTCTGAGGAGGACAGAAGAGGCTGTCGGATCCCCTAGAACTGGAGTTATGGACAGCTGTTAGCTGCCATGTGGGTGCTGGGATTTGAACCGGATCTTCTTCAAGAACAGCCAACAGTATTCTTAACCACTGAGCCATCTCTCCAGGCCCTATTTCCACTTATTTTTATCCTAAGAAATAAGTTTAATAGAAATGAAAATTGTGTGTACACTTATGGCTGGTGTACTTTCTCCATGAGTAGAGAATGGTACAGGAATCAAGATGAATCTGTACTCCAAAAATAGCGTCCAAAGGCCTAAAGAAACAACACTCCTGACACTGCAAACAGGCCCGCCCTGTAAAGAGCTTTGATATGTTCTCCCAGCATTTAACTCAGTAAATTTCCTTCTATTATCCTTCTTAAGTGGCCAAAAGGCTTCTGATGTATCTTCATGGATATAGAAATACACAAAGATTATCAAAGATTCCTGCAGGGCAGAGAACAAGTTTATCAATTTCTGCTGACTCTACAAATCTAACATACCAAGCCAATCCTTCATTTTAACACAAGGGCAAAGTCTCTCTCTACCCAGTATTTATTTTTTGAGAGGTAATGATGGGACAGTTAGTGAAAGCACTTCGCATTGGCTCTCATCCACTGACAGCATGACACTGAATTGTCATGCATACAGCAAACATCACATATATGACAGAGGAGCAGACCTTCATGCTTCATCTTTCTCTCTTCTCCAGCAAATGTTAGCTGATACAGGACTACCAAACTTGAGGCTTCATTTCCCAGCTTCCCTTGCCAGTAGGTACATTCATTAGCTAAGTTCTCGCCACAGGAATGTGAGTGGTAGTGATGGGTGACACTTGGTCTTAACACACTGGGCAAGCATTAAGAACCCATGGGAGTCACACATGGAGTAGGCAGAGCCACATGGCCACCTTGAATCCCTTAAGATCATAAAGTAAAGCTTGCCTAGTAGCCTCAGACTGGGAAGTAAGAGAAAAACATTTTAGTTTGAATAAAGTCATCATATCCCTTGGCACAACTGCTTATTAATGCAGAGACAGAGAAAATCTAAACACCTGTTAGAATCCATAACTACTCACAAATTCATAGTACTGAGGTGCCTATTTGACAGAAGAAAAAAAAAATCCTCCAATACACTATGAATCTATTCCTGCATACTTGATGCCTAGGAATTGACTGTTTCCTAAGATAAGAAAGTAATGGTTGAACACATAGTATTAAACCCAAGAGAGAAAACTGAAAATTACTTTGGGGAAATTAAGGGGTTTCTAAAGAACACATACATTGCCAGCACTAACAATAGAAGGCAAATGGGAGTGGGGAGAGCAGGAAAAAAATAATAGAATTATTCACTGTAGTCTTAACTCTGAAACAGTCCATCTAAGAGTGACAGTGCTGGCTACAGCATTCTTCCAACATTCCTTCCATATAAACTGGAGATATCTCAAATGATTATCCAGAGCAGTTTTTAAATCTTAATTTACTAAGTCTGTCCCCATCTGTTTACTGGTTCTTAGTCACTTGTTCTACAATGTCAACAACTAGTTTAATATTTATTAACTTAATTAAACTAAGTTCATAACTCAGCTTAAGCAATACTACCACCATCAAACCATCAAACGTATTATGCAAACATATTCCTTTAACCAAACAAACTCAGAGTTAACATAGCACCACAACGGATAGATGGTAAGTTGAGAATCTGAGTCACTGGTGTCTGAACTTCTTTAGGGCAACTGGTTCTACTGTATTTAAAACTGGAGAGATGGCTCAGTGGTTAAGAGCACTGAATGCTCTTGCAGAGGACCCGGGTTTGATTCCCAGCACCCACACAGTGGCTACCAACTGTCTATAACTCCAGTTCCAGGGGATCTGACACTCTCTTCTGTACTCCACAGGCATTGCATGACACGGGTGCACTCACATACACGCAGGCAATACATTCATACACATAAATAAAAATAATAAATAAATATTAAAACCGGATGACTACTGTCCTAGAATTAAAGTGTGCCATGGCTAATTTTTTATTATGCATGTTAGCTAAACGCAATGATCAAAACAATTCATGAATAAATTCTGATTGGCTTTGAGATGTTTATCCAATTTTTTTTTCTTTAAAAAGATTCTCAGGAAAACAGGAAAAATGACTTGCATTCCTTGGAGTAAGGCAAATAGTGGAAACAAAACTGGGAGTTGAATCAATCCACATTTGGTCTAAAAATCCACCACAAGTAAAATGGAACACAGACCAATGATCAGAGATCAGTGATATTTGACTCTAATTATTAAAATAGAGTACTTTGGCCAGGACTGGTGGCGTACACCTTTAGTCCCAGCACTCAGTAGGCAGAGGGATCTCTGAGTTCTAGGCCAGTCTGGTCTACTCTCTGTGAGTTCCAGGCCAGCTGGGGCTACTGGGAGACCCTGTCTCAAAAAGACCAAATAACAACAACAAAAAAATAGAGTACTTTAAAACACAATCTATGTTAGGCTCAATATGAGTTAAATTTATCTAAGAATCTAAAGAAAAACTTTGTTGTCTTAAGAGTTCATAACCTCAGGGAAATATAGTTCTAAAAATTCCTAGGTGGTTGGATCACCAGTCTTAAAGGTTTAAGATGAAGAACAGTGATATTGACATGATTGGTGCTTTCTAATTGAATGTTAAGGTCCTCCAGCAGGGGCATGCCTATAATCCCAGCCCCCGGAGGAAGACTGCAGCAAGTTTAAGTCCAGACCAGGCCTTTGTCTCAAAAAACCAAAACTAAACAAAAAGTGCAAGTTTTCTAACACCAATAATGAAGAGGGCACACATGTTATGAGCATTTCTGTACATACTCCATATTGGGATTGAAATCATTTAGGAATCGGCTGTATACTTAAAGACACAGACAACCAAAAAAGCAAAATTTCTTTTTCCTTGTGCTTTGCTCCTATGTTAGAGTGTCAAAAAACTTTCTGGTCTGTGTCAAGTCCTATCTTTTGATTTTGTTCGGTTCCCAAGAAACTGCTGATGTTTAGTGAGTGCTAAGTGATAATGCCCATGTTGGAGGCACAATGAATTAATATGAAATGCTCCACAGTGGGGCCCATTTTATGGATTAGGCTAGTAATCCATGAGACATATTTTTAACAAATAGGTTTATGTTTCAATAAACTGTATTGTGTTACAAGAGATTCTCTGACTTACAGCATGTTATATACTTGCAAATCCCAAACCTATAAAAGCATTTATTTTTTATTTAAGATTTAGAAAATCATGTTCATCTTAAGACACCTCTGGGCACTCACTCATGTGGTACAAAAGCACATACAAAATTCTAGCAAAAAGAAAATTCTGTCTCTGTTCAGATTTTTGTTCTTTTGAAGGCATTAAACAAAGCAGTATGTTTTACACCTGAAGGTCAACCCAAAGGGCTAACGTTATAAAGATTTATAAAATAAAAAGTCCATCTCAAGAAAACACTGCTATCTCTGGACACCAAAGACTTGAGCCAACTAGCAGGAGAGCACCGATGACGCCTCCCTAGCAGCCAGTGTTAAAGGTACCTAAAGGCTTAAGTATAGATGTAAGGGGAAATCACTTCTCTATTTAATCCAAAGCAAAGCGGAGCTGTGCTGTGTCTCCTGTCGTGCTCTATGCTGCCATCTACCAGCGTGGCATCACCTTCCCGTGGGCGACAATGAGCAGGGCCTTCTCTTTCATGTAATTCACAGCTGGATCAGAGGGAAAGCAAGTCAAGGAAACACAATGGCTGCTCAAAGTCTGAGGAAAGGGAAGTGGTAACTAGAAATTAACGACAATATTTCTGGTATTGCTAGATCAAAGATTCAGACAGTGAGATGTGTATTTTTCAGATTTACTCTAATTTTATGTTCCTCCCCTAGAAGAAAAAACATGAAAAGTTTTTAAGATAAATGTCAAAACAATCTGAACATGCACCACTACTGAAAGTGAACAGTAAGCTCCATGGCTCAGCTTCACTGTCATAGTACCTTTCTAGTTTTTCACTGATTATAATTTTTCAGGGTACGTTTTTATTGAATTTTTATGCATTTCACACAAAACATCTTAATCATCTACATAGCCCCTTCCCCAATCTGCACCCCCCACACCAGATTTCATGCACTGTCATACATGTTAAGGCCTGTCAGTTAAGTTTGTGTGCCCAGACAAGGGGGGATCATGTAACTGGAGCATGGGTATAGATGCCAACTATGAAATTTTCATTCTGAGACTCATCACATCCTGAATTCTCCACAGCACTAATCCAAAGGCCCACACTAGGTTACTATAAACCAGTCACTTTTCCTACTTGTGTAACAGTAAAATCCCAAGGTTTTCTAGGATTTTTGTCATGCTTACTTTAAAAAATTTTTCTCAAGTAAGAAACGTGTCTCAATTTAATTACAAGCTCCAGCATAAGTTTAGATAGAAAAGGCAGAAGAGGAGCTGGAGAGATGGCTCAGTGGTTAAGAGCACTGAATGCTCTTGCAGAGGATCCGGGTTCAATTCCCAATACCCACATAACGGCTACGAACCGTCCTTAACTCCAGTTCCAGGGGAATCCGAAGCCCTCTTCTGGCCTCCGTGTCATTGCAAGACACGGGTGCACTCATATACATGCAGGCAATATACTCATACATGTAAAATAAAAATAATAAATAAAATATTTTTTTAAAAAAGAAAAAAGGCAGAAGAGAGGAGAGACCAGATTCTGGGCATGAAATTCCATTAGGCTTATCTCAGGGTCGCACCTCTTTTCATGGGCATTTTGCTCTCTGGCTTGTTTACCACCATTCTATTTCTCCCCAATATTTAGGCCAAAGTCAAGCTGGCATTTATCAATGCAGTTTCAACAGGACGTTATTTTTATGAGCCTGATCCATAATTTTATGCTAGCTAGCCAATGAAAGCAAGTGAGTTTCTGATCCCCACTACAGTTCAAGTTCCCATTTGAAATCTGAATCAGATCAGACCATTTCCCTGGTTAAAGCCTCTAATGACTTCCCACTGGCTTAAAAGAAAAGTCTAAACTCTTTTTCAAAGATTTATCTTATTTAAGTATATGTTTATGTGAGTGTATATGTGTGGGGGGGGGCTGGATCCCTCAAAGTTCAGGTTACAGGTGTTTGTGGGACCCCTGGCTTGTTATATGGGTGCTGGGATTCAAACTCCAGTCTTCAAGATTTAGCGTCTTCTTCCAATTCCTACCACGGCATCAAAGAAGGCCTACCAGATCACTTGTCTTATTTTCTACATAGCAGCCAGATCATGTGTTAACAATACCTTTCTTGCTTATTCATTTTCTTACCTACTGTATGGATCACCCCTCTAGAAAATCAAATCCAGGGCAGCAGGGAACCATATATTTGTTTATGTATTTGCTAGTAATTAAGCACTCAGTAGCAAATACTTATCAAATAAACAATGCACCATCCTCACGGCTCTTGGAACAGTGGGTTCAAGTCAACACTGAACTCTAACTTCCAATTAATTTCTCATTATAATCTAGAGACTAGCTAGCTCTTCTGCAGACTAGAGTGAAAAACGACACAATTCATTTATTATTCATTCAACAGCTATATACACTGTCTTTGGTCAAGGTGCTGTATTCAAACACCCCCAAAATAGGCCTTTCTGAAGCAGTTCATAATCTAATAAGGTGGGACAGACAGTAAACAAAGAAACTTATATAGCAGATTAGATGATAAAGACTAAAGAAAAAAGGGTATTGTGAACATGTACAGGTGAGTGGATAAGTGGGAAGTTTGCTACAATTATCACTAAGGTGGTCAGGAAAGGAGCCACTGACAAGGGAACTGGAAAGTTGACAGAGGTAGCAAAGAAGAAACAGAGAGGGCTTGAAAAAGCAGCTGATCTGGTGCAGGACAGTGGAGGGAGTCAGTGTGGCTGTGAAAGAACGGAAGGGGAGACAACTGTAGGCAATGAAGTCTGAGAGGCAAGAGGAGCCTGACCATGTGGGGCCCTTACACTCCAGAAATTTGGCATTTGGGGCTGGAGAGATGGCTCAGCAGTTAAGAGCACTGACTGCTCTTCCAGAGGACCCGGGTTTGATTCCCGGCACCCACATGGCAGCTACGCACTGTCCTTAACTCCAGTTCCAGGGGAATCCGAAGCCCTCTTCTGACCTCCATGGCAAAATAAAAATAATAAAATATATTAAAAAAAGAAATTTGGCTTCTACCTTGAGGTGAAGATGGCTGATGGTGTTAAGAAGCTCCTGACTTATATTTTAAAAGAAACATTTTCTGGGCTTTGATGGTGGCTGTGGTGGTTGCCTAAGCTTTGGAACATACTAAATACAACTGAATTGCACAACACAAAAAGTTAAATTTCATGGTATGTGAATTGCATTTTATTTTATTTATTTATTTTTGGTCTTTTTGAGACAGGATTTCCTTAACAACAGCATAAACAATCAAACAAACAACAAAAACCCACATCATATCTCAGAACTACACAAGAGACTAAAGGATTGCAAGATTAGAAGCAGGAGAAAGGGGTCCACGGTCACTGCAATAATCTAAGAGACAGCCTGGTCAGTACGGGAAAGCCCTCCAAGTCGGTAGAAGGCAGGGCCAATAGGCTTTGCCTATGGATTTGTGACGTGGTGCATGAGAAGAAAGAATGTAGGATGGCATCAAAGCCTGAGCCCTGAGCTTTGATGTTCCTAGTACAGATGCTGTCCCCTCCTTCTGGCCCTCCTTCTTCCTGGAGAATAGTGACATGGGGCTGGAGGTGGAGCAGACATTTGTCTACAGAGACAAGCCTGAACACATATTAGGAGAAGCCATCATATTAGGAGACAAAAGTGGAAAGAGAAACAGCTGACTCCTGAAGGTGCCGCTCAGCTCCACAACGCCAACCTGAGGGCCACAAGCACACCTATTATCTAAGCCAAAATTCCCTATGATTTGTACTAAATGCATTCCTAACTGCATGCATGGTGATCTGTGTTTTGTTTTGTTTTAGTCATTTAACCATTTCAAGCACATAATTAACTACATTCATTATCACCACTCTCCATTTCTAAAACTTTTTAGGCATTCCAAACAGAATGTCTGTAACCATTAAACAGCTCCCAATGCACTACCACCTCCAGCTTTTGCCTAGCCTCTATCATACTTTTAATCTCTGGACATATGTCTAATTATCTTATATAAATGAAATTATAAAATATTTTTCCTTTTGTGGATGACTTATTTCACTCAGTACATTTTAAAAGTTCATCTATGTAGTATGTATTAGGATTTCATTACTTTTTAAAGTAGGAGAATACACCATCGTGCACACATTACACGTTCTGCTTACTCATTTTATCTGTTGATGGTGGACAATTCCATCCTTTGGCTCCTATGAAAGATGCCGCTATGAACACTGATGCGCAAGCATCTGCGTGAGTCTTTGTTTTCAGCATACACCTATGCAGGGAATCACTTTTGTTAAAAAAAAATATTTTATTTTTACTATTTTTATTTTATGTGTATGTGTATTGTCTGAATGCATGTAAGTGCATTCATGTCATACAGTGCCCTAGGAGGTCAGAAGAGGGCATGAGATACCCTGGAACTGGAGTTACAGACAGTTGCTAGCTGCCATGTGAATGTCAGGAATCGAACCCGGGTCATCTGCGAGAGCAGCCAGTGCTCTTAACCGCTGAGCCACCTCTCCAATCCCGGAATCACTTTTCTTACATTAAACTTGCTTACAGCAACAAGCTCACTGAGCCATATACTCCTCTGGTGATTTGGGCATTTGGCCTTTAATCCCTCAGGACCCTTCCTTGCCCTCCACCCAAGACAGTATATGACTATGTGTATGCAAGTTTTACATATCAAAGCATTAAAGCATCGCAAGGTTTTTTCATTGCAAACAATGAAAGAAATTGTGGTTGTATGTGTAGTATTTTAGGTCTAGGGATCAAAGGGCAAAAGTCTTCTCTGATAAGGGCAGGTCTAACTTTTAATTCCCCATTTCATGCTGGATATACTGTATCCATCAAAAATGGGCAGAGACCTTGCTGGGGAGCACAGTTCTGAGAGACATCTGAAGGACGAGTACTCAGCAGTGGTCTGCTCCTGGCTGAAATGGGTGAAGAGTCAGGCTGTCGTTATCAAGGCACAGTCAGTTGTGATGTGGCATCATGCCGCACATGCCATACTTAGAAAAGGAATTGCTGGATCACATGGCAGTTTTATGTCTAACACTCTGAAGAACTGCAAAACTGTTTGCAGTAGTAACTGTACCCATTGTACATTCTTACTGGCAATGTGCAAGAATTCTAATTTCTCCACATCCTTGCCAGCCCTTGTTATATACTGGTGTTTTAGTTTGGTTTTTGTGATGCACTGGTAACAGCTATATGAATGGGTGTCCAGTGATTCTCACTGGGGTTTTTATTTTCATTTTTCTAAGGCCTAATGAAGTTGGTCATGTTTTCATGTGTTTCATGTGTTTGGAGAATTACATATTCAAGATTTTTGCCTATTATCCTTTAAGTAGGTCAACCTAATAAAAATCCTCCAATAGGTCTCCTTATTATCAGAATAAAATAATAATCAGAATGAGAATAAAAGCATGCCTGACCACAGAGATCTGCCCTTCGCACACAACTTCAGCCTCATGTTGAACCTCTTTGCCCTGGCTCACTTGCTCCATCCACACTGCCCAGCTCTATGCTGTTCTCCATCCTGGGAACGCAAGGTCTCGGTACAGGTCCCTGCTCTTCCTGAGCCTCCTTTCTTCCATCTTCCTGCCTTCTTCAGTCTCAACATAGACATCATTTTGGGGTTTGTTTGGTTTTGTTTTTGAAAGATCTCTGAGGTCCTTCCTGGACCTCTCAGTGAATTCCACACTTCTCTTGGATAGCACTTGTCTTGTGGTAAGTGAAAGGATAGAGTTATTTCTGTGAATTTTTGCTTATGATCTGATGTCTCCCTCTAAACAAAGTTCCTTTAATGACAAGATATTATTTTTCCTGTCTTATTAATATTACCTGGAATACTTCAAGCTTTCAAGAAATATGTATTAAATGAATACATGACAAAGAGGTTTTTTTCCCCCTTGTGAAAAATTTGCTAAGTTCTAGGCTGGTGTTGTTAAAACATCTCTAGATGGGGCTGGAGAGATGGTTCAGCAGATAAGAACACTGACTGTTCTTGCAGAAGACTGGGTTCAAATCCCAGCACCCACATGGCAGCTAACAACTGTCCATAACTCCAGTTCCAGGGGATCCGACAGTCTCTTCTGTCCTCTGAAGTCATTGCACGACACAGGTGCACTCACCTATTTTCAGGCAATTACATGCATATACATAAAATAAAAATAAATATAAATAAAAAAAAATCTCTAGCCATAAAGTAATACTCTAAAATCGATACAACCCCTTCTTCCTCTAGGTCACTTACAGTCAATATTGATTGATTGATTGATTGATTGATTGATTGATTGATTGATTTTGGTATTTTTGAGACAGGGTCTCCTTGTAGCCCCAGGTGTCCTGGAGCTCACTACGTAGACCAGGCTGGCCTTGAACTCACAGAGATCTGCCTGCCTCTGCCTCCCAAGTGCTGTGATTAAAGGTGTGTGCCACCACACCTGGCAATTTGTTATTTTTAGTGTATGAGTGCATTGCCTGCATGGATGTAAATGCACCTGTGACGTGCAATGCTCACAGAGGTCAGAAGAGGGCCTGGAATTGGAGTTGTGGATGACTGTTAGCTGTCATGTGGGTTCTGGGAATCGAACTCAGTCCTCTGCAAGAGCAGCCAGTGCTCTTAACTGCTGAGCCATCTCTCCAGCCCCAGGATTTTATAATTTTATATGTATGAATTTTGGCCTGCACTTACATATGTGTACCACGTATACAGTGCCCACAGAGGCCAGTAGAGGGTGTCTGGATCCCTGGAACTGGAATTAGAGACCATTTTGAGCTGGCATGTGGGAACTGGGAACAAAGCCCAAGTCCTCTGCAAGAGCAGCCAGTGCTCTCAACTGCTGAGCTGTAGTCTCTCCAACGCGACTCTTATTTTTAATACTCATTTAGTTATCCTTGATGTAAAATCATTTCTTTGCAGCAAATCTATAAGTATACTATTTTCTAGAAACACATCAAAAGCATTTATATGTCTTATTTTCAGTAGAGTGATAGAATTCTATTTCACTCCTTCTTACTCTACCACAATAGTACAGATTTTCCAGGTTGAAACAATTCATTTCCCTTTCATTTGCACCGTTATCTGTGAAGGTGGCATGAAGCAGGCCACAGAAGTCAGCTCTCTTCCAAGTATGAAGTACAACACAAGAATCAGCTCTCTTCAAAGCCTATTACGTATGCTCTGTCATTTACTGGAAACTGAAGTGATCAGTAATCATTTCCTCCTCTCCTCTTGTCAGCTACAGTCTTTTTTTTTTTTTTTTTTAAAGAGCTTTCTTTTCAGGTTTTGCCAATACATTTTTAAGTCATTTTTCCTCTTCTTTTAAAATGGAAATGCGCCTACAAAGTTCAAATTTTTAAAATTCTGCATTCCTAGATGTCACCTTTGAAAAAAGGAATAGAGCAATTTTAGAGTAGAATTTCTTTTTTGCCCAATTCAGGCATTTATCTCTCCCTAGAGATATGTAAATAGTAAAGAAGTGAGGTTCATTCCCACAAGGAAAAGACTGCACTAAGATGTTTACCTCAAAACCATGCTATAATTCAAACACTGTTAAGGGTCATTGTCAACATGTTTGGGCCAAGAGCACAATCTACCTTTAAATTGCTGCAACTTGACAGAAGGGATAAAAGTTTGACACAGGATTCCTCTAGAGAGAGCAGGGTAAAAGATGAGCAATAAATCCAGAAGGAAGTGGATACAGCCAGGCAGATATTATAGAAAAGGCATGAGGAAAAATCAATAACCACAGAAAGGGACAACAGAACCCTTGGGCAAAGGGGACCTGTAAATCCTAAAGATTTAAGATCTTTGAGAGTTTTCATTGGACTGGAATTGCCCCCCACACCCCAAATCTTGCCTTGTGGTTTAAAAAGTGAAGCCATCTTCTTAACCAGAAGTTCATAGTATTTTTAAAAAGTAAGCTATAACGCGATTCTTTTTAATGCCCAGTTCCATAAATGTGACTGGTACTACAGAGACGGTCATAAAACATGACTGGGCGTTCCAATGTGCTATCAAAGCTGGTGAGATAAAGCAGGATGCTAAGAGAGTTGCACAAACCCCAGATGCTGACCTCTAATGTCTTTCTGCAGCTCTATCCCCCAAGTGGCTCTCACAGTGAAATGGATGATGTACACTGCACTCTGTGATAGCACAGAAGGCGCTCAGTAAGTATCAGCTCTTCTTTGTTCTCCTGTCACTAACCCAACCCAGTCTTAGGAAACGTCCTATCTCCAAACTGACAGTCCTGGAACCTGCTTTGAAAGGCAGTATCTTGGTACCCTAACAGGCTAGCTCGGTGTTTTTCTGTCCTACTTGAGAATCAGAAAAAATTAGTAAGATTTCAATAGGTCCTAAGTAGAACACTCTCAGAGTAGAGGAGGGAAGCAACTCAAAAATGACAGCTGCCCGGGAAAGGTTTTGTGCTGTTTTTTTTTTTTTTAAAAAAAACCACATTAGTGGTGGTGACTGTTTCTGGAAAGCTAACTTTCCCTAGGCCTCTGATACCAGAAATAAAGGACTCCTTCTAAGCCTGCAAAGAGCAGGCACCACTGCTCTACCCCTTTGCCGCACTTCACTTCCCTTCAGCACCTCCAATCAGACTTTCTTCCTTCCACATAGCCTCTGAATCTGCTGCCCTTTTTTTTTTTTTTTTTTTTTTTTGATACTACTCACTACATAGACCAGGCTGGTCTTGAACTCATAGAGATCCTTCTGCCTCTGCTGGAATTAAAAGTGTGTGCTCAATTTGCTTCTTAAGGGTGCTCAGATGTCCTGTAACTAAATCCCATTGTTGCTTGGCTACCTTTGTTTTCAGCTGAGCTCTGGGCAAATAAATCTGGGCAGGTGATCACTCCAGCCTGTGAAAAACACTGCCCTGCTGGGCTTCTGACTTTGCCTCTGCTTCACTGCAGCTCCTTCTCCTATCCTTGACCTCGTCACACTGGAGGCCTGATGTAGTCTCATGGCCTAAAGAAGCATCTTAATGCTGACCACTCCCAAATGTATAGATCTAGCTCAGACTTGACCTCAGACCTCAGACATATCATTCACTGTCTCTTCAGTATCTCCACTTGGACACCTAAAAGGCATTTAAAATCTAAAATGTTCACATTGTACTATCCTAAGGTCTACCCTACAGTCTTTATGTAGGTCTATAGCAGTTCCATCCTGTCTGCTGCCCACGCCAGAAGTCTTAGACCATCCTGAACTCTTTCCTTTATTTCTTATTCCACATCCAATTGAACACTAATGCCACTGACTCTATCTTCAAAATATATAAAAATTTTAGATATCTTTGCCTACCTTCACTGCTTCTACCCTCCATCCAAGCTACAACCATCCTTAGGCTAACTTATTCCTATTGGAGTATGTCTACTCAGGCTTCCATGTAGCCCATAATCCAGTTAAAACAATCACAGGTAACATTCAGTATCCTCCACTCACCAAAACCGAGGCCATGTGGACCCATTTCCTTTCTGCTCCCTCTGCTTCCCCCCTAGCAACCTCTCTACCACTCTAAGAGGTCACACCAGTTATGTCCCCACATCAGGACCATTGCTGTTCCCTCACCCTGAAACACTCTGTCACACTGGCTTATTTCCTAATCTTCTTCAGGTCTTTACTCAGATGTCACCATTATAATGAGGCCTTTGCCTATTTGAAATTGCAAACTCCACCCCATAAATATCATACTCCCTCTGCCCTGCCTTACTTATTTATTTTGTTTATTGTCTGTCTCTCACCATTAGACCATAATTTCCATGAAGACAGGCATTTATGTGCAGTCTACTTGCCTGAATCCTCAATGCCCAGGATACTCAGCCTGTCCAGCCCAGTCTAAAGAACCTTCAGAGTGAAGGCAATGCTCAGCCATCAGGTAGATGAGCTTCTCTCTGAGCAAAGAGTTTACATCATGTTTAAAGATACAGGATAATGAACTCACACAGTGTGCGCTTGGAATCACTAAGCAGCTCAGTTTGGTGGGAGCTGAAGGTCTCAGCAGACAATAAGACTAGCAAAGCAAGCCAGGGCCTAACATTTACCAAGCATCCATTACATGCCAGGCATTGCTCTAATTCTCCCTCTTACAAAGAAGTCACCACTGCCATCTCCATGAACACAGGGAAATTGGATGAATGGCTGGGCTGCAGGAGTGTTCTGGTTGAACTAACCTCACTGTATTATGGAGGTATGGAAGAAGTCCAGACTTGGGGGTGGGAGGTTCGGCAGTTAAGAGCACTGGTTTCTCTTGCAGAGGACCCGGGTTTGGTCCCCAGCACACACATGGTAGCCAACAACTACCCATAACTCCAGTTCCAGGGAATCTGATGCCTTCTTCTGACCTCCATGAACATTGCACGACATGGGTGCACTTATACACATGCAGGCAATACATTCATACAACATAAAAATAATTTTTTTAAAAAAAAAGAAAGTAGTCCAGATGAAGAAGCAACAGCAAAAGTATGTCATGGAGGCAGGAAACCTTCGTGTGAAAAGAACACAATGGCAAGGAGGGCCCAGTCCAAACAAAGTGAAAACGAATGGGAATTCTATGGCTGCTTGACTGCTTAATATCTAGCAACTTGACTCACTGATAAACACAGCAGGGAAAATTACCTGCTGCTACTGTATTAGGAGAAGCCCCCAGACACTAAGTATGCTAAGAAAATGAAGATGCAAAAGAAAAGCAAGCAGTAGGTGAAATCTGAAAGTAAAGTTAAAGCTTGCCTAGATGGTAGTAAAGGGGTTATACTTTTCACTCGATGTTGATTCAATTTGAAGGTGACATTCTATTCACTCAACCAGAACCAAGAAGAAAGTTGTCACTTCAGCCAGTTTTCCTTGACTCCTAGCATCTTTACATTGACATTTGAGTTCTGGAAACAAAAACCTAATAGATCTTATAGAATAGTGCCTAACATCACTTGAGGGTTAGAACATATGGCCTCTCTAATTAGCTAAGGCTGAAATTTCAGTCTTTTCCAAAGATTCCAGATAATGTCAAATACTGTCTGTCACAAAAGCCATCAGAAATAATCACAGAGAATAACAGGACTGCCCATCAATAATCTAACCAAACAATATACTTTAAAATATATAAGACTGATGACTAAACCATTAGGAGATTCTAGGTCAAGTGGAACTGAGTAGCTAATGAACCTTAGGCGCAGGGATGACAGCCAGAAAAATACACTGTTTATTGGTTCGGTCACTATCATGTCAACTCTCTGGCACAGTATTTCCCCAATTCATCTCTACATCAAAAGATTCTTCTGGAAAGGCTCGTTAGTCTTATCAAGAAAGTATGTCTTCTTGTCAGAGAAAGGTAAAGATTTTAATACAGTCCACCTGCCTTAAAAATGTGTAATAACAGAAAATGAGAGAATATGAATGGGTTTACTCACACAAACTCAGGAAAAAATAATTTAAAAATCTTTCACCTACAACAAAATCATCTATATATCTGAAATTACTTTCCTTAGGATTCAATTACACAGAAATGAAAGAGCACCAGCACTTAGGCAGCAGGCAAACCTACTTTGAAATAATTATTTTAAAAAAAGATTTACAAAGTACTTAATATGTTTAACTAGATAGTACGGAGAATTAAACTACCATGTACCTTTTAAACTTTTATTTTTACAGCAAAAGCTATGTTTAGGTTGAAGGTCACAGTTTCTTGGCATGTTTCATTCTGATGCATCTTTGATATACAGACAACTTTCCTAAGTCACAAAAGAATTTTTATTTATTAATTTTTTTGTTTTTCATACGTACAACTGTCTTCTAAAGAGGTTTAACTGAACATTCTTTATTTTGCTGAGATCTTTGAGGTCTGGGCATGGAAATGCTAATGAACTCCAAATTCTTTATGAGTTATACCTCTAGCCCCTAGAAGGCAAGTTATCAGAGAACAAGTCCTAGTAAATACATGTTGGATGGATGAGTGGATGAATGTATGAATGTAATTTTACTGTCACTGTGTAATTTATAAGAGCTCCCTAGATCTGGGGTTAAAATTTGGGCAGCAGCATGGAGTTTTTTAATAAAAATGTACTTGTGTGAGTTTAGGACTGGAGATAACAAAATTGTTCTTCCTAACAAAGTGAGAATTTAGTCATTCCTGGGGAGATCTTAGAGGCACTGAGAGACCGACATGCACAAGAGGAAGTAAGACAGCGGCGGCACTGTAGAGAAAGGGTTGCCTAAATGCCTCCGCCTCGCCCTCCCTCCTTCCCCTCATGCCCTCCTCCTGCCTTGGTCACATAATTCCTTCTATTCTTCATCTACCGTCACCTTCATTGGGAGTGAGGTCAAAGCTCTCTAAGAAATGTTCTCAAAACTGTGTGCTTCTTTTTCATAGCATTAGCAAAATGTAATTCCAGGCAAAGAATATATTTTTGCAGTTTTACAATCTAAGATAAAACACCATAGTTACAGATAACTTCAGTTCAACAGATTTTCTGAAATTTTACTGTGTATGTGACAGACCTGTGCTTTAAAGAGGTTCTTCAAATACATATCTTTAAGTTTTCTAAATAATCTAATCTAAAAGATTTATACTTAAGTTAACTTGATGGAAGTTAAAAGGGGGAAATAAAAAAAAGGGGGAATACAGTAAACATATCAATGCAGTCTTTTTTCTTGTAAAACTAGATAATGTGTTTTGATAATTTATTTTTTATTCCCCACTGGTGAAATCTGTTGCTTGGTATTAGCATACAGTCTTAATAAATATTATGTTATTCATTATTTTTAACTGAACTTTTGTGATTTTCATATAATTTGACATTTAATTGAACATCCCCTAGTCACACCTCCACTTACTGCCCCCCTACCCAATTTAATGTATTCTAAAATATGTATAATAAGGCCTATAGAGTCTAATTTGTGTCCTCAAATGTCCTTCATATGGTCCATCCAATGGAGCCTGGTTAACCTACCAAGAATCTTATCCTTGAAACAGATGGTCTCTGCCCCTCCCAGAAGCTATCAGTTGACAAATTTTCCTTAGGTTGGATAGAGTTACCTACTTCCCTATGTCTACATTGGGATTTTGTTTGGTTTGAGCTTGCATGGGACTTATGCATGTTGTCATCATTGCTGTAAGTTCATATGAGTAACCGATCAGCTGTCTGGGAAACTCTCGCTTCTTATGATCATCTCCTCTGGCTCTTACAATCTTTCAATCCCCTCTTCAGCAATGATCTCCCAGTCTTGGGAGCCAGACGTTTGATACAGGTGTCCTATTCAGGGATAAGTACTCTGTAGCCTCTTGTCCTCTGCACATTGGCCAGTTGTGGGTTTCTGTGTTAATCACCATCTGTTACATAAGGAAACTTTTCTAGTAAGGGTTGAGAGATGCACTAATCTTTGGGTATAACAATAAGTCATTAGGAGTCAGTTTAATACCATAACTATTTAGTAGAAAACTAGTATTAAGCTCTTCCCCAAGTCCCATGACCTGTCTAACCTCAGGTTCCTCAGCTTGGTATCAGTGTCAGATACAGGCTCCATCCTAAGAAGCAGATCTCAAATCCAATTAGAGAATGGCTGGTTACTCCCACAATATTCACACCACTATCACATTTGGGCATATCTTGCTGGGCCAGTTTTTTATCATAGTTGAAGAATTCACAGCTGGTGAGGCTGATGGTTAATTTTTTCCTTCCAGTAGCATGCACAGCATCTTCCAGCACTATGAACACTAGCCAGAAGAAATGAGTCTCTAAGTCAGCACCAGTTTGATTTCTCCTGGTTATTCTATAGCTCACGTATGTAGTGTCTGCAGCAACGGGGTCTTACCATTAAGTTCTGGTGGGTAACCAAAATCAGGGGCAATGACCAGTATTGTTTGAGGGTCCATGAGACTCCTGGCTAGCTTTGAACTCTTAGATATGCACGTTTCAAAGAGGTCAAGAAACTAAAACAGCCACGGGGTAGGAGAGGCTCTCTGGGGAGGCTGATAGAACGCCATGCCATGAAGGTGAAAAGAGGCACATTAGAGTAGGAAGGGTGAGATGGGGTGCGGGTGGGAGGGCAGAGGAGGAGTTACGGGGAGGGGTAACACTAAAGGTCTTTAGAAAAAGGCATATGGAAACCCACCACTATAGAAATTTCTTAAAGTATATGCATATACATTATAAAGAGATTAAAAGGAGTTGCCTTATAACAGGGGACATTGCCCCTACTAGACACCATAGGCTAATGGAGAAAAAAACACCTTAATGCCAAGAATGGACTCCCTTTCTAGAAGCTGTTGATGATTTGTTCTTAACCATACAAATAAGAAACTATACGACACTGTATTTCTTTAGTTTCTAAAAAGATGAACCGTAGAATAAAATCCTTAGACCACCATTAAGATCCACGGTTATCAGGAAAAATAAACTACATGACTTGCCATAAAATGGAGACATAGGTCACACATCATACTTCCCACTGAAGAGCAAGCTTGCGCCATCACACAGGTGCTGCAGCTCAAGGGAATCTCCAAACTACACAATGACTGTCAACATTTCAGAGGGATGAACTTTCCCAATAAAAGAAAAATAAATTGAAATGCCAGCTATTTTAAATTATGCACTTAACTAACGTGTTGCCACTTAAATTGCACAAATAAATATTCTAGCCTAAGTTCAAGGGAAGCATGAATGTAAACGTGGCCCATAATGAATGAGCTCTGTTTAGAGAATAGCTTTAAGGTACACATTTACTTGTTAAGCCTTAAAAATACCCTGACTTTATTAGAACAGCTTGCATGTTGTTGGAAGCTACCAGAAAACCAACTATGTATTATAGTTTCAACCAATGTATGTTCTTTACGTATATTTCAAACCCCTCAAAACAATAAATTCTTTGGCAACACCTAACCTTGAGGTATCCCCCAGACTCTTATAAAAAAAAATAATAATAATCCGAGCCGGGCATGGTGGCACACCTGTCATCCCAGCACTCAGGGGACAGAGGCAGGTGGATCTCTGTGAGTTCGAGTCCACGCTGGTCTACAAAGTGAGTTCCATGCCAGCTGGGGCTACAGGGAGACCCTGATTCAAAAAGACAGAAGAAGAAAAGCAATCCAAAAGGGAATGTGATCACAAGTACAATGGGCCTCACAGCCTTGGCTGGAGTCAAGCAGCTGAGAATACCAGACTCCACTCTCGCTGCTGAGGTGAAGCCTGCCAAGCCTACCAGTGGGCCAAATTAAGGCTACTGAAGTTGCAGACGTGTTTTCAAGTAGATTAGGAGGCTCCAAAATGTATTCATCTTGGAGTCTGAGTAACATCAGATCTCTGGGAAATGCTGCTGAACAACAACAACAAAAGGCTTCACAGAAACAATATTGCTGTATCTTACCCCCACCCCGAAACTGGAATCTTTATGCAATCCCTTCTCATCTGATGAGTGATCTTAAGTTCTTTGTCTAAGATAAAAGCATAATGCAAGGGGTAGCCACTCTTCTGGGCTCACTAAGGTTCACTTGTTAAAGACAATGTTGGTCGCCCTACCTCGAGAATTGCCATGCCAGTGTGTCGCTGCTGCTCATTACCAGCAGCCTAGAGCAGAAGACACAGAAGACGACTAATCTCGGGAGTGGGCTCACCATTCTAGCACAGTAATTATCTGAAAACGTCACTGAACATGAACTCACTTAAAATAAGGGCCAAGACTGGATAGTGAATGTGGGGAACAGGCTACATTGAGTTAAAAATGGAGATTTGAGTACATTTTATCTTCCATTTAACAAGATACAAGAAATAAATGCAACTGTGTGTTAGCAAAACAGCAGGAAAAAAAATGGTTGTTAGACATCTTTCAATACAGTTTTTCTGACATTTCCTGATTAACTTTCCCACCACAACTACAGTGAGGAACATTCTTTGAAAACTGCCTGGTCATCACCAATGTTCCCTTAATTTCTAACCATCAGACCCTCCTCTTGAAATGACTGCATGCCGTGACCCTGGTGGCTTCTCATTTTCAGCTGCTCCCTGGCTGGTCTAGACCGTCCAAGTTTGTTCTCCCATTGGCTCTGCATGTGAGCCTGGCAGTTTTGCAACCACTTTTTTTTTTTTTTTAATTTCATGAAATATTTATTTCCTAATTTTTTGTAAAATCTGCCATTTAACTCTGCAATTGCATACACTGGTTTTACAGCTTCCCAACAATCAATGAAACACTGTACTTAATAGGATGTGCAGGGGTGGTGGTCATCAGGGATGAATGTTTGCATGAGAACTAATTTTACATGTGGACAGCTCATTAGTGAACACTTTTATACTATGACGACTTCTGTCCCCTTCTGCAAACTAAGACTGTGAGGGATGAGACAGCGAATATTCAGACATAAGGGCACCCATATATGAAAGCCACAGACATCACAGAAATGCTTCTATTTTCCTGAACCAAAGACGTTTCTTGGGGGCTAGAAGCACATCTTGGCATGCTCGCTCCCACAGTGCCTGTCTGCATGGCCTGTCATCACAGTGTGAACAGACTGAGGAAAATGATACCTAGTATGAATCCTACTCTTTGATAATGGAAATGACTTTCATCTGGCACCTCTAACTACAGCAACAAAATGTAAATCTTAGCTTATTAATTAATTTAAGCATCCAAATGTATATCTGGCAACTGCCAGAATCCAGAGCTACTGAGTGAATGATATACTTTCAGAAAAGTGAAAGATAAATAACAGGTGGAGATTACCCTTGAATTATAAAGTGGGAAGGAAAACTTAAAGGAGGGAGGGAACTTAATCACCCTGCAGTAAGAGTTAGTACTTCAGAATCTTCAACTCCAGAATAAAACTGTTTTCTCTCTGAAATCACACACACACCAAAGCTAAGGTCATGAGATAATAAACCGAGATGAAAAAGGCAGTGTTGTATGTTTAAAAAACAAAACCAAAGAACTTCAGACCACCAGGCGTTAGCGATGCAGACAAGACAGAGGCATGAGAATTACAAATTCAAGGCCAGTTTGGTCTACATATCAGGTTCCAGGTCAGCTGGGGCTGTGGGGGGGAACCCCATCTCAAAACAACCAACCAAACAAACCAAATAAACAACCAAACAAAACAGAAAAATGGGGGCTGGAGACTCAGCTTAGTGGTTAAGTATGCTTGCTGCTCTTCCAGAGGTTCCCAGAACCCATAAACTGAGACAATAACCTGTAACCCCAATTCCAAGGGATCTGACATCCTCTTCTAGCCTCCACAGGCACCTGCAAACACATGGCATTCACTCAGACACACACACACACACACACACACACACACACACGGAAAAATTTTTAATTTTAAAAGCCCAGAAAAATAGAAGAACAAGCTTGAAGTCTCCAAAGATCAAGGTGTGAGTCAGACTCCTTCAGATCCAGACTCTATAGAGAGGGTATACTTAAAAGCACAGGACAGCAATAAATTACCATCCTAATGTCTGTTCCACAGATGTCTAACCACTAGCATGTCTTCTCCTAGATGACAACATGAATAAAATAGTAAGAGCAATGTAAAGCAGTCAAATAATGAACAGCATTCAACGACAGTGTTCAAAGTAACCGCTCAATTAATTGAGCAATGGAAAAGGTTGTGAATCTGCCATCCTTAGTATGAGGAAGAGCACAATACAGGGCCATTTGGCCCATATAGTCAAGTTCTGTTATGCCTACAACTTTTTCTTAGTTTGCTTTCTGTGCAGATGCTGGGTGTACACATAGATTTCTATAGGTTTCTACTTAAAGAAAAGCCTTGGGATCTCTGTTGTCAAGAGCTAGCTACATGTAAACCAGAAAACAACATGCCTGGTTCATAGTTAATAGCCAGGCAGCACAGCTGTTTTTCATATGCATTTGAAAACAGTGGTGGTGGTAGAGGTAGGGTCCAAGACCACAACAGAAGGTAGAAAGCAGAATCTGGCTATGAAGGGCTTTTAGTACCAGCCCAACAGTATCTCTAGACTTTGCTTTCCGAGTCTTTGCAGGTGTTCTCTACTTTGTCCCTCTTGCCTCTCTGTTGCCCTGGACAAGCCACACTCCCACCCTTCATGAACTATGACTCTTGCTTCCCTGAGCATTAGCATGAGCATCTGGACTCCACTGAGGAAACCACGGTGCAGTCGCTACACAGCCATACTTGTCGCCTCACATGGGCAGGCCACCCTGCCTGACACCTACAGTTCCCAAGGAAGCTTGCTCTTGCACCGTCTGCAGCAGTTGTGTCCTACCTTTCTGCATGCACTCAAACCTCCGCCTTCTCTGTTGCTCACATGATGACTGTGCGCTGCGTCTGAAGGAAAACAGAAACCAGCTCACTGGCCTTCACCACCTAGAACCACATCTGCTCTCTTTTTCTGTGCCTGTCGCGTAGAATGAAAGCACAGGCTGTTTCTCACTGCCTCTTCAGCCTCTCTCCAGGATCCTCTCTCTCAGCATTACCAAGTACACCCATCTCCAGCCCCACTCTGTCTTCTTCATTTACCTTTATGGTACAGTTTCTCAAAGAGACTGACTTTGTACTTTTTCCATTTCTTCACCTCTCAACATTTTAAAATTCAACTTTAAAATTCAGTTCAACTTTTAACTGAAAAATGTGGGCCAGAGATGCAGCTCAGGGGTACTTGCCAAGCATGCACAAGGCCACTCGGTCAGTCTCTAGCACAACATGCATATGCATGTACATATACATACACATATAATTTTTAAAAGATATCCTAGCAAGTCTAACAAAAGACAGACAAAACTCTGCTACTATCTTCCTTCTTTCCTTAGCTCATCCTCACGTTCCTGCTGTTGTCAACATTAAACTTTAGTATGTATCCACACTATTCTATGGGCACATAAATCCACACAATTATATACAAAGATACGGTTGCTAACTAACAAAAGAAGCATCATAGTACCATCTCTAATATGTTTTTTATGTAATAGTTTTTAAAGGAAATTTCTGTAGAGATTCATATGAATACAAGTATCACTCTCTTGGTTTGTTTGTTTGTTTGAAACAGGGTCCCTGTAGCCCTAGCTGGCTTCCATCTCAGAGAACCACCTGCCTCTGTGTCCTGAATACTGGGATTAAAGGTGTGAGCTACAACTGGCTGAGCATCACTCCTTTTTGAGGTTGGAACTTGCTCTGTAGCTGAAGCTGACCTTAAACTTGAAACCCTCTTGCCTCTGCCTCTTAAATGGCTGGAACATACACCATTGCACCTGACTGTATACAATATTTTAATGATTCTCTTTCTGATGGGCATTTCGGTAGCTCTCATTTGTTGCTGCTATAAACAACTCTGCAGAAGACATCCTTAAATGTGTTTTCTTTGAACACACTTTCCCAACAGATGACTGCTGGCTAAATGCATATATTCATCCTTCATGTTATAAAAAACTGTGCATTACTTCTTTAGCCCACGGTGACCTGGCTTCTCCATACAGTGAGCACACACTGCCATCAGCACCCGTGACTCTCCATTCTCCTTCCACTTAACTCTGAGTAACACCAGGCACCACCAACCTGGCCTCCGTCTCGAAACCACACCCTCCTGCCTTCCCTCATGACTAGCCATCCTTTCATTTCCTCCAACGAGTTCTCTTCTAATTCAGCCACTTTTGCAGCACCTCAGACTCGGGTCTAGTCCTTTCTTCTGCGCTCTACTATATTCTCTCTTTTGTGGTTCTAGCCAGCTCCTATGGCTTCAAATATCCTAAAGCAACTCTTGTTTTTTGTTTGTTTGTTTTTGAGACAGGGTCTTCCTATAACCCCAGCTGGCCTGGAACTTACTATGTAGACCACGCTGGCCTTGAACTCAGAGAGATCTGCCTGCTTCTGCCTCTAGAGTGCTGGGATTAAAGGCAAGCGCCACCATGCCAATATCTAAAGCAATTCTAGTCTCTATTTCCAGGTATCTGTCTTCAGCTCCAAGCTTGCGTACTTAACAATGCTTTTTGGAAATCTCACAAACTGTACAGCTCATCTCCAGGTCACTTATTTCTTGTCTTGGAAATCTCCCCTCTCCAGTCCACTCGGTTCCTGTTTTTCGGTTGTGAGCCTAAGCCTTAACAGTTGCACCAGCTCTCCAGGCCAGTCTATTCATTTCTGATGTCATACATTGCCACCATCTTTACATAAGCAATGTCCACGCCTCTCCTAGCCACAAGGGACATCGCTCAAGTGCTCTGCCTACTTCCATACCTACACACCTTAATCCATTCCCCAGAGGTGACAAAGCCTTAAAAACCCTTGCTTAACACCTTGACTAATGCCTGCACTTTCAATAGACAATCTTTCAATAGACAAGTTCAGTCAGTGCCCCACCTCAGGCCCTAACAACCTGGTCATTACCTACCTCTACCCTCTAACTCCCTCCACTCCCTCCACTCTCCAGTCACATGATTTCATTTCCTTGAACAAGCCTCACATTCTTTCCTTCTCAAGGCTTTTTTGTGTCTGTTCAGAGGCTCTTCTGTCTCCTTTCTAACTCCTGATGTCACTTGGGTCGCTACTGAAGCATCTCTTCTTTAAAAGACCTCCCTGACTTCCCAGTTTACATGGTTTTCCTGTTAACCCGTAATGCCCACTTTGCTTGCATTTATCATAGCTTACAAATCATCCTTTCCTTATATTAACTTTGTTTATCTGACTTTCCAACTGAGCTGTAAACTCCACAGGGGCAGAACTCCACAGGCTCCCAACTGTAGCTCTAGCACCCAGCTCAGGGCCTGTCACATAGCAAGCACTGAGTAAGTAATTCTTAGATGAACAAGGAAATTTATTTTCACTTTATTTGAGAATAGCAAACATTTTCTGGAGGTTGTGGCATTTCAGTTCACTAATGAAGAGACAAGAGTACAGAAGAGGTGAGAGAAGAATATTTCAGAAAAAGGGACCTGAAACCAAGTGTTTCATTTTAGAGATTTTTTTTATTCCAAAATCCAATATAATCCAGACACCAAGCATGAAATAAAGATCTCACTACCTAAAAGTAAAGCTGATGAAAGAGAATAGAAGGTCACCACTTTTCCCTAAGTAAGAATTCTGCAACTAGCTCAAACTGACTCCGTCACAATTTCTGCCGGCTTGTGCCCTCTCATTTCTAGAGCCCTAGGTTCCAAACTTTGAGGCTCACTGACTCACTTCCTCTCTACATTCAGTCAGTCATTAAATTTCACCGAGTTCGTTCTGAAATAGCTTTCATAGCTATTCTAACCATAGACAGCCTAAGTCAAGGCCCCTTTCATACATGGTATCTTCTCCTGAATGAGTTTCTCAGCCTTGGCACTAGTGACTTTTGGAGACGTTGTGAACAGTTCTATGCACTATAGGCTGTCTTTCCAGCTTATACTCACCTGACACTAGTAATACCTTCTCCTTCGAAAATGTTTCCAGACATTGTCAAATGCTCCCCTGGGAGGCAAAACTGCCCCCTGTCATAGAAGAGGTTCTAGATCAGACCATAGGAAAAAACCTTATAAACATCAGATCAAAAATCAACCCATCCCAAGCCAATTCAAAATTCTTCTTTCTACAAAAATGTTTATTTCTTATTATATTAGTCAGCTTTCTGTCACTATGACAAAACACTTTAAGCAGTTAGCAAAAAGGAGGAAAAAATTACTTTGGCTCATGGTTTCAGAGGTCTCAGTCTAGAGTTTCCATGTTTCTGGCCCTGCGGTAGGGCGATCTACCATGGCAGAACTGCTGGAATAAACCAGTACAAGCAGGCCAAGCTGTTCCACTTCGTGGTGGTCAGAAACAGAGAGAGAAGAGAAGCTATCACAAATAAGATCTACTCTTCCAGCACTCACCCCTAGTTTCCTGCTTCCTCCAACAAGTCCTACTTCCTAAAGGTTCCTCCACTTCCCAATGAAGCTATCAAATTATCAGAGCTCTCATGATCCAACTGCCTTCACCTCTGAGCACTGCTACAGTGGGAGTAAAGCTTTCAACACTTGTGGTCACCATATCCAGACCAGGACATTAATCAACAAACACTGTCACAGTGGTTTGATTTTATAAACAATCTGTGCAATAAAAGAAATGGGAGACAAGATCTCACTCTGTGGTCCAGACTAGCTTGACCTTATTATATGGCCCCAACTGGCCTCAAACCCAAGATGATCGCCCTGCCTCAGCTTCCCAAGTGCTGGAGTTACAGGTGTGGGTTACCATGCTCAGCAGGAGACCATGATTTGCTTCTCATTTTGATAAAATTAAATATAATGATAATACTTGTTGCTGAAAAGGATGTGGAGAAATAGATACTATTATATGCTAGGATAAACTGGCACAATGCTTGCATATGGCACTAGTAGTATGTTACACATTTAATATGATTATAATCCTTTGACTGCTTGTGTACAGAGAATCAGGTAAGTGGAAAGATTTACTGCCTTATAATTGCATACCTGGAAACATCTTAAAGATTCTCCAACAGAGAAATTGCTAGGTAAACAATAGTGCATTCAGTACACTCTGCTGTTGTTAAAAGGGATAAATCACATTTTTATGTACCTACAGAATGACAGTCACAATCAGTATCAGATAGTAGCAAGGTTTCAAAATAGCATATACAAGTTAAATATCATTTTTCTTTTGTTAATTATATATAAAATTAGCAAGCACACTAATGGGCTTTATCTGGCATCTCCATGTATTTACTCTCACATGTGTCATTATACTTTGTTATTACTCATCTGCCCTCTCTCTGCTCTGCTCTATCCCACTCACCCCTCTTCCTGGTCCCCCTCCCCACAAATACTCCTCCCTGTGCTTTCATGTTAAATGCATTCCAAACCCTTCTCTCTCTTTCCCCTTCCTTCTCCCTTAAGAGTTCTTCATCCCATCATGGTCTCCTTTCTATGTTCATGTCCTACACACACATACACATTTATGTATGAAAGAATACATACAATATTTGTCTTTCTGACAAAGTGCCCCAAAGTTCTCCAACAAAAAACAGTGTTTAATCAAAATATCTGTTGACAGCTGGTTAGTACTGATTCCAAATTAGAAAAGAAAATCAATGTCATTGTGGTCTTTTGTTTTAGGTACAAGAGCTGAATATGCAAATTAGCTTAAAATGGAGACTCATTATTTGTTTTGCACTTCAGGTGTGATTTTAAGCACTGTAGGTATATTATATATACACAAACACACATACATTCAGAATACACATATATCTCAACAAACCATGCACATCATCTGCTCAGAATTGGGAAACGCATGCATGCTTCTACGACATTAAATGGAAGGCAGATGGTAGCCACTGATCAACAGACATAAAATAAAACCCTTCTAAATCCTGCTTCCTCTAACAGTCCTTCTCATTTCTTTCCTTTAGAAAAATATCAAGCAGTTTTTCGTTACTGTTGATTTGCAACTCTAAAATTACAATGGGCAACGCAAAGAAGGATTTCAAAGGGAAAAATGTCTTTTGGCACAAATTTGCTTTCATAGTCTTAGGCAGGAGATAACACTAACTTTGAAACTCACAGCATACTATAGTTTTATCAGTATCTAATGTATAAATTAGTTCCTTCTATAACTGGAGGTTTAGCTTTCAAAATACATAATTACTGATCATTTTAGTCTACATCACATTTCTTTTGCAGGGTGAAATGAACTAAAACAGCTGCTACATGCTAATAGCTTTATAATGTGCACAGAATTTCTATGACTATCAGAAATTAAACCTACAGCTTCCCATCAGGCAGAACATAGTCCTATGTACATATGACCCACATTATTTGGAAGAACAATTATTAACTTATGAAATTATGATCTGAAACATAATGAAGGAAAGCTGCTAAAGAAAATACTGCAGTTCTCAAACAAGGTCAAAGACACCAATCCACACTGATCAGCTGTCCCTCCATCCTTTGCATCCACAGTATTTGGTCTGAAGGAAGCCCAAGTGCTCCTGCCACAACCATTCCTTGCAGAGATCGAGCCCTCTATTTTCATACTGGGAAATGAATTTTTAAAAGGTGAATCAAGCCTGGCACTCTGCCCAGAATTTCTGGCAGCCGACAAGCAATCTGGTTTTACTGCTGGTATAGTCTCCCCTGAGCTAACTTTGTATCCACAGAGAGCATCCTGATCCAGGAAACTTGTACCATTTATAATGATCACCAAGAAAGTACTGATGATTTTATTAACCACGAAGCTTGTATATATAGTTCTCTTTAAATATATTTCTGTGGAAAGAAACATTAAAAACCTTGTTTCTGAGTATCTCCTTCTAACAGTATATGTGAGGGGGGCACAATAGGGTTAAAAGGATGTTTTCCAGAAAAATTATCACCCAGGCAACTACATTCAAAGATGTTAGAGGGTTGAAGAGAATCAAAATGTCTGATTAGTGACTACTGCCAAAGTAATAATAAGGCAAGGCTAAGGAACTACAAAACAATTAGATAAGTACACAGTATGTATTATATATTTAATGGATAAATTGGGAAATTCAAGCTCTAACTACTATAAAATATCCCTTTTCTCTTGCTTTCCAAACCTTTCTAACACAATTTTATCGTTCGGACATTCGCCTGACAACAATATAGGACGCCTGCTGCACTACAGGTTCCTACTTCAGATGCCAAGACACAGTTGCTCCCTCAAGAATCTCAGGATATGGGGCTGGAGAGCTAGCACAGCAGTTAAGAGCACTGGCTGCTCTTGCAGAGGACCCTGCTTTGGTTCCCAGCACTTGCATGGTGGCTAAGAACCATCTGTAACTCCAGTTCCAGGGGATCTGATGCCTTCTTGTGACCTCTATGGGCATTGCATGACACCGGTGCACTTGCATGCAGGCAATACACTCACACACATAAAAGAAAAATAATAAAATATTTTTTCAAAAAGAATCTCATGATATGATGGAGATGACAGCTTCTAAAAATCAATAATCAGGCTAAAGGTGCTTACCACCAATCCTGACAACCTGTCTTAGATTCCTGGAACCTACGTGGTGGAAGGAGAGAACAGACCCTCAGAGTTAGTCGATGACCTACACACATACACACACACACACACACACACACACACACACAGTAAGTGTAGAAAAATGGATAAAGTATGATAGGAACGGTAATGATTTACAGGGCATACAAGACCATGATGATAGGGATCTTCTATGGAGAGGGTTTAAACTGAGTTTAAAAGACCAAGGGATCCTAAGAAAATATGCATGTTTTGGGGGCTTCGGAAAGGCAAGTCTGCAATGGATTCAGAGCTCTGCATTGTTGGGTCCTTATGGTTCTCTAGCTTCATCCATATTTTGTAGAAAAACAACGCCACAATGCCCCTTCTTGTGTACCAGCCACAACAATCTGTTTATATTTTGCTCCCATACCTCCTACCTGTATCCTTAAGCATGGTGGATACATGTGAATGACATAGTTTCTGTGTTGCTTTGTGTAACTCAATCAGATAGCTGGAGCTTACTTGGTTTTATCAAAGTTATATTTTAAAACACTTTCCACACTATTAAATGACTCCCTATGAAGAATGTAGATTGGGTTAGTTGTGAAAGAGAACAGTGAAAACTTCTGAGAAGTGAAGAAAATACCTCTTTTGGAGCCAAGATTTGACCTGGTATGTTTTCCCCTAGAAGAAAAAGAGTTGACTTTTGCAGGTATCTCACTGTGTGGCATGTGCTCCGTGTGGGGAGGTGAACATTACTGTTCATAAAAGAGACCTTTGGTAATCTGGTTTGGAATCTTCTCTCCCAGAACTTACTAGTGAGACTCAGGAAGTCTAGACCCAGCAAGGCAGGTACTGAACTGTTAGGCATGAGAGTGTCTGCAGAGTGGAAAAGAAGAAAGAATGGGAGGCAAAGCTGCTCAGTGCTAGGCTTCTGCACATATGCCGGGTCCTTCAGCACAGGAAGAGCGACAGCAGAGATCTGGGAGCAAAGGTCGAGTTAGTGGAACTTTTGGAGAAGAGTTTCCAGGACTATCAGCCCAGCTTCTAGGTGGATCTGGAATGGTATCAAAAAAAAGAAAGTGTCACAGACTTAAACTTTGGAAGACAAAGGAGCTGGAAGGGCAGCCATGGCACAGACTTGCTCTGAACGATAGCCATTTTCTACCATACGTAGGCTGGTATGGCTTACTTTGGAAATGGTGACCCAAATGAGATGTTGGTGAGGTGGTTGATGATTGATCAGGAAGATGCCATTTGAACTTAATTCTGTACCTAACTGCTTGGGAAGTAACTGCTAACTTAACCAAATATGGATCTTGCCCTTCCAAAATAAAAATCAAACAACTCGTATTTGGTAATAGTAACAGGTTATTAGTGTCACTAGTATCATCTCCACGCAATGGTTTATTAAGGCACTAATACATACTCTACAATTATAAAACAAAACGCAAAGGACAAGACAATCCTCATCTATTTTCTCATGTTCCAATCCCTCACTATACATAAAAGGAGCTCGACACGTTATTATCCTCCAAACAAACGAAATAAAACTAAAAGCCTGGATTCAATTGAATAACTTACACATAAACAGTCATTTCTCAAAGGTCTTGCTGAAAATAAAGCACAGCATTTGGGGTTTGTTTTGTTTGGTTTTGTTGTGGATTTTTTAAAAAACCCTAATAAGAAGATTCTAGGTGAAAATATTAAGTAATTTCTCAACTTAAAAAAAAAAGCAACTCGTTAGAAAGGCGTGATGGCACACGCCTGTAGTTCCAGCACTTGGGAGACAGAGGCAGGTGGATCTCTGTGAGTTCAAGGCCAGCCTGGTCTACATAGTGAGTTCCAGGACAGCTGGGGCTACAGGGAGACCCTGCTTCAAAAAGACAAAAAAAAAAAAAAAAGCAACTCAAGATGTTAAGAGAACTTGTGAAAAGTGATTTCGTAAAATATGGTATTTGTTTCTAAATACAGCTGAAGCGAAACAAACCAGGAGATAAGAACGTCAAGTTCTCTGTAATAACAAAGTCTAAAATGATCTTAAGGGGAAAACAAAGGGCAGGGAAATTCAAAGTTCTATTGACAAACTGACAAATCACACTAGATAAACGATTACCATACTCACATTAGAGCATTTATAAAAAGAATAAACTTCCTCAATTGCTCATCACCATTAGCAAGCATGAGCGTGGACACTGGGTAGCTGTGACCAGCTCAAGCTGAGCAGCCTTGGTCAGAGCAAGGTTTTTGCAACATTGCTGGAACCAAAGTGACATCAAGAAGGGGTACAGTGCAGTGGCAGTGCTTTCCAGGGGCGGCAAGAGCTTCTTCTGGCTCGAGTCTCCTGTATTGCAGAGCTGTTTCCCTTGTTCTGTTTGTTTGGTTTGATCTGGTTTGCTTTTTGGAGTCTGTGGACTGAACCCAGAGACTTGTGCATGTGAAGCTGCTCCTACCAGGCTGCACACACAGCCAAGCAGAGCCGCTACACCCCCAGTCCAGCAGTGGCACTGTGGGACCATGTAGTGAGACCAACTAGGTTGTGCTCATCTTTCCAATGCTAAATTTCATCTGTAAAATTAAGGGAATGGTTTTCCTCTCATGAGGCTACTGACGGAATGCACAAGGAATGCAATGTGCCTGACCACATCAAGCTCTCAATAAATGTCAGGCTGCCTCCTTTCTGTCCTTACCATGTCCTTCAACTCTCTCCTTTAGCTTCATTACCTTCTTTTTTCAGATTCATAAATATTCAGTAAATCTTTAAGTTACTCTTTTATTTTAAAGTTCCAAAAAGAGGCCTAAAAATCTTATTTGTAAGAAGCTTGAACTGTACTGTAGAAGCCCATGTGCCTTCTCTGTGCTTTGCAGATGACGACTCCAGAGCTCGCTGGCACCTGGATGTACATCTACGGACTCTGGGCATAATTAATGCTTCACATCAGTAGGAAGACTTAAATAGTACAAATAGTTTCATGTTATTTCACAAATCACAGACTTCAGAACAATTTACATTTAAATATGGTTGTATAAAAAAAGGTCATTTCAAATTCTCTTTAGCTCTAAGTAAAACTGTTATAATTTAGTGACACCATGTGGCTACATTTTGCTTTGCATTCTTAGAAGAAAGCTCTCCTCTCTATGCAGAGAGGAGCTAGCTCATTATGGTATCAAAGCTATAGGCAAAGGAACAATTAAAAGTAAGTGTGAACTAAAACTATTACTTCTTGAACTCTGCCCACTTCTGTTACATCTGAATAAATCACTTCTTGAACTGGAGTTTTCCAATCACATGAAATAAAGGCTCAGCTTAACTAAACAGCCTCCTAGGGAACTGCTGAATTATGCCAGAGTATGTGCTTTAAAAACAGATAAAGGTAGCAGGGTGTGGTAGTGCAAGCCTTTAATTACAGCACTCAGGAGGCAGAGGCAAGCAGATCTCTGTAGACCAAGCCTAGTCTACATAGTGAGTTCCAGGTCAGCTGGGGCTACAGGGAGACCCTGGCTCAAAAAGACCAAAAAAAAAAGCAGATAAATGTTATCAAGGGATAAGGTGTGGGGGGGGGGTGACAAAAGAAGAAAGAAAGAAGAAACATGGTTTCACATAATTAATATGGCAGAGAGAGATGGGCCCATAAACAGAAAAGCTATTTTCTCATTTGCTGGATGTCTCCTAGATCTACAGCACTGTGCAGGTACTATAGTCTAATGAGAAGGGGTGAAAGAAACTTACACTGTATCTAATCATAGCAGGGATGAGGGAGACTGGAATACATGGTAGCAATAAAAGAGATTAAAGTGCCTTATCCCAACAAATGGTACAGCTTTAGTGCTGATCTAATGAAGCCTCTACAAAAGAACAGCTACTCTGAATAGCACTCACCATATACCAAAGAAAGCCTAGAGGTCTACAGCAAAGAACAGAAAAATGTCATTCCCTTTATCTCAGCTTAAAACTCCGCCTGCCTAGCGACCTTATCTAAAATAACCCTGCTCCTGTTGCCCCCCGTCACTATCACAATGCCATCTTCACAACACTTATGACTAGCTTATGTATACTATAAATTTGTATGTTTCGCCCATCCTAGAGTTATATCCTCAGTATCAAGTACAATGTATAGTACGAAGTGGGTACTTATTGTTGACCAAGTAAACGATAGATGAATAAACAGATGAATGAATGATGAGAAATCTTTTGCTGAGCTATTGGAGCATGCCTAAATCTCGAGTTCTAAGTGAAAACAGAGTTCCTCTAGTGAGATATTTATTATCACTGAAGGCCTCTGATGTGACCCCTAAGACCAGAAGATGGGCTGGCAGAAGCTCTGTTAATACCCCTTCCTTTTTCTGTGACACACTTGACATTATAATTTCTCATTCTAAAAAAATGGGAACAAGAAGGGAAGGGAAACGACATAGTTAAACAGTCGGCAATAATCAAAAAAGCAAAGTATATGCTAGAATTCAGTAGTGATAAATACGGCCAATGTCATCACGGTGGTAAGGAATGATCATTAAGTGAACAATCCTAGTCAACTGCCACCCCCCCACAAACACATATTCTGACTGAAGTGAATATTTGGATATAAAGAGTTTTTTGTTTTGTTTTTTTTTTTTTTTTTTTTTTTTTGAAAAAGGGCCCCCCCAGCTGCCCTGGAACCACCTTTTTAGACCAGGCTGGCCTTGAACTCACAGAGATCCGCCTGCCTCTGCCTCCCAAGTGCTGGGACTACAGGCGTGTGCCACCATGCCCAGCAATAAAGTTTTTAAAGTAGTAGAGAAAATATACTAAAATGCAGCATTCTTTAATTAATTAATTCTTTAATACTGGATTGAAGAACACCTTTGCAAACAGGCTATAAAACCAGAAATCAGGAGCTGGAGAGATGGCTCAGTGGTTAAGAGCACTTGCATCTCTTGCAGAGGACTCAGATTCGATGTCCAGCACACACAGCTGATAACAGACATTTGTAACACCAGTTCCAGGGGATCCAACACCCTCTGCTGACCTCCTCGGGCACTGCACAACATGGGTGCACTTACATGCAGGCAATATACACATAAAAAGTAAATTTTTTTTTTTTTGGTCTTTTTTGAGACAGGGTCTCCTTGTAGCCCCAGCTGTCCTCGAACTCACAAAGATCCACCTGCCTCTGCCTCCCAAGTGCTGGGACTAGAGGCGTGCACCACCAAGCCCAGCCAGTAAATTATTTTTTAAAAAAAGAAATTCAAAGTAAAATAGACTGTTCATAGAACGCATTCAATTATATCAGACAAGTGTTAACAAAGGCTCCATTGGTAAGGGTTCAGAAAAAGGAATGTCTTACGTGCAATCAACAGAAATTGAACAGAGAATTTGGACAGGGCAAAGTTTTATCAGCATTTAAAACATAAACTACATAATTTTATAATAGACATTTAAAATAAAGTTAAAAATAGAAGACACTTAGCTTTGCGTTTACCACATTTTGAACAGTCAAGTGGCACTTCTCACACCCTTTCTGCCTTTGCCTTAGCAAACTGTGTCCTCCCAGTCCTCCCCTCTGCTCAGCCTGTCACTCACACTTGCCCTCCCTCTCTCACAGGCAGGCCCTGGAGAACTTTGCTGCCAGCCTTGCTACTTCTCTACTACAAGTTACTCCAAGACCACATTTGTAATTCCAACTACCTATCATGGCAGTTGCTATGCTTTGGATATGGCTTCGTGGCCAATTAACACTGTTGAGAGGTGGGTCTGGAAGGCTGAGGTCTAGCGGAAGGTGATCAGACCACCCTGGAAAGGATGAATACAGTTCTCCCAGGACTGGTTAGTTCTCACAAGAGTGGGCTGCATAAACGAAGGCAAGGAAAAGCAAGAGCATGTGGACGCACCCTTTCCACTTCTGTACCATACTATACCGCAGCCAGAGGGGACAGTGCCGTGCCATTTGGATATCCAGTGACTACAATCATGACCCTCCAAGATCCTTTTTCTTTTTACAGCATCTAGCCTCAAGATAACACAAAACAGACTAAAACAGAAGCCATATTACCAAGTCTCGTATTTCAGCAATATTATGCAGCTGCCAAATTAATAACACTATACTGAAAAACAGCCAGAAATCACAACCAAATATCCTCAGGGTGCCTCAATATTTGCTACTCCTCACTATTTTTCTGTTCAGCTCTAGATTCCATCATCTAAGAAAACTACAGAAAGGACTGGGAGAGGGCTTACTAAATAGCCGAAAAAGATGATTTACAGTTCAGATTAAAGTACAAACTGCCTTTCTTCATCTCCGGCTCCGGGATAAGGTGGGGAGATGGTCTAAGCTTTTGGCTACATAGAAAGGGCCCCACTTAACAGACATTGCTGGAAAGGGCCCAGAAAGAATAAATCATTTCCCTCTGTTCATCACTGCAGTTGAGGTGATTCTTGTGGCTTTGAAGCCCGACATTATCCTTATTGCCATTAGATAATATCTATTGTCTTTGCAAGGTGAATGCTACCTGGATTACACTGCACAAGGTATCCAAATAGCAGGTCTAATACTATACTATGCCCTTTGCGAAAATTTTTTAAAAAGTTTAACCGAAAACAAAATACATAAAACTGCTGCAAACAACCAAAAATGGGTACATTTATTAAGATAACTATTTATGGCAGGGTTAGGATTGCTGTGTGCAGACTGACATTACAGAAAAATACCCAAAAGACCTGGCTACTGGGCTAGAGAGATGGCTCAGTGGTTAAGAGCACCGGCTGCTCTTGCAGAAGACCGGGGTTCAATTCCCAGAACCCACACGGCAGTCAAAAACTGTCTGTAACTCCAATTCCAGATGATGGATGCCCTCTTTTGTCCTCTGTGGGCACTGCATGACACAGGCATACTTACATACATGCATGTATAACATTCATACACAAAATAAAAAAAACAAAATGTAAAAAAAAAAAATTTAAAGGCTTGGCTGCTGAAATAAGGCATTATGCGCCCAGTTAAAAGCAGAGGCTCATAAACAGCAATTTTTATTATTTTGCCAACTTTTTGAGAATCTCAACTAGTGTTTAAATTTTGGAGGGGGGTCTTTTTGAGACAGGGTCTCCCTATCGCCCCAGCTGGCCTCGAACTCACAGAGATTTGCCCACCTCTGCCTCCAGAGTGCTGGGATTAAAGGAGAGTGCTGGAATTAAAGGCATGTGCCACCATACCCAGCCTCTTTTTTTTCCAATCTTTTTGAGACAGGGTCTCCCTTCTAGCCCCAGCTGGCCTGAGACTGACTATATAGACCAGGCTGGCCTTGAACTCACAGAGATCCACCTGCCTCTGCCTCCTGTGTGCCAGGAAGGATTAAAGCCACCACACCTGGCTAGTGTTTGACCTTTAAAGAAGGTCACAGTCTTTGGCCCAGTGGCTATCACCAAGACATAATTATCCATATGGGGACTGGAGAAATGGCTCAGGGGTTAAGAGCACTGGCTGCTCTTGCAGAGGACCTAGGTTCAATTCCCAGCACCCACACGGCAGCTAACAACCACCTGTAACTCCAGTTACAGGAGATCCAACGCCCTCATCTGACCTCCACAGGCACTGTATGGCATGTGTACACTTACATGCAGGCAATACACTCATACACATAGATAAAAATAATACATGTTTTTTTTAATTATCCAGACAAAGTCAAGGCCAGATACAAAATAAGGAAAAATCATAAATATCCATCAATAAGCAAAGGAAGGTATGTTTTCTGAAAACTAGAGAGACTGAAGGCCTGTCTCCCTCCTAGCTGGAGCTGTCTGGTGGGTTAACACACCCACTGTCACGGCTGGTATCATAGTCATGAGAACTTATTCTGGGAGTCATGTTCCTATTTTTTCTAATTAAATTCAGATACACTGTCCTTTGGTCTATATCAGATGCTTTGATTGTCATGCTGTTTATTTTTCAACCTGACACAACCATGATCAGCAGAGTCAGTGAGGACTGGAGCTCCTGCTCGATAGGCCGCCGTCACTCTCCATGTACTCAGAACATTGTTTAGCAGTCAACAGTGGTTCCAGGCAGTGCTCAGAATCTTGACTCAATTACTTATCCCTCTTATTTAAATTCACTCAAAACTCCTCAGATAAAAGAATAACTTCCAGATCTAAGACATTTTAGTCCTTCTTTGGGGAAATGAAATTGATTTTCATTTTCACACAAGAGGACCCCTGGGGAACAATATTGTATCCAGTTATAACCATACTAAAAAAAAAGGCAGCTTTTTTCTTTTAAACTGTTCTAGTGACTGAAAGATTCTGTAGTGTTCTCGTGCTAGAGGTAGAATTCAACCTTATGCTGCTATAGGAGTTCACTAGGTTTAAAAGTGACTCTGACCAAGACAGCAAGCCAGAGGGTCTCCTCATCCATTCCACAGCAGTCACACCTGGCAGTGAGCTGATCAATGTGAGCATGTGGAGGGCAGATGGGGCAGTTCCACATCTGTCCTACTTTCCGCCCACCATATCCCTCCACTTCTCTTCCTGCCACTCATCACTACATGAGTCCACCATTTTCTGCCTTTAATCTCTGGACTTAAAAAATATCTAACAGCAATTTTCAGTGGGAAAATGACCAGAAAAAACCAAGGCTGGGTGTGGTGGCGCATCTCTTTAATCCCAGCAGAGGCAGGCAGATCTTTGTGAGATTGAGGCCAGCCTGGTCTACATAGTGAATTCCAGGCCAGCTGGGGCTACAGGGAGACCCTGTCTCAAAAAGACCAAAAAAAAAAAAAAAAACCCAAAAAAGCAACAACACATTTTTAGGGAACTTGAACCACCCTTCCCAGCTCACAATTTCATTAATTTGTATAGGTTTGCAGAATTTCATTAAGTTTAAATAATGGCTTATACCAAAAGAGAAAACAGTAACTTAATACTTTCTAAAGACAATCTTACGTAGGGTTGCAAAACATCAATAGTAACAGCTGAGGACTGAAGATGAAAATAGGATGTGAACATGAAGCCTGTCAGCTAACCTCCCCCTGCCTCATGCCCCACCTCACTTGAAACATCTGCTCTGTCAAACAGCACTTGATAGTCACTGACCTGGAGAAAAGAGACAGCTACCTACAACACGCACAGTAGCATCCAAACTCGCCTCCTGGCACTGGGCACGACTAGGAAGGATCCAAAAGCCTCTCTCCAAGCTTTTACGGAAAGAGCATATTCTCTAACCATACTGTTTTGCTGAGTAGCAGAAATGTAAAGGCACTTCCCCTTCTGAAGTGTTACCTGTCTCTTTATACTCTACATTTCCACATGCAAATATGGCTCAAAACATGCTGAACAGTTCCACAGTGCATTCTAGATCCTAAGGCATACAATTTCCCTAAGGCTTTATTCTAGACTGCATTTCTGCTGTCCTCTCAAACTCCAAATGTCCTTTAATAAAAATAAAATCATTTATTAACCATAACTAACCTGCAGACACGAGCTGGAAAATACAACTTTTGCCAAGACCGACACAGATAATGTGAATGATCTATCACTCTGATCCAATCAAGTTCATCCATTGACACTTCAATGAAGTAGGAATAAGACCTATGAGGAAAAAGAAAAATTAAAGTTATAATACAAAAGCAAAATAGTAAAAAGTACCAAAAATATAGAGTTCACTAATCATATTGTCTGTATAACAATCAAATTTATCAAATTCAACTAATAATGAAAGCTATATAGAATGCTCTACTGAAGCAGTTACCCAAGCCCTGAAACTGCCTCTCAGCTTATCTGCCTCATCAAATGATAAAGTACTTTAAAAAAAAAAGAGGAATTTTTCTTTCAAACATGGCCAGGATGCCTTGTCCATACCATATGAGCAGATTAAGAAAGCCAAGATGGAGGGAAGGAGAGTGGGAGAGAGAAAAAAGAAGGGCGGTTAGGAGGAATAGAGTGGAGGGGGAACAGGAAATAGAGGCAGGCAAGTGCCTCCTCCTTCAGTGGCCCCTGGCCAGGTGCTGGGGGACGCCAGCATGAAGTGGTTCCCCACAGAGGCCAGCTTACCTCCTGCCACCTCTCAGTCTCCTACCATGCCCACACTTAAAAGCAGCCTGAGGGAAAATAAGCAGCATGGATGAGGAGGTAATGCCCGTTTCTTTCAGATGAAACTTGTAACTTGCCAACTAATAAGCTGACAGTAATGAAACCAGCCCATCGTCCTCGGGTCAGCTCTGTAGGACCTACATGCTAGTCCCATACTGAACAAATCCATATTTTCTTGTCACAAGCCAAGTTCAAATCTAAAGTGCCAGCTATTGCTTGTACTGTAATATCAACAGGAACAATCTTGGAAGATTTAGGTGACTATAAATGTCAGCCTGCAACCCACAGTTGTGGCCAGAAAAGGTCAGCTTATTTTGTGTCATCCCCTCATTTTCTGCTGTCTCCTCAACTCCCATTCATTTTATGGCTCAGTCTCAAACTGGTTATAACCTTTTATTGAACCTCTCTGGGTTATCAGTAATTTGAGATATAATTTTACAACATATCAGAATCTTTTTGGCTTAAAATTTTGAATTTTTCACCTTTGAATAGAATGTTAGCAATGTTTGTGAGGAAAAAAACATGATAAAGCTAAGTCCTCTGTGAATGTGATATAGATAGAAAACAAAGTGGCCTCTAAATATTTAACATCATGGAAATAATAATAACTGCTTTCAGTTTCAAGCATACAAACATTTTTTTAAAAATTATTTTTATACCAATTTCATTATTAAATAGATGGATGGATGAAATACATAAAGCCTACAATAATGCCTACCGTATGAAAGCAATGAAAGTAATATATATTTTCATTACATTTTTAATACTAATCAGAGACTCTTTAAAATGAAAAATATGAATTATCTCCATTTTGTCATTTAAGCATAATCAAATCCACATGTCAAGAAATACATTCTTAATAAAAATGAAACAGAGTCATCGCCTAGAGACTTCAAACACACAGCACATTGAAATGCTGACACACCTTATCAAATTCCCTTTACACACAGCCCAAATGCTCAAAAGAGCCAGCATGGTGGCCAGCTGTACTGACAAGAACTCTCTACCTTCCACATGTGCAGGCCTCATCACTAACACTGAGCCCAGATGCCCAGACCCCAAAGGACATAAGCAGAGTATGTAGGTTTTCAGCTAAAGACAAGCAGCAATGAAGGACTGCTCAGTTCTGGTCACTACACTGCTTTGGTGCTTCACCGCCATGGACGGACCCTATGAGCCATAGTGGACAAAAGTGTGACAGTCCTTTGAGGGAAGGCAGACTCCTGAAGCTGCTGAGAAACTGGAAACATTTCCAGTCTGAAGCTCATCACATTTTCCAAAAATTTCTTTGATCTTAGGCTGGAGAGAATGCTCAGTGGTTAGAGCACTTGCTGCTCTTGCAAAGTTCTCAGCACTCCTGTCTAGTGGCTCACAAATGCCTATAACTCCAGCTCCAACAAGTCAGACACCTTCTTCTGGCTCCAGGGGCATCTGTGCTTATGTCCACATACCACAAACAGATATACACACATATACACATAATTAAAAATAAAAATGTCTTAAAAAATTAATTTTGTTTTGAGGATATTTATCTACACACTAAAAGATAAATTCTTCAAGGCCAGACGTAATTCTAGCACTCAGGAGGCAGGGGCAGCCAGATCTCTGTGACTTTGAGGCCAGCCTGGTCTACATAGCAAGTTCCAGATCAGCCAAGTCTATATAGTAAGACCCTGTCTCAAAAACAAATGAAAGAACTGGGCATGGTGGTATGTATCTCTAATCCCAGCCCTCAGAAGGCAGAGGTGGGGGATCTCTGTTAGACTGAGGCCAGTATGGGCCACCCAGTGACTTCTAGGCCAGCTGGGACTAGGAAGACCCTGTCAAAAATAACACCAAATAAAAAATCCCTAAAAAACAAGAAAAAGATAACTTCTTCAGCCATAGGATGAGATGCATTTTTAAAGTAATTTTAATATCCAAAAGAAGGTATCACACAAGGATACCAGACAATCCGTTCAAAAGTAACAGTTTAGAGGAATATGTTTTTATTTATTTTTTAAATGTTTTATTATTTTTATTTTATGTGTATGCATGTATTGCCTGTGTGTAGGTAAGTACACCCATGTCGTGCAATGCCCACAGAAGACAGAAGAAGGCTGTTGGATCCCCTTAGAACTGGAGTTTCAGACTGTTGTTAGCTGCCATATGGGTGCTGGGATTCGAACCTGGATCTTCTGCAAGAACAACCAGTGTTCTTAACCTCTGAGCCATCTCTCCAGCCCTTAGAGGAATATTTTTAAAAGGGTAGAGGCAGGTCTATAGGCTCTGATACCCTCCTCTGTCCTCTGCAGGCACTGAAGGATGTGGATGAAATTACATACATGCAGGCAAAGCACACATAAATAAATAAATAAATAAATAAATAAATAAATAAATAAATAAAAACAGGTAGAATATTTAAAATGTACCAACTAATAAGTAAAATTAAAGCCAGCTGCAGTAGAACATACCTATAATCCCAGAATTTGGGAGACTACAGAAGGAAGATTTTGAATTTGATGCCAAATTAGGCATCAAAAAAAAAGTATTTAAGTAGATAGAGGAAGTTAGACATTGGTATATCTAATATTTATTCTGTAAAACTATATGCAGGTGTGTGTTTCCTGTGAGAGAGAAAGAACAAATACATGATGAAAAATTACAGTTTGGATTACATACAAATTTTATTTTCTTCTATGTGCTTTTATTTTCCAAAATAAATACATATTTAGTACTTATATAAGGAGGACCCCACCCCTAAAAAATGTTGCTATTGTCTTAACTTTTGGCTAGGCACGGTGGGACTCAGGAGGCAGAGGAAGGTGGATCTCTATGAGTTCAAGGCCAGCCTGGTCTACATAGCAAGTTCCAGGTCAGCTGGAGCTATAGGGAGACTCTGTCTCAAAAAGAAAGAAAGAAAACTTTTAACTCTTCCCCTAGAACTAACCTTCAAAGAAAAAAATAGAATGATCACAAAGAAGCCATTTAAAAACGTAAAACCAAGCTGGGTATGATGGTGCACACCTTTAATCCTAGCACTCAGGGGGCAGAGGCAGGCAGATCTCTGTGAGTTCCAGGTCAGCCTGGTCTACAGGGAGACCATGTCTCAAAAAGCAAAAAAAAAAACAAAGGAAAACCAAGGAATGTGATCACCGAGCATCTAATGTTCTTTCCCAGGTTTCTGGCCTACTTCCTTACTAGAACTACACTCTTTCTCAATAAACAATCTGTCTCTACCACCAAATAAATGAAAAAGGGGAGGGGGGGAAACAAAGCAGGTGATTAAAATGTTAGGTCCTCTCCAGCACACATGCCAGCTTCTTTCCGTGTGGCAGAAAGGACTCACCGGCTGTCACGGTCCCACAGGAGGATGCGAATGTGGTTAATAATGGACGGCTGGCCAAGCTTGATCTCAATGCCAGAGCGGCAGTCATCATCTATGGGATGCCTGGAAAAGCCATGATCCAAATCATAGTTCTGAGTGTCACCATCTAGCAAGGCCGACTTCAGCTCTCCTTTCACAACCTGGGCTCCATACTTCATAGTTGCAATGTTTTCTTCTGGTACTACAGTTAAAAATAGAAGGGGTAGGTTTAGTGGTTACTTACTAAATTATTCTATATTTGGGAGGAAAAGGTGAACTTCTAGCATTCTATTTGATTCCAGTATCTGTACTTAATTCTAAAGTTGCATAGGCAAGTCTAAGGGAATAGAAAATATGAAACGTCTACAAAGATTATGATACCTTCCAGAGTTTAAAGTGAGTGTCACCGGGCGTGGTGGCGTACACCTTTGATCCTAGCACTCAGAAGGCAGAGGCAGGCGAATATCTTTGAGTTCAAGGCCAGCCTGGTCTACATAGTGAATTCCAGGACAGCTGGGGCTACAGGGAGACCCTGTCGCAAAAAGACCAAAAAAAAATAAAAAAATAAAAAAAATAAAGTGAGTGTCACTACCATAGCTACAGCAAGCTGGGGACTAAACATTATTAAGACAAAGTTAATAATATTAAAAAAAGCAAGTACTAGAACAAACAAATCATCTCTGCTGAGTTCATTCTGTTAGTGACTTTAATTTAATTATCTGCTGAACAAAAATAGCATGTAAGATGACCTGTACCTGCCATCTGGACTGTGGACAATGTATGAAAGCAAAGCAAACAGGCCAGATACCTGATAAAACAGCAGTGAGAGAAAAGTTCCATGCTGCATAACTGTTAGTCACACAGACATTCTGAACTAATTCACCAAGCTAAAAAAGCAGGATTCTAGTTAAAGAAAATATACTTTATTTGAGGATTTCTAATAAAAATTCAGAGACCTGACATCAAAATCAGTATTACGGTTATTTAACTCCCCTCTGCTCTCCCAATATGAGATTTATAAGTGTCTGGAACTCTGAAGCCATCTACATAAATTGTCTCACAGGTCCTGAAGCTGTTGCCAGGTACTGGCATCCTAAAACCAACTCTCCACAAAAAGACAAGCCACTGCATAAATACACTCAGAGGCTGAGCATCCATCCTTTAAACGATGACTCTATCCTGAACTAGACTGTCACTTGAAAGAAGTTACCCTCTCTAAACCTTGGTTTCTAAGTAGGCAGTGTTTATGCCGACATGCTCTCTGTAAGATCCAATGAGATGATGCTGTAAAGCTATAGTATGCTCCTAAAAAACAGCCACTACTCTATTGCCATATACATGATAAGAGAACCATGCAAGTTTGCAGAGTGTAATAAACACTGGGTTCTCACAGTATGTATACATCTTGGTCATTGATGTGAGAAAGGAAAAGGCATAAGCTATAATCAGTTTCGCAGGGAAAAGACAGTAATTCATCATTGCGGAGTTTGTAGAAAATTAGTGTTTTGAAGACTTTTTCAAATGAAGACAGGTAAAGAATGGCACTGGAGGAAACAACAAACGCAACTGAAAAGTGGCGGCAACAGGCCAAATGCAAACAAAGAGCTGCAGCCACCTCAGTTTGCTGCTGTCAAGAGCTTCAGTGTTGTCGACTTACACCTTCCTAAGGTCCATTATGATCATTATCCACGTTCTTCCTACACAATGTTCCAAGCACTTTTCAAAGATCAGTTCCTTTGACTTACTCCTGGCTACACTCCTAGGAGACCACTGCAGATGAGCAGCAGGAACAGAAGAACCCAGCAGACTCACTTGCCCAAGAAGAACCAGCGAGCAGCACAGCTGAGGGTAGACCAAGGCAGTTCCACTGTTAACAGAAGGCTCTGCCCCTCTCCTTCATAAAAGGTTTCTGTGTGGATCCTAGCACGAAATCCTTATAAGTGAGTATGTATCCAGACATAACCACAGGAAACAGGATAATGAAAAGGAACCAGGGAGATAAAGGAAAAGAAAGAATATGAAAGAGAAGAACAGTAGGAAACAGGCGTTAATAAGGGAGATATGGATAAAAAATGGAGTTATTCGGGGTTATACAAGGAACCTTGGGGATAGAGGGAAAGGAGCTCAAGAGAGGTGGGACCATAGGAGAAAGGTATTATTAAGGGAGAAATGGGAAAAATGGGGGCACTTTAAATGGAGAAACCATGGTAGAAGGGTTAGACAATGTGAGAGATAAATAATGCCTAGCTAGTTTAAAAAAAAAAAACAGAGGAAACCATATTTATTGACCAACCTACTGAAAAAAGTATACATACAACTAGCTGAAGGAATATATGCTAGGCAAGGTTTATCTGAGAACCTCTGGTCTTTGCCCAAGCTTTATCTACATAGCACATGGTAATTAAAAGTACCAGACTGGTAGAACTAACCTTATTGGATGTTTAACAGTCATACTTTGAGGCCTATACTAATTCGGTCAGAGGGACATAAAGGACAGTTTTTGCTCCTTGTCCTCCTAGGTCGACTAGTTCCAGGAGACTATGATCATCTCTCAAAAGGTCCTGTAACTGTGGTGAGTCACTTGTCCTCTTGATCAAGGAGGCCATGGAGACCCCACCAAACGGACTTGAACCAGTGTCCAGTATACAAAGAGGAGAGTCAACACAGAGGAAACATTTCCTCTATGCTTCCAAGAGAAGCCAGCCACAATTGAGCAGGACCTTTGACCTATCTTGACATAGACGGAACTGGTTTTTAAAAAAAAAAAGAGCAGGGGCTCCTGCCAAGCCCATGTGACCCCTGAGGAACAGATCCTCAAATGGCCTTAAGAGTAAAAATAAATTGGTTTATCTGGGCCAACTGTATGGTCTTAAACACCCAAAAAGAAAGTATAACCAAAGATTAAAGGGATCAATATAATTCTTTAAGAGTCCATTTGTGTGGTGGTTTGAATGAAAATGTCCCCCATAGGCTCCAAGTGTTTGGACATTTTTATCCCCAGATGATGGCGCTGTTTTGGGAGGTTTTAGAAGGTGTAGCTATCCTGGAGGAAGCACGTCACTGGGAATGGGCTTAGAGAGTTCTTAAGCCTTGCCAGATCTCCAGTTTCTCTCTTGCTTCCTGTGCCTGCATGATGATGTGAGAGCTTAGCTTCTGCTGCTCCTGCTCCAGCCACCTCCTGCCACTATGCCTCCCTGCCATGATGGACTGTAATTCCCCTGGAACTGTAAGCTCAAATAAACTCTTCCTTCTATAAATTGCTTTGGTCAGTGTTCCTATTACAGCAACAGAAAAGTGACTAATACAATATGTATAGCTAAAAGCTATATTATCAAGAAACAATGCCAGACAGGAGATGCTTTTTTTTGAGTTGTTGGGCAAGGTAGCCTAAGAGACTCCCAGACAGTAACCCAGCATAGAGCTGGGAAAATGAACAGCAGACCCCGATCTTATCTAAAGGAATATTGGCAACTGAATGCTGCTAGATGAGGAAGAGCTGATCTCCCTAAAACAAGGAACTCTGGATAGGCTGACTAGATTCAGCGGACAGACAAGCACTGGGGAACGGCTGAGGGCACCAACAACATAGTGGACAGTAACAAGGATGACAGAGTATATGGGCTCCAGTGGCAGGGGGGGCTATGGGAGGGCACCATTTGGGATGTGGGTATATAGATGAATAAGACTGTTTGGGATGTTTTGTATGAAATGCACACAAAAAAATCAATGAATAAAAAAATGAGTTATATTTGAGGAAGAAGCATAAAAATTTGTTTCACGTTAATTAGTAGAGGTGAAAAACATTACCATTGAACTCTGCCTGATGACTTTATATCCATGCTCAGGTGCCAAGAATCTCAGAAAGTAACTGTGACTAGTAATAATCAGATACATAGGGATTAGAGACGCATGTGCAAACACCTAAGTGTTAGTAGATTAAAAATGAGTTTTTTCTGTATGAAATAGTATATTTTAAAATGGAGATCTTTTTTAAAGGTTAAAACCTCATTCAATCTTATGTCTTATAAGGTTTATACTGAGTTCAATATTATATAACTGTATTAATTCAACTGTGAACCTAAAAATTTACAGCCAATTTTTAAAGAGATGCATCTTTGCTCTGAAAATTGTTATTGGATGTTAATGCTGTAATGAAATGCTTCTTCTAATCATGTGGTTACTAAATAATGTGTCATGCAATGCCTGTGGAGGTCAGAAGAGGCTGTCAGATCCCCTGGGGACTGGAGTTACGGACAGTTGTTAGCTGCCATGTGGGTGCTGGGATTCAAACCTGGGTCTTCTACAAGAACAACCAGTCTTCTTAACCACTGAGCCATCTCTCCAGCCCCAATAAATAATTTTTTAAAAAAAGGTTTCTGATGAGGTAGCCACATCTTTCCATCTTTTTAACCCCTAGCTCCCTCTAAGGTTTCTTAAAACATTAGGTGCAAGAAAGTTGGATATAAAGTGAAAAAAATCTAGACTTGGCCTCTTATTCCCTGCGCCCGGACTTCTTAAGCCTCTCTGAATGTTTTCTCATCTAAAACAATAAGTAACACTTTGTCTAACCCACCTCATAGAGCTGCTATAAAATCACATCATAAACAATGCATGTCAAAGATGTATAAGTACACAGCACACATTCAGTCAGCAAGCCTTGATAAGGACTGTTCTCTACATGGTCTTGTGACACTGGGAGTCATATCCTGAATCAGACCAGGACAGGACAGGCCCTGCCCTCCTGACAACTCCAACCTAGAGATGAGGCACTTTATAAGTCTGCAAGCAAACAACCTTCAGATATTTCAGATATCAGTGATGTAACTACCTAGTAAAAATAAGTATCTTCTAGCTGGGCGTGGTGGTGCACACTTTAATCCCAGCACTGGGGAGGCAGAGGCAGGAGGATCTCTCTGAGTTCAAGGCCAGCCTGGTCTACATAGTGAGTTCCAGGACAGCTGGGGCTACAGGAAGACCATCTCAAAAAGACCAAAAAAAAAATTTTTTTAAATTAAAAAATAAGTATCTTCCCTCCTTTCTATATATAAAATGTGGAACCACAAAGCCTGCTGACCACTGAGACTATCACCTCTAGTCTTGAGACAAGACTTGCCTGCAGAAGGGAGCATCAAGCTTTCAGACTGAGAAACTGATGCCACCTTTGGATCTGTCTCTTAAATAAGCTTCTTCAGCTCTAGACTTCAGCAAGCTTTGCGTAACATACCAGGTATAAGAGTTTCAAATGATTGTAACTGAAATCTAAAATATAAATGAAATTTGTACTGCAAGTCCAGGTCGTTTGAAGTTATTTTAAGAATACTTGAGTGCTCTCTTAGTCATTCTTGACTGATTCATTCCCTGAGAGTATCTTTCAACATGAAGAACACTGAACAAGTGGCAATTCCCTCGTGATGACAAGAATGTTAGTACACTGCTGCATAAAAATATAAACCCAAGGGCTTTTTTCAAATCTACAGTTAAATGATAAATTTAAAAGGAAAAGTAATCCTGAGATTAAAATTATAAGAAATTCAAACTATAAGTATTCTTAGTACCTTTATTTCTCTATTGGTGAGAAAAAAGCTCTCTTAAAAAATACAAAGTAGTAGAGATGGCTCAGCAGTTAAGAGAACTAGCAGCTCTTGCAGAGGACCTGGGTTCGGTTCCCGGCACTCACATAGTGGCTAGCAACCATCTGTAACTCCAGTTTCAGGGGAATCCAACACCCTCTTCTGACCTGACCTCATCAGGCATTGTACGATACAGGTGCTCTTACATACATGCAGATATTACACTCATACACATAAAATAAAAAACAGTAAATAAAGTAATTTTTTAAAATACAAGGTGGCAAGGATTAAACAAGGTAATAGATGCAATCATAATCCTCTTCCCATGTATGATTTGTATTTTATAGCCAACGAGAAGAGAATCAAGCTCTGATGCTTTTATAGCTAGACAAGTGTATATACTGGGAGGGAGAACAAATGGTTCAGGACTCACCCTAACTGTCCAGTGACCAAATGTGAATGGCACGCTGTGTTTTTCTTGAATTGTTTTATGCTCTTAATCATCTTTTTTGGACATAGAAGTAGAGACAGTCATTTATTACAATGGATTATCTGGATCCACACTAGCTCTCTACCCATGGGAATCTCCTCATCCATTCAGTCACCTAAGTAATCTTCTATATCCACTTCCTCACTTGCCTAAAGAATGGTCCTCCTTCCTGTAATACTTCCCAAACAACTCTGCATTACAAACGATTTCCCCAATGGTTCCCGTTTTGCTTTACGTGTTTCCTCATTATTCCCACTCTTTGCAGGCCTGGTTTGCACACTGTACTATTCTGGTACTCAAGACATGCAAAATAGAAACAAAAATGATACCAGACAGAAGAAATTATGGAAGAGTACCTGCCTCATGAGGCATAAAAATAATCCAGCAGTTTGGTCCTGGCCTCAGCAACTCATTTCACTTGGTAACCTTCGGTAAGTTGCCAAGGAAGAACACGCAGCTAAATAGGACCACCATCCTATTTATTTAAAGAAAGGGTGTTCAAAGCTGCCTCCTATGTGCCAATCACTGGAATGGACTCTGCCCCAGATGTTTACCATTAATGAGACAAGAGAATGCCCACAGACACTAAACAGCTCCACAGAGGAATGTTCATTACAGATGACACAACACCAAAAAAGTCAGTTTTAAAAGGTTTACTGTTGTTATAACTGTCTTCATGTGACAAGTGAGAAAGAAATTCTAGTTTAGAAACAAAGAAATAATTCATTCAGTAATTTTT
>NW_008343842.1:825710-847721 GCF_000622305.1 Nannospalax galili | reverse complement strand
AAAAAAAAAAAAGATGCAATTATATCTTTCAGAAACTCATCTAATGAAAGCCTAGGTAAATAAACCAACAATTATAGTATCACAGTAGCAAAGGTCCCTCAGTCTGATGACTAGAAAACACACAGACACACACTCACACTCACTCTCTCTGTCTCTGTCTCTGTCTCTCTCTCTCTCTCTCTCTCTAAATTACCTTAGTAGCTTTAGAAATACATTGCCTTTTACTCAATAAAGCCATCCCAAGGCTAGAATCTGTAAGAGTCTCCTACTATAACATGTGGAAACAGAAAATTACTTTCTTTCCCAAAGTCTAAAACCTGAGGCAGACAAAACAAAGTATAACTCAGACTTAACAGAACAAGTGCTAACTTCTGTAACTTCCAAGACAAAACATCTCCATAGCTAAGATAAAACTAAATATTGAGAATGGTACAGAGTCAGTTCAAATATCCTAAGGAAAAAATAATAATTCCATTAAAAAGTTAATTTCCTTTCCCTAGCTATACAGATAAATGCTCGTTATATATACATAAAACTCACTGGAAGCTGCCTTCAAAAAAGACCAGCTGTCACTAAGTTAAAAACATCTCTGGATTTCCCTTTTTAAAAAGGGGGAAGAAGGAAATCTCTCTAATTTAGCAATGTTTCAAGATATGTGGCTCTAAGAATTAAACCTTCCAGAAACCAATGATAATGAACTCAAGGAAAAAGCATTAGTGCTGAGACAGGACCTCTCTGCAGTTCATGAGAAGTCCTTAAACACACAAAAAAACATGACCAGGGAAGGACAAAAACAGGGAATCAAAGTCTGCCAGCACATCCAAAATAAGACTGGTATTTCAGAATCACCCAGCCTCTAACAGTTCTGAAATGTCAGAGCTTACTTCCTAATTTTGATAAGATAATGACCTGAATGTGTGGATAGCATGTCTCAGAAGATAATCTATCTTTAAGGATCTACCAGGAACATGTTGTCCTTCATTACCACTTATATTATTAATTTTACTATCTATATACTTTAAAGTCAGAAAAAAATGCCCTGCTATTTAACTCTCAATGATTTTATGCTTGCCAAATGTTACTCTAGTCCCTGAATTATGAGCTCCCCCTGAATTACTCCAAAATGAAGAATTTAGCATTGATGAGCAATAATCACAGTAAATACACAGTTCCAGAACTGAGGACCTCAAATGGTGATTTCTTTCATAAGGAATCCTATAGATTATTATAACTCATGCCTTATACCTAAACTGACCAGCTTGATCAACCAGTAACTGCATCAGGTGCCCAGTACAATCACACCTATAGCCACGTCCCAAACCATCCCTTCAACAAATCCAGATCAAGGGTCTTTGTAGCTCAAATCAACTAATGGAAAGAAGGGGAAGGGATTATAAAGAAGATATGAGAACGAGGGTTTGGGAAGTCTATAATGACTCACCTTGTTACTTTTCTACCTTCCATCTCAGACTGACCTTCAACTAGCCCCTCCAATTACTTCCTAGACCTCTCCCACCTTGTTCTCTAGAGTAGTATGCTAATCCCCTACCACCTTTCACCTGCTTCACTAACAGCATATCTACTATCCTTTCAAATACCCATGGCCTAATTCCCTTCCGACTACTCACCAACTCGCCACAGTTTACATTCACCTTGACCACCTAGCATCATGAAATACCATTAACTGCCCCTCCACAAAGGAGCTCTCTGCTCTGACCAGCCTCTGTGGCACTCCTCTCTCTGCTGACTCCCAGCCACTCTAATACTTTCTCTGCCTCAAGTCCCCTGCCTACCCACCCTCCCAAGTCTCAGATTTTGATTTTCTTCTTCTTTCCTATATTCTCACCCAGATTTCAATTCTTTCTGCCACCAGCTTTGACTGCTCCCTGACACCAGTAATCTGCTTCCACTTCCTATTAGATATGCCTCCTGAATTCATCCACCAAGCATTTACCCTGCACTTGCCATATGCTGTTCTGTGTATTAAATGGTCAGGATAAAAGATCAGTAAGACTTACAAAAATCTTCCCTGCCTTCAAGGACCAAAGATAAGTACACAAAAATGTTTAAAAGCATGTGATGAATGTGATAATTTACACACTGACATACAGAGATAAGGAAAAAAAAAACATCAATACTGATAGCAATAGTTTCCCATGCTAAGCTTGTACACTTTATTTAGACATATTATTTCAATTAATCCTCATAACAATACTATGAGATACAAATTCAAACTCCTTAATTTATTACTAGAGCATATGGCTAGTGACTAATTCAGGACTTGAAATCAAATTCGTCAGGCCCAGGGACTGGAGGGATAGCTCAATTGGTAAAGTGCTTGCAGCACAAGCACGAGGGCCCAAGTTCAATTCCCAGCACCACATAAAAAGCTGAGTGTGGTGGGAAATACTTGTAATCCCAGCACTGAGGAGAAAGAGACAGGCAGATTCCTGGGATTTGCTGCCCAGCTAGTCTAGCCTAATCAGAGAGTCCCAGTTCCCAGTAAAAGATTCTGCCTCGAAAACCAAGATAAATGGGCCTGGAGAGATGGCTCACCAGTTAAGTGCACTGGCTGCTCTTGCAGAAGATCTGGGTTCGAATCCCAGCACCCACATGGTAGCTAACAACCATCCGTTGTTCCAGTTCCAGGAGATTGACACCCTCTTCTGTCCTCTGCAGACATTGCATGACACAGGTGCACTTAACACACATGCAGGGATAACACTCATACACATGAAATAAAAATAAATCAAAAAAAGAAAAGAGAAAAACAAGGTAGATGGCTCCTAAGGAATCACACCTAAAGTGATCTCTGGTGTGTTCACATGCATTTGCACCTGCACACACATGAGCACACACATATGCAAAACTTGTCTGGCAAAAAACACTATGTCTAATGAAAAGAAATCTAGATCTGATGAGTCAGGAAATAAGTCCAGACCAAGGACATCTATTTAGGTCCCACCTGTATTTCAAACATGCTCAGAGCCAGCCAAGGAAGAGATCACTCCAGGAAATGATCAGCCTGACACATGTCCCAGAAACCCTCAAATCCAATAAATTTAAAAATAATCTCAGCATCTTCTTTGTAAAAGTGCTACAGTTCTTTAACTCTAAGATGCATGCTTCAAATTTTCACATTTTTGAAATGTGATGACATCATGGTGTAATGCTGTTTAATTGGCATTACTTCCTTATATAAAGTAATGGTGCCTCAGAATTTCTGGCTTCTTCACTTTAGAAATCAGGGTAACTTACCCTAAATTTGATCTTCAATTTTAAATCCCTTGACTCACCAAGATCTAATACTTTTCTATAATCCCCCATCTATACTGATGTTTCCCACCTTGCTACCACTGCTCTGTTTTAAGGCTACATCAGTTGTGCACAGATTACATGCCCTTCTCACTGGCCTTCCTGAATCCAGTTTCAATTCTTGTAAACTATCAAGAGCATGACTGGTCTACATACATTTTATCATGAAGCAGCATAAGCCTTCTGTTCCATCAGGCTCTTTCAGTAATGGTCCACTGGACACTCTAACTACTAGCCTACCTCTCGCCAGTCCGCCCAAGTGAAGTTCAGCAACCATGATGCCCATCAAACACGAGTTCCATAGCGTCCTTCAATCATTCTAAGCCACTCTTTTCTTAGGTTCCACAGTATATTATCCACTTAAGCAAGTTGTATGTAACTTTTCATAGGTGTAAGTTACCTCTTTATTTCCACAATGAAATTGAAAGGATCAAAGGCAGAGGCTAGATTTCGCAACCACACTGCATGCTTTGTGGTTAATGGCACAATCTAAAATAAGCTACATAAAATTCTCAGCACCCAGTCCTTCTGTGTGACCCTGGGCATGTTACCTATCCTCTGTGTTTCAGTTTTCTCATTTGTAAAGAACAGTTAAAAATAGTACCTACCTTAAAGGAAATAACATAAATGATTGTGTAGAATCTATACTTAATAATGGTTAATTGCTATTGCTTCACTAATAACAATCAACAGTACACTCATGTTAGCTGTTGGTACTATTACTTAGAATCTCCATGTTTACAGTACCTAAAATAATAAGTACACACCGTAGGACTTGTTGATTGAAGAGAGAAGAAGTCTTAGTGTGACAAGCAGCTTTTCAGGGAAGTGTCTACTTCTGACATTCTGAGGAACAAATGCAAAAAACATCTCCAGGAATGGCAAGAAATTGCTATGCTGGGTCTAGAGTAGCTCATCAATGTTAGGAGACTGATAGGGAGAGACACCCACAGCAAGCAGATATGTGCTCACAGCCCTAAGTATGCTGTGATGCCTGCACAGTAATTCTGTAGCTAGAGCCATGTAGTTGGGAATGGCATAGGATGCAAACAAAACTTGTAGAGAAGACGACTCAGGTACTTACTGAGCATGCCCCTGTAGTTGAGGTCCATATCCCGACTCTCTGATCGTACTTTAATGGCATCCAGAATAGCATCAGGAGACAACAGTCCCGATGGCCTCACAACATTCAGAAGCTCAGTAAGACTCATCAGGGGTAAACGCACAGCCTGCATGATTTCAGCATGATTTTCTTTTGCATTGTGCTTACACCAGTTTAACAAGGCTAAGAAAATATCTTTCTCGTGAGCAGCAAACGAATCTCTTAATACAATGTTCAAGAGTGCTGTCTGCAAAGAATAAAAAGGGAAAAACCAATCACAACAGAGCCCATATGCATGATCAGCTAGAGGAATTCTACAGCACTAAGGGGAGCATCTATACTTTCTTTTTGATCTTTTCTTCCTTAATCCGTTTTGGCTATGTGAATAAGAAGCAGTTGTGAGCAGGACACAGTGGCACACACCTGTAATCCCAGCACACAGGAGTCTGAGGCAGGCAGATTACTGAGCCAGCCAGAACTACATTGTTGAGTTCTAGGACAGACTAAGCTGTAGAGTGAGAAAAAAACAAGCTGCACCTTTGTCTCTTACCCAGGCGTTCTGTAGCACTACATAAAGCAAATCCCTCCCACAAATTTCTCCATCATTTCATCATTTTCTGTTTGGGTTTTTTTTTGGTCTTTTTGAGACAGGGTCTCCCTATAGCACCAGCTATCTTGGAACTAACTATCAAGGCTGGCCTTGAACTCACAGAGATCCGCCTGCCTCTGCCTCCCGAGTGCTGGGATTAAAGGCGTGCGCCACCACACCCAGCTCTTGTTATTTTAAAGAAAAGTTTATTTTGGCAGTTTTTAAAGTTATCATACAAAGTACTAAGTTTCATCGCTGCATTTTCGAACATGCTTTCTTCTTCATCACCCTCCTTTGCTCTCCCTCTGCTCCCCTGCCCCTTCTGGCTGCCGTGTCCCCTCTCTGCTTTCATGCCATGCATTCCTGCCCACTCTCTACTTCAGGATCTAGTCATCCCTTCTCATGATCTCCTTTCAGGACTGTACTCACCTCCCACATACACATTTTCTAAGTAAAGATATCCAGGTTCTAGGAAAACACATTAAGGCAGGGGGCAGGGAACCACCATTCCAGATTCAAAGAAAGACTGGAATAAAGCAGTTTTATTCTTCCTAGTCATGAATTTTGAAGCAGCAAGAAGAGAAGAGGAGGAGGAAGGGGAGGAGAGGAAGAAGAGGAAGAGGGAGAGAAAGGGGAGGACAGGGAGGAGGAAGGGGAGAATGGGGAGGAAAGAAGAGAAGGAGGCTGAAGAGGGGGAGAAGGAGAGGGAGTAGTAAGAAAGGGAGGAAGAGGAGGGGGAGGAACAAGAATAGGAACAGGAAAGCAGTGACTTAAGAGACATCCAATGACACATCACATCCCCTTTATGAACTGTCCCTCTTACGGTTACTAGGGATGAACCCTAGTTCCTTAGGGTACTCTAGCCTTGTGCATGTAAAGCAATTGCTCTCCCACTGAGCAATATCCCAAGCTCTAAATAATTTTCCCTTTTACGACAAAGAGTTCTTAGCTACATCCTCTGCCCAAGAAAATCAAAAATCAACATGCAATACCACAAAGGATCTTATGTGACCATCATCATATTAAAAGGAACCATCCAGCAGACCAGTCTCTTGCACATAAAACATATCCCAAAGAGGAAAAAAAACGAAGAAAAAAAAAAAAAAAAGGCCTCCCTCTTTTAAGACCTAGAATCCCGGCAGGCAGAGGCAGGCCAGATGACCTCTTTGATGAAAGGGACCTTTATTTTTTGATTCTTAGATCATTGCTTATGTTGTCACTGTGCAAGTACAAATACAACAACACACACAGAGAAAGTACTTGCAGGCGATGACACACCTTGGAAAGGGAGAGGAAGCCTTCACTGGAGAGCACCTCCTGAGCATTTCTGTCCATGAACATGCAGCACATACAAGTTAACTTAGGAAGTGAGTAAAGACTGGCAACATCAAAAGTCATACAGACATTCTGAATGTTAAGTATGGTGCAGAGATACTCAGAGGTAGAATCTTCCAGCTCTGGAAATCCGTACTTATGGGCCAAGCTCAAAAAATCCAGCAGCACCTCCTCCCTCTCATCTGTCAGCGTCGCACGCCCAGTGTAGATGTATTTGAGCAGCATCGTGAATGCTTCTGCAGTGGTGTCCTGAAGAGGGATTTCTGCTTCAGGTTGAGACTCTCGCATTCCACCATACAGTAATGCGCTGCATGTCAAAGAAGAAACAGCTGGAAAACCTCAAATAGGATTAAACACACACATACAAAAGAGGGCAAGGTATACATTATTCACAAATAGGAAATATAACACTGAAAATTCTAAATAGTATTAAGAATAGGTTCTTCAAAGAGTACTTTAATAGTAATTACTAGACTCAAAGTAAGAAAAAGGAAGGGTATGCCAAGGACAGAGATCAAATTAATAAGAGACTAAAGGCCAGGTATCTAGGAAATAGAGCGCTCAGAACGGTTAATAAGAGGATGCTAAGCTTGAACACTGAACAGGCTCTTCCTAATTTTCTAAGCTTCTGGCTTCATTTATAATGATATTTTCTTTGTACAAGATGGAAGTTTTGAAAATGTTTATAGGCGCATGCCTTTAATCCCAGCACTTGGGAGGCAGAGGCAGTCAGATTTCTGTGAGCTCAAGGCCAGCCTGGTCTACACAGTGAGTTCCAGGACAGCTGGGGCTACATGGAGACCCTGCCTCAAAAAGACAGAAAAAAAAAAAAAAAGAACACCATGGTGGTCTAGCTAAAGAATGCATGTTTCCAAGAAGCACAATGATGATGTGTGACTCCAGGTGTGCCTGCTTTGCGGTCTTTATTAATCCTGATTTACAGCCAAACCGCAGTTTCCACTGGAGACAAAATTTTCAATAAGCCATGGGCATCTCTACTTCTCCCGATAAAACTATAACTCTTATGGACCAGCTTTATTCTTGTAAGCAAAGGTCTAATTGTCAATGATAAACTATCACTTAGTTAATAAATCAATGACAATTTCCTTTTAACTAATAGATAAAATGTAATTAAGAAATCACCTCAAAAAAAATTTTTTTGGGTCTTTTTGAGACAGGGTGAGTTCAAGGCTAGCCCATTCATTATCTCCTGTGAGCACAAGGTAAAACAACAAGGACTCAGCTTGAGAAAGGTCTTCAGACCTTTAAATATAGCTGACGGGTTCTGTCTGGCCCAGACAACCTCCTAACCCTCTTAAGCCTATGCTGGTTGCTAAAGAAAAGGTGATTCCAAGAAGATAACAAGCCCACAAAGATATAGGCATTGTACTAAAGGATTCCACTTGTTGTTATGTGTGGTTATATATTTTTTCAAAAAGAAAATACTAGTGCTTTCTACATATAAACCTTCATAGAAAATATTATACACTTACCGAAAATATTGGCACCTGGCTGCTAAAATTACCCTGTGGGCAGGAAAGCGTTTCTTTTCCACAACAAATGTGACATCGCCATATTCTTCGCCAATCAACAAGGCACCAACATGCTCAGATAAAATGTGCACGTGGTCAATTTCCCCCACTGCAGTAAAAGGGCGAAGAGGGTGGCTGTTACTCATCTTGTGGAACAGGTGATACTCACTGACCTGTCACAGAAGGAGGGAGTGAGAGTTAGTGGAGGAAGAGTATACCAAGAAAAATCACATCATAAATACAGCCAAGTTAAAAGTTTAAGGTGCTTTAAAATTTATATCAGAGAACATTCACTGCCAATCAATAGATTTTTTTTTCTTTTCGAAGCAAGATTCACTGCATAACCTAGGCTGCTCTTGAATTCTATGTAGCTCAGGCTAGCCTAGAACTCACAAACCTCTTGCCTCAATCCAAAGTGTCAAAGGTTTCTTTACTAACCCATTTATTCTAAGAAGCAACTCAACCTGTTCTCATTAACTTCACTACATTCACTGCCTTACCACACTATGAAAACAAAAACACCAAGGTCTCCAAACAGTATCAGTACTTGGAGCCATTTCCACCTGGAAACATTGGTCCCTTCTTTCATATAGTTCCTAAGGAAAAAGTGTGATGGCAAATCCTCAGTGTCAACGTCACTGCATCTGGGATTAACTGAAATGAGACCTTCTTGATTAGATCATTTTTAAATTGGAAGACCCACCCTAAATGTGGGTGTTACCTTCTGATGGCAGTCCATAGAATGGAGTCCTTGTTTTTGACCCCTTGCCTTCTCTCTCACTGGTGAGCTCGTCTTGCTGCTGTGACGATCTTGTTCGGATTCCAACTAGGCTGAAGACTGGCAGGTCTCTTGGAATTCATCAGGCTTTCAGTGCCAGATTGGGACTACTGAGATAGCCAGCCTCACGGGCTCAGCAACTACCAGATTCTCAGCCTCTTCAGTGTGGTGCAACCATTGTTGGACTACTCGAGCTCTATCCTATAAACTAAGCTAAACTAATTTAATCTAATCTAATATACATATATGTATTTCTTTAAAAAAAAGAAACAGAACCGGGAGATATAATATATAATATCTCCCAGTTCTGTTTTTTAAAAAAATATTTTATTATTTTTATTTTTTAATTGTTCGTGTGTGTGTCGGGCGGGGGAGGGGGTCAGAGGCTCTCATTTCTTGGGTACTTCTGTTTTCTGTTTTTTAAAAAAATATTTTATTATTTTTATTTTTTAATGTATAAATGTATTGCCTGCAAGCATCCAAGCACACCCATATCGTGCAATGCCCATGGAGGTCAGAACAGGAGTTGGGGACAGTTGCCAGCTGCCATGTGGGTGCTGGAAATTGAACCCAGGTCCTCTGCAAGGGCAGCCAGTGCTTTCAACTGCTGAGCCATCTCTCCAGCCCACCAATTCTGTTTCTTTAGCGAACCCTGACTAATACAAAAAGGAACATGAACAAGCAGATTAATTAATGCTTTCAGCATTAATTTCTTTAGTAAGGCTAAACCTTACTAAACTATACCCAGCTAAGTCATTCAAGCACAGATCTAGGCATAAATTACAAACAATACATGAAATAAGACTTCATGTAGATTTGGTCTAGCCAGTTGTGGTGACGCACACCTTTAATCCCGGCACTCAGGAGGCAGAAACAAGCAGATCTCTGTGAGTTCGAGGCCAGTCTGGTCTACAGGGAGAGCTCTGTGAACCACTGCTAGACTCTAGCTGAATAATGACTGATTTTTTTTCAGTTAACTAGCTCAGAGGAATATTTACAATTCACCAAATAACAAATCATGAACATTAAAACAAGATATGTAAATATCTATCTTATTGGGTTCTTCAGATCATCATTTCTCAAAACATATTAATTTCACTTTGCTAAATTTACATTTTAATTATGTTTTCCAAGTGGAAACATAAAGTGAATAGTACTAGATACAGAAAATAGCCACTTAGTATGGAATAAACACAATTTTTATTGGCATATAGAAGTAATTTTAATTAGTGATTCTCAAAGAGCTTGCCATATACTGGAACTACATAGGAAGCTTAGAAAAATGAAAATGAGATGCTTGAGTCCCACCCATGAGAGAATCTCATTTAACTGGTCTGGAATGGGGCCCAGACACTGGCTGCAGTCACCATTCTGAAGTGACCCTAATGAGCAGTATGGAAAACAGCCATTGATTTAGAATGTTGTGGGCACATGCAATGGTTTAGGATGTGGTTTGTCCCCCAGGTCCACGTGTTAAATAGAGGCTGGGTCCCAAGGATGATAGACTCAAGAGGTGACAAGTAACTTAAGAGGGAGCTCTGAGGAAGACCTGAGGTACTGAGGACAAACGGATTAGAGTACTTCAAGAGGCCTTGGGCAATTCTCTCTGGAGCTGCTGTATTAAGTGCCTGCCTGGACCCACGTAGCTTTCTGCCTTCCTGTTTCAACATGTCACTTCCTTCTTCTACATGCATTCCTACCACTACAATACCATCGACCAAGAAGTCCTGAGCCAATGGCAACACCAAGCCCTAGCACCTCCAAAACTGTAAGCCCTTAAGCCTCTTTTCTTCATAAAGTTAGCTTGCTTCAGATATTTCATTATATATATATATTTTTTATGAAAAGCTAATACAGTTCACATTCCTTAGACACAAGTTCACAAACAAAACATATTCATAAGAACATTTATTTAGTTTTTATTTTGAAAATTATTGCATGGAGGAAAACAGTGCTACAAAATTCTCAGAGCTGCAGCCTACATACAGAAAATTAAGTCTACCAATGAGCTAGCTTATCTACAAATGGATAGTCTGCATCTACCTCACTTGTATTTTAAAAATCATATACCAATTAAATTAATTTTAAGCCACCAATTTTAACTTGGCAATAATAAAACTAGGAAAAGTACTTCTAAAATTCACGGCAGTTTATTGGCATGTTTCCTCAGTTTTATAAGTTATTCTACAATTAACTATGTATGTTACCTTTTGGAAATGCTCTAAATCTCATGAGAAAACATCTATGCGTCTAACGATGTTATAGTAGATGATTATTTACTTCAAGCTACATTTTATAACTCTGCTATGATTGGTTTTTAATACTTGTTTTGACCTGTCATATAAAATCAAAACACTTCAGCTTTATATAAAACAAGAATATAACATGTGGCAAGAAAGTACAAAGGGAACTATTGGGGACAAAAGGCACAGAATGGAGGTGTAGATGATCAACCAAAAAACAAATTTTTTAAATTTAAAAGAATATAACCAGTCACATCTACAATGGAACCTCTATACTTAGCTAAGGTTCACAGAACCTAGTGGAACAAGGGGTAGAGAGAAAACTAATGCATCTCTCAACTCTAATCAATGAAGCTCCCTCATGCACCAGAGGGCCAGGAACACAAAAGGTCACAAATGTCTGCAGAGTGTGGATCCTTGGAGAGGACGTGTATGTTAAACTCCACCCACCCAGGGCTCACACCATTGCAGAAGAGGTGGAAAGACTTTAAGAGCCAGGGAAGAGGTACATGACCATATAGAAATAAGAGTCCTACAGGCTCCTGGGACCTTGCTCATACGAACCTTCAGCAATGGTGTCAGCATGCACAAGACACATGCAAACTCAAGCAGACAAAAACCCAGCAAAGATCTGCGGAAATGGGCAGCAGGCCCCAATCTTAGCCAAAGAACTATTGGCATCTGATTACTGCTGGGTGAGGGAGAGCAGATCTTCTTTAAGGGAGTGACTCTACGTAGGCTGGCTAGACCCCAGTGGATGCACTTGCATTGAATGACGTCTGGGTACACTAACTTGACTCAACAGGCCTTAATATAAACGACAGAATGCACAAAATCCAGGTTGGCGGGGGGGGGTGACTATGAGAGGGCACAGATCAGGGAGGGGGATTAAAATTATTAAAATGTTTTGTATGAAATACACAAAAATTCGATAAAAATACGTAAGAATATTTTCAGTAAGAAAATAATGTATAACCCTAAAAAAAGGAATTAACCTAAAATTAAAGTTCATGAAGAAGATAGGAAGTTTTGAAAAAGATTATACAAATGCATTATTACTGTAGTAGATAGTCCCAAAGGTGGCTAACTTAAACTCCCTTCCTTTCCCTATATATACTCACCACAATCCCCACTGAGATGTTGGATCTGGGCTGGAACTAGAATCACTTTAACCAATGTAAGTGAGGTTCCAGGCCTAAGCCTTTAGAAAGTTTGACAGCTTCTACTTTTGTGCTATTGAGAACCCCAGGCTGCCTTGACCCTGTGGAAAGACCAAATACAAAGTGAAAGGCCCTGAGACTGTTCAGAAAAGAACCAATGTAACCAGGTGATATGAACACAAAATACACACATATAATTCTAGTAAGTCCTTCCAGCCTGCTCACTGTCATCTGAGCCACTCTAGTTGAATGGCTGGATATGTAAGGCGCTCCAACTCTAGCAAACACCATGTGGTTCAAATGTAAGCTGGTCCCTGTTCAAATTCCTGACTCACTCAGAAGAATATTAAATATAAAATAATATAAAATGGTTACCTAAGCCATTACCTCTTAGAATACTTTGTTACACTGCAATATATAACTATTAAGTGTTTTTATTAAATCTAATAAACACTAAGTAAAATGGCATGACACAAAGTCAAAATCAGGAGATTTTCTATATGCCAATAATAAAATTGCCAAGAAAGAAATCAGAAAAAAAAAAAAAAACAACTCTCCACAGCAGCCCTTGTGATGGTCAATACTGGTGCCAAAGTGGTAGAATCTAGAATCACCTAGAAGACAAGCCTCTGGCCATGCCTGTGAGGGATTATCTAGATTAAGTTAGTTTCTGGGCATGCCTGTGAGGGATTAGCTAGATTAGGGTGATCAGCTTCCTCCTGCTCTGACCACCCTACCTTCCTGCCATGATGGGACTATAATCCCAAAATAAATCCCTCCTGAAACTCTGAAACAGCTAGAGAAAAACAGAATACTTCAAGATTAGGGCTATTTAAGAAGAGTCCAAGAGCAAAGATTATCGAGAACTGGCAAATGTGACAGTGTGAACTTAAAGTTTCTATACAACAAAGAAAGCAATTGGCAAAGGAAGGAGAGCACCTACAGAATGGTAGAAAACTTTTGTCCAGTTTACACTGAACATGAGCTTAGTTCTAGAATCTACAAAGAACTCCAAAAATTAAACACAAAAAACCTTATAAATCAAATTAGTAAATAGGCTAATGAAGTGAATAGACAGCTCTCATAAGAAATACAAATGACCAACAAATAAATGAAAGGGTCAGCATCCTTAAACCATCAGGGAAATGCAAATTAAATCTACATTGAGACTCATCTTATCCCAGTCAGAACGGTTGTCATTAAGACAACAAACAGAGGCTAGAAAAATGGCTCCGTGGTTAAGAGCTCACACTGATCTTACAGAGCAGTTCAGTTCTCAGCACCCATGTCAGAAAGCTCACAAGTGTCTGTAACTCAACTCCAGGGAATAAGACATCCTCTCTGGCCTTCAAGCCCCCCACCCATGTATGTGCAGAAACCCACAAACAACAAATACTGGTGATGATATAGAAAAAGAGAAACCTTTATTCACTGCTGGTGAATAAAAAAAGAGAGAGAGAGAGAGAGAGAGAGAAACCTTCATTCACAGCCACTATGGAAATCAATACGAAAGTTCTTCAAAAACTAAGACTAGAACTACCGTGTGACCCAACTGTGGCACCTGGGACATAGACAAGAAGGGTACTAAGGCATCAAACCAGAGACACTCACATGTCCATGTTTACAGCTGCACTATTTACAATAGCCAACATAGAGAATCAACCTAGAGGTCTACCAACACATGAATGGATAAAGAAATTGTAATACATAGGCCATTTTAGTTTGCTTTCTATTGCTGAAATAAAATACTCTGATCAAAACCAGATCCCCTGCAAAAGCAGCAGGCACTCTTAACCACTGAGCCATCTTTTCAGCTCCATAATTACAAAATTTATTTTAAAAGTTTTAAGGTGACAAATGAAAGGATATTTTGGCGATTTTATACATACACGCATACACACAGCCTAGCAAGTGCAAGCTTCTAGTTAGTAAGACAAGAGACATTCAGAAATAAGTTCAGAACTAAGACAGTGATGTCTATTCTCATCATTACATTTCTTAGGAAAAAAACAATGCAATTGAAAAAGCCAAACCAAGACAAGTTGACCAGGAAACAAGCAAAGTCACCAGCATTTGCAGAGAATAAGTAAACACATAAAAATTCATGTGAGCCAACCAAAAACTATTCTAAAAACTCAAGGAGGGTCACTGAGGTGGCCACATAAAGTAATTATATGAAAACTTGCAGCACTCTCCTATGCAACAAACAACTGACTAGAATATATGGGGAGAATTGAGTTCTAATTTATAACTGCAAAGTACATGAAATATCCAAGAATAAACTCAGAGAACATGCAAAAGAAGTTATAAAACTGCACTGAAGCATATGAAAGACAAAGAGGCGTACATTGTCAAGGAAGATCCAACACTATGAAGACATCACCTCAACCCATCATATGAAAAAAGCATGCTTGATATTTTATTAATTTTATATTGCAAACAAAAAAGTGCTATTGTAATAGAAACTTCAGAAGGTAGAATTCAATGAACATTTTTGGTAGAATACAAAGTTAAGAAAATATTTTGGGGCTAGAGATGGCTCAATGGTTGCTGTGTGATTATGAGGACTTGCGATCAGATCCCAGCACCCACAGAACAAGCCAAGCACAGTAACCCCAGGGTTGAGGGAGTCAAAGATGGAAGGGTTCTGGGGCTTGCTTGCTGACTGGCTGACCAACCTAGCAAAAAATGAACAAATAAACCAAACTTCCACATTCAGGGAAAGACTTTGCCTCAAAAGAATAAGGCAGAGGGGCTGGAGAGATGGCTCAGCGGTTAAGAACACTGGTTGTTCTTGTAGAAGACCCGGGTTTGAATACCAGCACCCACATGGCAGCTAACAGCTGTCCGTAACTCCAGTCCCAGGGGATCTGACAGCCTCTTCTGACCTCCGCAGGCATTGCACAACATGGGTGCACTTACCTACATGCAGGCAATAAACACATGCACATAAAATTAAAAAAAAATAATTGTCTTAAAAAGTTTTTTAAAAAAGAATAAAGCAGAGAGTGATAGAGGAGAACACCTGGCGTCTTCTTCTGACACAGGCACATGCACCCCCCACACACACAAACGCATACCATACCCCCCCTTGCACACAGGAAAATATTTTGTCAAATGGACTTGAAAACTGAGACTGTAAGGGCTGGCTGGGGCTGAAGCTCAGCAGTACAGTGCTTGGCTATGTGCCTGAGAATCCTCAGTCCTACTAGCAAAAAATAGACTGTAAGAAGAAAGTAAATTAAGAGTATACATATTTTATATTTATTGAGAGGTTTTGTTTGTTTGTGGCACTAGAGATCAAACCCAGATCTTCAAACAAGTTTGCTTTTTTTAAAAGAATAAGCTGCTGGCTAACCACTTGAAAATAACAAGCTGGTTCATGCCAAGTTGGGCACTTAGCATTAGCTGGGAGTGGTGGCGCATGCCTTTAATCCCAGCATTTAGGATCTCTGTGAGTTCAAGGCCAGCCTGGTCTACGTAGTGAGTTCCAGGACAGCTGGGGCTACAGGGAGACCCTGTCTCAAAAAGACCTAAAAAAAAATAAATAAGCTGGAAATTTGCACAAGAGTACAAAAATACATATGGATATCAGTTTTAAGTAATTTCTGTAACAACAAAAACTGGGAAAAGCCTAAATTTCTACTTACAGGGAACTGGTCAAACAGTGGCATCTCAATATTAATAATAATGTTATGTATTAATATTAATAATTTTAATTAAGAAAACTGGATACTAAAAACACTGAAAAAGTGTTTGTTGTTTTGTTTCTGGCAAGGCTAGGGGTTGAACCCAGAAGTTTATGTATGCCAGACAAGCACCCTATCACTGAGCTATACTTCAGTCTTGAAAAAATCTTAACTATATATATTTACATGAAAAAATGAATACTATAAAACTACTGTAGATAATCTTATTTTATTAAGTAAACAAAATATAAACACTGAAAAGCCAGGACTATACATCAAATTGCTATCAGGACTAATCCAGTAGAGTTTTACATATTTCTATGATGCTCAGACATTTTATAACAATCATGCTTTATTTATAATAATCATGCTTTGTTTGTATATCAGAGTATTTCAACTGTCTGGTTGTTAATATCACAAAATTAACTGTATGGTATTATTAAAAAAGTGTTTTAACCTTGCTACACCAAGTAGTATCTGATTTAGTGACAGAGATGGAGACAGTACCCACAAGAACTATTTCTACAGATATAAATTAATCCAGGGGTCATGGCATACTCCTGTACTTGGGAGGTGGAAGCAGAAGATCAGGAGGTCAAGGTCATCCTCAGCTAATATGAGTTTGAGGCTGGTCAGGGCCATATGAGACTTGTCTCAAAAAAAAAATATATTAAGAAGCAGAATTTCCAGATACAAGTAAGTTAACGAAGATCCAAGGACAAAAGTTCACTGCACTGAGAGGTGTACTGATACCCAGGGAGACAACCTTCTAGAATTCTCTGCCCATACATTCCAACTTCAGATCTTCATCTAGGAAACTCTTTCTAGATTTTCCCAGATATAACATGTTCTGACTTACCCCTGTTGCAGTTCTAAAGTCTGAACTTACTGATTTCCACAAGTCAAGAGTAATTTATTCATTCCAACTCTTTCCTCAAGGTGGTAGGAAGCCAGGGGGACAGGGCTTGGTTTAAGATAAGACAAGAATGTCTCCACCAGGAAATGGTACCTTTCACGGTACAACATACAAATATCAGCTAGAGGTTCTGGGACCGCATAATATTTACTAAGGGTAGTAAAAAACTACTACACTATTTCTTAGTTGACTTTCATTACTTCAAATGCATCAATAATCAAAGGATGACTGATTAGCAGTGCTAAAACACTGAGGGTTTTATTGCCTGCTTATTATGCAGCAAGAGACCCATGTCCATTTATTCTAACCAAAATAATAAACAATGTCTATCAACAAACTGAGAGCGCCATATGTAGCTCATAACACTGTAATGTTATCACCGCTTGAAAGGAAAAAGCGAAATAGACCTAATATCAATTTCTTAAAGTTCACTTTCAACAACTGTTTATAAATTTTAACTTAACAAGGACTAACAACTTTTTTTGATAATTAAAGGCTAGTCCCCAGTGTTTCATGAGGAAATAGTCAAAGAAGAAAGTTCAACAAGGTAGAGACAGCAATGAGTCCTTGAACCCGTATGAACTCCCGAGAAGCCCTCTCTACCCTGCATATTCCTGACTGAAAGGCCCTGATGGGCAAAAAGACCTTCTGCTCTTTAACTGCAAAATATAAATGATCTTTCTCTGGAGGAAAGCGATGGCATTTATAAGCATATGGTTTGGCAATTTCTTTCTGCCCTTGGTACCCATGTGGTGTGTAATTTGAAGCAGTATTCCTTAAATTTTAAATTAATACCACTTGGGGACTTAACTGATGTCCTGTCTGCATCTTAAACATTCTCAAAAAAAAAAAAAAAAACACCATATATGACTTTCTCATCGAATGGATACTTGAGTTCTTTTCACATATATTCCATTTGCTACCTAAAAGTCTGAATAAGGTGAAGGCTAACTATATTGGTGCAACCTGATTCTAATATTCTGTAAACCCAATTCTAAATGGAGCAGTAAAGAGTGACAGCAGAAAACATGAGGTTCACATGACAGGATTCCTGATGTCTTTTCTCTGGGATAGACTATCACATCCAGGCCACCTTCAAAGTTGCATCATTCTACAATTTTATATGTTTGTAAATAAACATCTATAAGTCAACTTCAGCACCAAAGAACTGTATCTTAACAAAAATATTTGACAAGATTATTTTATTGAGAGTGTATGCACCTCGATTTACCAATTATCACAGTGATTCTCTACTTCTTTTCCAAGGGATAACCTAGTTTCTGAATATGTAGATCATTCATTCATTCAACAAAGGATTTACTGGGCTCTCTACTAATACAGGTCTAGTACCGGGTGACAGACACACAAAGACCAACAAAAGCCTCTGCCTTTGAAGTACTCGCTGTCTACTAAGAAAATAAGTCTGCCAGTTGTGGTGGCGCAAGCCTTTAGAGCCAGCACTGGGAGGCAGAGGCAGGCGGATCTCTGTGAGTTCAAAGTCAGCCTGGTCTACATAGCAATTTCCAGGACAGCTGAGGCTACAGAGAGACCCTGTCTCAAAAAGACCAAAAAATAAAAATAAAAAAAAGTAAGACTGCCTGACAACATCAATTTCAATTTATGATTTTTGGAAAGTCAAACAGTTCCATAAATACCAAACAAAATACTAAATAAACATACAGGAACTCAAGAAAATTATCAGTTATATTCTTGTATCAGAGTAAAAATTACTATTCAAGTAACCGGCCATGGGTCCCACAATTAGGGTACAGCTCTCAGGAGAGCACAGCACAAACCATGAGGGCTTGGGAAGAAACATTAACATTTCTACTGATATTTATTTGTAACCTAGAAAAGTGACTAAAAAAGAAAGCTTCACAAATATTTATTTTGTGAGTGGACACTGCCCCTTTTTAATAGGTGTGTCAAAAGCAGCAGTTTGCCTCCTTAGATGAGTACCTGTCTCAAGAGCAGAAAAGCCACAGAGGGCAAGGGCTGAGTGCACTGCCCTTGTTTACAGGAAAGATTTTTATAAGGGCTTGCTTTAGTAAATTTTCCAAATGTTGGGGCTGGAAAGATGGCTCAGTGGTTAAGAACAATAATTGTTCTTGCAGAAGACCCAGGTTCAAATCCCAGCACCGACACAGCAGCTAACAACTGTCTGTAACTCCAGACCCAGGGGATCTGACAGTCTCTTCTGTCCTCTGCAGGCATTGCACAACACGGGTGCACTTACCTACATGCAAGCAATACACACATATACATAAAATAAAAATAATAAATATTTTTTAAAAATTTCCAAATGTTATCTAGTTCTAATCAAATTGTCATTCACAGAATGACAAGTGTATTAAAACAATTCCTATAAGGAAGCCACAGACTGAAGACCCTGAACACTGTCAGCACAAGCACGTAAGAAGAAAGCAGCCAACTCTACTCCCAGAGTTCATGAGGTGACCCCAAAATTTGAAATAATCAAGATCATTTGAAATATAAATTATAATTAGCTGCAGGAATGACTTGTACATTATGGACATACTCTGAACAAATGACTTTTGCTTAATCGTGCAACCAAAAAGTTAATCTTGTTTATAATGCAGACAAGCTCACAGAGCCACGTGCTCCTCTTGTTTCTGGGCATATAGCCTTAATTCGTCATGACCCTTCCTTGCCCTTGACTTAAAATAATGCATGAATGTATGTGTTTACACATCAAGCACTGCAAACAGTGCTTATCTCATGGAAGCAAAGAGAAACTGGAAAGTCTGTCTGAGGTGGTGTATATTCTAAGTCAGGAAGGGTCAGAAGGGGCATAATCCTCAGATGAAGGTCCAACTTTTACTTCCCTGTTTCATGCTAGATATATTGTTTAATTTTTTTTTTTTTTAATGACCTAGTCTTTCTTTGGAAACACAGTTCCAAAAGAACTTTGAAGGAACAGTTCTCAGTAGTTTGGTTTCACTCTTGGCTTTAAAATGATGCTAGCAGCCAGGCTGTTTTTTTTTAATTAAGGCATAACAACATGTGCCTACTGCAATTAACAATGAGCCACTTGATAAAATGCATTAAAGTATTTATTAAGTTAATAAATATCTGAATGCTTCAGCCCCAAAACAAGTTTTAAAAAGTAATAGTCTGAGAGCCAAGGAAGATGATCAATGGACGCTCTTGTCACACAAGTTTGAAGATCAGAATTCAGATGCTCAGCACTCAGGTAAAGCCAATGGGCATGGTAGCCATCTCTAATCCCAGCACTCTGGAGGCAGAGCCAGGGGATCCTCTAGGAAGCAGGCTAGCTATACCAGCCAGAATTGGCAAGTTCCAGTATCAGCAAAAGACCCTGCTTCAATAATTAAAATGGAGAGCTTATCAAGGAAGATACCCAGTATCAACTTCAGGTCTCTACACAAATGCACACACACGTGCCCACACACGTGAACATGCCTCATCCATGCACGTACATCACATATACATACACAAATTACAATTGATAAATACTGCTTTGGAAACTTAGAAATGATGCCTCAATAAAAATGGATGAGGGTGGAGGCTGGAGAGATGGCTCAGCAGCTGACTGCTCTTCCAGAGGATCAGGTTCAGTTTCCAGCACCCATATGGTGGCTAGACACCAGTTCCATGAGATTCATAGGCACTACATGCACATGGTATACTTTACATGTTATGTGGGCAAAACACACCTACACATAAAATAAAAATAAATTAAAACATTTTTAATGCATCCACTAAAAGGCTAAAGTATAGCTGATTGGTAGAACAGTTTTCTACCACATGAAAATCCTAGGTTGGTAGTTTTAAAAAAGTGGTACTACAGGCTCAGGGGAATCCATCTGTAATGCTAGCTCCCTGAAAGGCCAAGGCAGAAGGATCACTCCCAGGAGTTCTCAAAAAAAGAAAGAAGAGTGGCTTACTACTTACTATAGGCCAGGCCCAGTCCTAAGCACTTTTCAGGCATCATCCTGCTTAATATTCTCAGAACTACATTAGGTGATCTCTTTTTTCCAGTGCTAAGGATTGAACCCAGGATCTCACACATTATGCAAGTGATCTAATGCTGTACTGTTTTCATTTCCTACTTTATAGACAAGATTAGGTAACTTGTCTAAGGACTAGCCAACAAATAACAGATTCAAAGAAAGGTTGACCAAGGTCTGGAGCTTTAAAAAGCCATGCTGTACTGACATAAAACGAAATTTATTCTGGCCAGTTCTGAGGATAGTTCCTCAGACCATCAGTTCTTAAGCTTTAACATACTCTATTCAGACCAGATAAAATATGCCCTACTTGGGACTAGAGAGATGGCTCAGTGGTTAAGAGCACTGGCTGCTCTTGCAGAGGATCGGGGTTTGATTTCTAGCACCCACATGGTGGCTTACAACCATCTGTAACTCCAGTTCCAGGTGATCCAACACCTTCTTCTGACTTCTGCAGACACTGTACAACACAGTCCACTTAACACATATGCAGACAATATACTCATACACACAAAATAAAAATAATAAAAAATTTTAAAAGTATGCCTTACTTGGAAAGAATAAAGAACTATCTTTAAGCCATCTTTAGGTGGGTTACACATATCTGACTTACTAATATGGAGAAAATAATTCACATTTGAACTGCAATGTAAAGTTTAGTTACTTAAAAGTTACATAACAGAGCTAGGTATGGTGGCACATGTCTTTAGTCCCAGTACTCGGGAGGCAGAGGCAGGCAGATCTCTGTGACTTTGAGGCCAGCCTGGTCTACATAGCAAGTTCCAGGCCAGCTTGGGACTACAGAGAGACCCTGTCTCAAAAAGGACCAAAAAAAAAAAAAAAAAAAGTTATAGAGCAGGAATACTGTTGATACAAATACACATCGATATATACTAAAGGGTTAATTGAACAACCTACAATGAGTTTAAATGATAATGAGTCTAAATGGTAAGCTGAATGAAAAATAACAGAAACAACTGAAAATTCAATTCAACATACACATGTGTCCTTCCATATACAGGAATAATTTTAACTTCCACATTCTTGTAAGTGGGATAGGAGTTTTGCAATGGTGGTAGATACTGCACAGTAGCCAGACTTGGAACAATAACTAGAATCCCTTCCACACTCTGTAATATGCAAACACAGGTTTATGAATGCCACATTTCCATCCCCTCCATACTTTTCTCGGTTACTAGTAAGCTGCCAAAGGAGATATATATAATGAAGGGCTGCAACATTGCCCATTAGTTGCCAATATTTTTTATCAGGATCTATGAGGGGCCTTGGCCCATCTTTTGAAAAATGTTCTTCTAGACTAGGAAATGCTCCAGGCTCATTTGACAGTAACTAATTCTGT
>NW_008343842.1:810550-825641 GCF_000622305.1 Nannospalax galili | reverse complement strand
CTAAGACTCTCAAGGAAAAAAAAAAAAAAAAGCCCAATTTATAATCTGCAGCATCGTTTTTATTTTCTGTTCAGTAAAGCCTTCTGCAGTCTCTGGGTCCAATCTCTAATTAAAACAATCCAAATACCTCCAAAACACACACCAAAGCATCTAAATAGGATATCCTTAAATAAAATAATTATCAAATGATCAAGTGAGTCAATCCCATTGTTTTAAGTTCTCCCAAATTATAAAAGCTTGTTCCTTCTTTCTTCCCCATAAAATACCATCTTCAGCTGCTTTGGGAAAAGCAGGAGGTATAAAATGTACTGTGTTTTCTGAACTAAGTTCTGAATGTTTACTAAAGACATACCCTATCCAGCCCTCAACTTCCTTGCAGTCTCTCAGCTTGCACTGGTTCCTGTGACATCTTACAAGGCAATCCCCCAATGAGATGGAGGACTTTTGTGAGAGACGTCATAAGATCCAACTCCAAAAAGTAGCTACCGCTTACATGCCTCAAGTTCACAGAACAATCTTCTTCTGGACTCTGGGCCTCAGTGGTTCCAAGCCCATTGAAAACCGTATGGACCAAATGCTGCAGCAGAAAAACAAGCACCAAAAGCCAAGAAGCAGTGATCAGGGGTGTCACCAAGGTTAGTAGCTGTGATAATATTTAAAAATACAGGACAAATCGTTTCTATTTAATTTCTTCAGTGGCAATTTATGGGCTTATAATATTCTGGCCTAGATTTAAATTATATGATTTTCTTAATAAAGGTTATTACAGCATGAACTCCCATTAAAGCAGTAGAATCATCAGCTGCAGCAATTTAATTTCTTTGTATCAAAGCTCCTGTGAACATCGGCATTATTGTCTATGTGATAGAAACTGGCTTTTCATTTGCCAGAACGTTATAAAAATGTTCTACTGTGAGTACTTTGACTCTAGTTTGTTAAGCCTCAAAGTCTTGGCTATTTTCTGCAAAATTATGAAATAAAAGGAAATCAACTGAGAAATTAAATCCAACCTAAAATCTTGATTTATAAGTTTACTTACACCATTCTAGGACAGACTCTAAAGGAAATGTCCACAACTTATAGTAGTCTTCTTAAAAATACTTTTCCCCATATAATCTTGTCCCCCTTTAATGAGCCTTGTCTTTATTCTAACTCCAATTTAAAATTCTCTATTGTGTTGAAAAAAATCATAATTAGAGGTAATTATCCCCATGCAGTCCAAAAGATACTATCAAAAACTACAGCTACAGACTGACTCAGCTAAGGGGTCATAGAATCCAAGAACTCTTCCTAAATGCACATCTGGGGGGGGGGTCAGAATGCAGGAACAAACAGGCACAGTCAAACCAACAACTTTCATTTTAGAAACAAATCAGAAAATCTTATGGAGAAAGGGTTTGAGTCCAAGTTATTCCTAAAGTACATTGAGAAAATGGACTTTTTTTCCATAAAATTGTCACCCTTTCAGTTTTAAACTGGTCTTACCCCAAATTTCCACAAGCCTCCACAAGTAGGCAAGTATGTGACCTGCATTTCACCCCACTTCTGTACACATGAAACCTTCACTTACACTGTGGGAGAATAAAAGCCATAAAAATGAGAATAATGTTTTTTTTTTCTGTTTTAGAAAAAAAAAACTGCAAAGGGCTTTCTGTATTCTGTGCACTAACACCCCTAAGACACTACTGAATAATTGATAGGTTTATGATTAGACAGCTAGTCTCGGTTTTGAACAGCATTCATGGCCCAAATTTAATTCACATCTAATCTTGAATTCTTTCTCATTTATCATGATCAAAGTCTATGTGAAAGCTGATCTTTATTTCTTAGAATTTTGACAGCCGATTCTTTAATGTCATAATCTTGGTATGTGACCAGCTCAGCTACAGAACCAACTTGGGGTGTCACTGGCACATTCTTTTTTAAAAAATTATATTCACTTATTTATTTTGTGCGAGAGTTGGAAGAATGTATGCTTCCCATGACACACGTGTGGAAGTCAGAGGACAACCTGCAGGAGTTGGTTTTCGCCTTCCACATGTGGGTCACAGGGATCCAACTCAGGTTGTCAGGCTTGGCAGCAAGCATCTTTATCCAATGAGCCATCTCACTGGCACTGATACTGACCCATCAAAGAACAATGCTAGAGCACCATGTGTTTCTAAGAGAAATCTACAATGTATTGTTACAAGGAGAAACGATTTATACTATATAAGCAGAGTGTCTTTTGTTGTGGTTAATAAACTGTATTAAGCTGATCTTCATTGAACCAGCATCATGTGTTTGACAAACATCAAACAATCAAGGGCAGCACATATGCTGTAAGTGCCTGCAGCTGGCTTCCTTCTAGAGCTCATAAATGAAGAAGCTTGTGTTTTAACTTGGAAAACAGGGTGAAAATCAGCTGGTGATGATGAAATAAGATTCAGAAAATAGATTCTGCTGCAAGCGCCAATCTTAGTCAAAGAATTATTGGCAACTGATTACTGCTGGGTGAGGAAGAATGATCTTCTTAAACAGAGAGACTCTAGATAGGCTGACTAAACCCCAGTGGATGAACTTGCACTGAAGGACATCTCAAGACATTAACTTTACATAATAGGCCTTAACACAAATGACAGAATGTATGAACTCCAGTGGGGTGGGGTGGGGGGGAGCTATGGGATGGTGTCAAAGGGGAATAAAGATGATTTTATGTATGAAATACACACACAAACACAAATATTCTCTGCTGTTCTCATGAGTAAACCAAAAGCAACCCATACACACCTTGTGGGCAAGGTGGGGTTTAAATAACGGAGAGGTAACTGTCTAAAGATTTTAAATAGAAGATGCTCTATACGACAGTGTGGCAAGGGCCAGAGACTGGTGAAGGAAGGGAAAGCATGAGACTGAAAAGGAAATTTGTTTGGGGTGACAGCAGAGAAGATCCAGAAACAGACAAACATCGGTGTAAATTTCTAAATAAAGCATCTGTCTATGGGCTGGAGAGACACCTCAGCAGGTAAGCAAGCGTGCTGTTCTTGAAGAGAACCCAACTTTGGTTCCCAGCACCCATGTAGTTGGGTGACACACAACTACCTGTAATTCCAGCTCCAGGGGATCCAATGCCTCTGGCCTCTGCTATCACTTGCACTCACATGCATATACCCACACTGAGATATACATATACATAATAATAGAAATAAACTTTTAAAAAAGATTAAAATGTGTCTAACATGCCTTCAAGGGAACAAAGGTCAAAAAACTGGGAAGTGCTCCTAGTTCCGCTGGGCTAAGAATTAAAGCAAATAATTTCAAGTTCTAAGACTACTTTGAGTCTGTGGTCCTTCAAGTTCTAAAACTCTTATAATGAAATCATATATGTACTAAGCAATGTACAATGTTGGAAACACAAACTGCTTTTTGCAGGTAAGCTCTGCAGACTCTATCGAAAGATTAATTGTACATTTCTTATAGCCCAACAACTGTGTTTCTAGAAATATATAAGGTTATGAATCATATACTGCTTCTAAGTTTAAAAAACTAGGGAAAATCTCCACCAATGTAGGGAGAGGAAAGTAAACTAGGAATTATTCATTAGCAGAACTAGAATAACTCCAGATGTTCATTTTTTTGTTTCTGTTGCTGGTTTTTTGTTTTGTCTTTTATTTGGTTTGGGGTTTGGGGGGGGTGTTTTTCTGTTTCTTTTGTTTTTGTAGTGCTGGGTCTCTGCATATACCAGGATACTAGGGAAGCACACTACTACAGAGTCACACCTCCAGCCCTAGATCTGTACATTCTGACCTGACCACCAAAGCTAAGTGACATGAGCAGAGTACAATAGAACCCATTTATGTAAATATATGTATGTATATATCTGTTTTACATACATATGAATACACACATATATCTATATTTATATAAAGACAAACACTATACATATACATACTTAATTAGCTCAATCCATGTTCAGGTACCTGGCATATACACCTAAATATACATTGAGTGGGGCTAGAGAGATGGCTCGGCAGACAAGAGCATTTGCTATTCTTGCAGAGGACATGGGCTCATTCCCAACACCTACATGGCAGCTCACAACAATCCATAACTCCAATTCTGAGCAATCTGAGGTCCCTCTTCCGGCCTCTACACACACCAAGTACACACGTGATGCACACACATATATGCAGTCAAAACATTCATACACATAAAATAAAAAATTTTAAGTTTTAAAAAAAGAAGAGGCTGAAGAAATGGTTCAAAGGTTAACAGCACTTGCTCTTCTTAGAAAGGACCAAGGTTTGGTTCCCAGCACCCACATGGTGGCTAACAACTGTCCATAAACTCCAGTTCCAGGAGCTCCAACACCCTCTTCTGGCTTCCAAAGGCACTGCACACACAAGGTGCACTTACATACATGCAGGCAAAATACTTATAAAATACAAAAAGATTTTAAATCTACTAAAAATGTGTATAGAGAGATTGAGCTAATTAAGTTAATAGAGACACAAAGGATGTCAAACACATAGCACACTATTAACAGTAGAACATCAGGGAAGAGTGAGAGTGAGACAGACAGAAAACAAATGAGACCCTTTATATTTAGAGTCAATGTATTTCTGAAGTGATTCATTTTAAAATAAGAACAGATTTATCATCTACATGAATAAAATTTACAAATTTTCAAAGTTGAAACAAAGAATTAAAAGTTTAAAAAAAAAAGATACAGGGGAGCAAAGGGATGGCTCAGTGCTTGTCACCAAGTCTGATAACCCGAGTTCATTCCCTGGGTCCCACCAGGTGTAAAAAGAGAAGTGACTCTCAGAAGCTGTCCTCTGCCCTCCACATACCTGCCATGGCACACATGCACACACATACATACACACTAAATATAATTAGATGTGTGTGTGTGTGTACATACTACAGATGATCTTTGACTTGTAACTGTGGAAAAGTGAATGAACCCTGATGTTGACAGAACTTTAGTTAATAAGGGAATTTTAAGAATTAGCAAAATGGGACTGGAGAGATGACTCAACAGTTAAGAGCACTGGCTGTTCTTACAGAGGACCTGGGTTTGATTCCTAGCATCCACATGGCTCCTGGGTCCACATGCTTAAACTTACAAAACACTGTTGCACTGCACTTTCCAGGTGTTTTCTTTCAGTCTCTAGCAGTTGAGGGTTTTTTCACTCTTCAAGTCTATAAGTAACTACTTTCAGTAGAATACAAGCAATCCTTAACCACAATACAACCCTGACTCGGCACTCTCTTAAAAATCTCAGTTACAGCACCTCATCCACCTCTCCATCCACAAAAATACAAAACTCCAGTTCTTGCATTTTCAGAACAAAAGGCAGGCCTCGATTTTTTTTGTGTTATTTAGTTTAGGGTTAGCCCCTGTTGCTTTTCACAATGAGTTGAGGCCTCTGGGGATAGGGCAGGGTCTAAGAATGGAGGTTGGGGGAAGAAAACCTTCACATAGCTCAGTCCTAGGAACATCTGCTTCTCAACTAGCATTGAGATACTGAGGACTCACTATCACTGTGCACTAAGCCCAAAGAGTCAAATCTCCACTAAGTGCTCACTGCTCTTCATCCTGTGTGGTTCCCTAGAGATCACGAAGCAAAGCTTCCATTTCTTCCACAATCTCATGCCTTCGGCTATGAACAAAAGATGACATTTCAAAAAGATGATATTTATAGCTCTTAAACTTCTGCTGTCTTTTCCATAGAAACAATGTTGCAGCATGTGGTGGTCAGCCCACAAATGCCTATTTATTCCCAAAATGCCTTTGAAAGTAAGCATGTTGAATAACAAGTCAGTTTGGAAGAAAAAAGGCACCTTACCAGCTTCAGGGCACCAGGAGAGCGAACTGCTCCACTGGCCCCATCCCCACCCCAATTTCCAGTAAGGGAACCTGGAGGAGGTCGGACCCAGGAGTTACCACTGCCTCTTCCCTTTCCATGCCTCTCCTGCTGGCGTTTCAACAGGCTTCTCTCTCTTCGGCTCACTCCACTGACTCCAGCCCTCTGAAGCTGCTCTGACAACAGGCAGCCCTTTTTACCACATGAGGCTACTGAGCACTTGAATTTGGCTTGTCCAAAATGAGACATCCTCAAAGTGCTAATATAGATCATTTTTCAAAGACTTTCTTTTATTGAGTAGACGTTAAAACACTATTTAGATTGGAAGACTCAAAATTCACTAAGTTTCCTAAGTGAATTTCACCTGGTTCTTTTTCCTGTTTTCTTCGGCATGGCTACTGGGACATTCTGAGGTATACATGTGGCTTGTACTAGCAGCACACATTACATTTCTGGTACACTGAAAGACTTTAGCAAAAGGCATTAGAGAGTACCCAAAGTCAGACTGCCTGAGTGCAAGTCTTGGCAGCACATTTACTATTGTTTAATCTGTATACTAAACCTTTTTCTTAAATTCTTTTACATTTTTTATTATTATTGTGTGTATGTATGATGGGGGGTGCACTGTGCCATAGGCATGGATGTGTAGCTGGTTTTCTCCTTCTCCTACCCCATCTTTCCATGGTTTCAGGAGTTGAAGACAGGTCTTCACACTTGAGGTGTTTACCCGGTGAGCCATCTTACCAGTCCAAAGCCTCCCTTTTCTTTTCTGTACAATGCAGGTAAAGAGAAAAATGCTACTCTGCAGGGCCTGTTGGTAAAATTAAAGGAGGTCAAACAATGACTGGTGCCTGGCACAAAAAAACACACATTTTTTTTACTCTTGCCACTACTATCACAACTACTACTATTACGCACTACCAGTGCAGGATGCACAAAGACATCAGTGGATGTCAGCAAAGCTGTACAGCAGGTTCCAGTACAACTCAGGTGCTCTAACACCAAGATGACAGTCACTGGAGAACAGGTCCACCCTAACACACGACCAGCTAAACAGGTTGAAATCAGAGCCACAGACACAACCTCTCTGGAAACTGCTTGATTCAATGGCAGCATTCTGAGGATTTCTAGGGCTTCTCTTTTCATATAAATGTCAGAATACATGGGTACACTATCTAGACGTGGCTGGCCTGGAACTTGCTATGTAGACAAGGCTAGAGATCCACTTGCCTTTGCCTCCCAAGTGCTAGGATTAAATGTCTGCATCACCACACTCAGTCTCTTCTAAACATTTTACCACATCTAGTTAGTGGTTAGGGTAGGGGTAGGCATGCCATGGTGGGAATGTAGAAGTCAGAAGTTCTGGGAGTAGGTTCTCTTCTCACTATATGGGTCTCCAGTCATCAGCCTCAGGGGCAAGCCCTTTCCCCCTAGCCATCTTGTCAGAGCAATTTCATTTCTTTTTATATCATGTAGGAAAGTGTGTTTTTGAGTCACATTAGCATTATATTTCTATTGTGATCTTTTTCCAAAACAGACGAGAGGTCTGAAAGCCTTGGAACTTCCCTTTTCACTGTCCTCCCCAATTATTAAGGAAGTACTCTCAGGACACATGACATTATTCCTTGAAATTAATTTTCACAATTAAATAGACCTTTATCGCTGCTTATTCATTTCCCAACTCTCATTCTTCAGATGTGAACAGAGAATCACCATCATCTAGTGGCTCATTATACCCCCTATAAAACATTCACCCCAGCTGTGAAGTTGGCTGCAATAAATATGTTTGTTGCCTTAATCAAGATTTATGGTAATATAATAATGTAATTTTTAAAGGCCACATGCCAAAGTACTTGCTAAATTAATAAAAAATACTTGGCACTTAACCTATAACACATTTTAACATTATCACACAGTCCTACAGGTAGCTATCTGCCCATGTGCCCAGGGCCAGTAACAATTGACAGAGGGCATGCCACTAGATCTATTTACTTGATTTATTTTACACTAGCTGTCTAAGGCCACATACATAATGGGAACTCACTTTGTGATGGGAAAATAAATTAGTCTGTGCAACCTGACAATGTTACTATTAAGTTATTAATTCACTGAGAAAGAGGAAATTCCCTTATTAGCATTTTTCCAAGCCCAGTTACAAACACTGTTGATAAATATCCACTGATACCCTGAACCTACACATGGGAGGAAGTTGAGAATCATAACCAGGGGGCTAGGAAGATGGCTGCATTGGGAAAAGTGCTGGATCCCCCACACCCACATAGGAGCAAAGTGTGGCACTGTTCACCTATAATCCCAGCACTGGGTGGGGGTGGAAACAAGTGGATCCCTGAGGCTCACTGGCCAACCAGTCTAGCCTAAACAGTGAGCTCTAGGTTCACTCAAAGACCTTATCTAAAAAATTAAGATAGAATGCAATAGTTGAAGATACCTGAAGTCAGTCTCTGACCTACATATACACATGCATAGACAGTGCACCCCTACACACATGTGCATACTCACACATAAACTTCACATACATGCATGCATGCACACACCATGCACACATTATCACAACCACAGCTTTTTAACACACACAAAAGATGGAGAGATTTGTCAAAGACCACAGCTGCTCAGTTGACTGAACCTGGAATAAGCTAAGGCGAGAGAAGGTTCTAGAATCTTACTTTCTTCATTTAGAAAATGGCGTAACCCATTGCAGGTGGTGACTCATAGTGACTATGAGTAGAAAACACAGCATATGAAGGACAGAGTAGAGAGCCTAGCATTTTCAAGTTACTCCGCACTGCCATGCTCCTTCCCCAGGATTCTTCCACTAATATTCCCCATCTTTTTGTTATTGTCAAAACAGGATTTAGGACAACATATTCTAGTGATGATTTTCTTACATGTCTGTTACATTAACAACAGAGGAAGCAAATTATATTCCATTAAGAAAACAGAGCTGGGCAATTGGGAGGCAGAGGCAGGCGGATCTTTGTGAGTTCGAGGCCAGCCTGGTCTACATAGTGAGTTCCAGGACAGCTGGGGCTATAAGGAGACCCTGTCTCACACAGACAAAAAGAAAAAAAAAGAAAGAAAAGAAACAGAGCTGAGTATGGTAGCACACGTCTTTAATCCCAGCATTAGGGAGGCAGAGGCAGGCAGATCTCTGTGAGTTCCATATCAGCCAGGGCTACATAGTGAGACCCAGTCTCAAAAAAACACAAAAAAGTAGTAAGACTCTCCTGAAGCTGCAGAAGAACTACCTCTAGCTCTCATGAGTTAAGTTTTTATTTCCCAAAGTTTCAAAGACTCTCAACTTACTGGACTGACCCCAAACTGGCTTCCTCAAAGGTTGAGTGTTCAAAGTTTACAGTTAGATTTTCAATCTTGTGCTCCACATATACTTTGTAATCCCTTTCTAGTTTTTATTACTCAGACCATCTCAGAGACTAGTGATTTAGCTCAGATGATAGGGTGCTTGCTTAGCATGCAGGATGCCATGAGTTCAATTCCCAACACTGCATAAACTGAGTGTGACAGCTCATGCTATAATCCCAACACTCAGGAAGAAGAGGCAGGAGAATCAAAAGTTCAAGGTCGCCCTTGGCTACAGAGCGAGTTTGAGGCCAACCCCTTGGCTACATGAGACCCTGCTTAGAAAAACAAATAAAAACAAAACAACAGCAACAACAAAAAACTCCTCTAAAATGATTATATTTCCAACATCCTATTTCCAACCTCCAATTCATTCCTAATCCACTGAAGTATCACACCCAGTCCACCACTGACACTGCTCTCACCACTTCAAATTTTTTAACTAATATATGTATGTGTATGCATGATGGAGTGAGCAAGCCACAGCACATGTGTGGAGATCAGAGGGCAATTTTGTGGAGTCAGTTCTCTCCTTCCACCTTTACATGGGTTTCGGGGATGAAAATCTGGTCATCTGGCTTGCATGGCAAGTGCACTTGCCTGCTGAGCCATCTCACCAGCCCATCAAGAACTTTTCTCTTTTCCAGAGAAAGTCTCACTAAGTAGCCAGGATGGTCTAGCAGCTAAGATCCTTCTGTCTCAGCCTCCTAGAGCACCAATGACTTCACAGTTAGGACGTTCGAGACTCCTTTCTGCCTTTAGCTCCTGGGTCTATGTGCAACATTCAAACAGCAGCGCATGCCCTTCCTAAAATGCCCCACTCCCCTGACCTCCGTGACCCTCCTGGTTCTCCTCTTACTTCTTGGTCTCTTCTTTCACTACTGTCTTTTTTCTTTTAATTAGTTTATTTTTATTTTATGTGTATGAATGTATATAAGTGCACCTATGCATGCAATGCTCACAGAGGCCAGAAGAAGGTGTTAGATCCTCTGGAACTGGAGTTACAGATGGTTGTTGGCCACCATGTGGGTGCTGGGAACTGAACTCAGGTCCTCTGGAAGAGAAGCCAGTGCTCCTAAACCACCAAGCCAGCTCTTCAGGCCCATCAGTACCATCTCTTTAAGAGTTCTGTTCTGCAGAGTTTTGCTTTCCAAGAGAGTTTCTTTACCTGTCCTCTAGATTTCAACTGCTACTTAATAATTTCCAAATTTCTATCTGTAGCCCAGACTTTTTTTTTAAATTGGATTCCCCTGTATAGATTCAAATGCCTGCAGTATAATCCCAATACATATCCCTCCTGATATCTCAAATCAACTACCCAACACTAAATTAATCGCAATTGCATATTTGCCTCCAGTAACCTTCACCTTAACAGGTGGTATCACCACACAACGACTCATGCTACAGAACTATAAGAAACCCCTGACTCCTCCCTGACCCTACAAAAGCTCATCAGTTCTGATGTGACCTAAATATGTTCATCTTCATCACTTCTATGCCATTGTAATGGATAGAACTGATTGTCAACTAGACCAGATTAAGAAGCATTTATGCTGTTAGGGAGGCACTACTCTGGGTACAAATGTGATGGCCTTTCCAGAGAGGCTAAATTGAGGAGGGAAGCCTCACCCTTAATGTGGTTTATTACCATATACCATGGGCTGAGGTTCAGAACTGAATAACATGGCAAAAAGGGGAAAGCCAGCAGAACTCCAGTACTCTTGCTCTGCTTCCTGATGCACTTAGATATGAGCCACCACAGCCAATGGCCACTCCTGCCACCATGCCTTCTCTGCCATGTAACCTGTAAGCCAAAAGACTTCCTCCCTTAAACAGTTTCTTGTCAGGTCACAACAGAAGTAACTAATGTACCTATTTTATAACTTTTAGTTCAGATTTCAGTCTCTCCCACCTGATCTGCTTCAACAGCTTCCAACCAACTCCATCTCTACCTACTTTGCAGAATAGTCAGTACAAATGAAGCTATTCCCTCCTTAACTCTTTCCTAACAGTTCTCCAATTAAAAAGTTCCAGATTCAGAGAGGCTTCTGCACTTCAGAACCAGTCTCTACTCACCAAGCACAGCCTTGAACAAGCTACTCAACTTCTCTTATCAATGCCCTGCATGACTGAATAAGAGAATACCTATAACATACTTAACACAGCTCCTGGCACATACTACTAAATACTTAGCACATGACAATTAACAATGACCACATTATTAGGGCAGTGCACAAGTTCATAGACAAGCCATAAATTGTCCCACTTAGCCCTCTAGCCTCCTTCCTGAGGATGCCCTGCTTTCCACTTTCTGTTCTAGCAACCTACTTTGCCATCTCTCTGCTTAATGCATAAACTCCCTTCACCCCCTACGTAGGCAAGACCTTCTTCTATGTGGATTTTCTTCACAAGGAAGCCTTCCCTAAACACCAAGTACACCACCAATTACAGAAATGCAAAGATGAAGCCGGGCATGGTGGCACATGCCTTTAATCCCAGCACTCAGGAAGCAGAGGCAGGCAAATCTCTGTGAATTTGAGGTCAGCCTCGTCTACATAGTGAGTTCCAGGACAGCTGGGGCTACAGGGAGACCCTGTCTCAAAAAAGACAAAAAAAAACAAATAAAAAAAAAAAAAAAAAAAAAAAAAAAAAAGTAAAGATAGTCTATGGTGGCACTTTTGATGTAGACAGGGAAAAATGTCTAGTAACAGTGGTAGCTCATGAAGTAAGGGGCTGATGTGCCAAATTAGGGGTCTGAAATAAGACTAGTAAACTTGAACTCTCATAATCGAAATTAGCTTATTTGGAGATTAGTTTGTAGTTAAAACCCTGGCAAGGTACTCTGCGGGCATTAAACTATTGATATGGAATGCCTCTAAGACAGAGCAGAAGAGCAAGATACAGCAGGATAAGGAGGTAACATTGTATTTAAGAACAAACATTAAGCTAGACATGGTAACAGCCACTTGTAATCCCAGCAGGAAGGAAGTGGAGGTAGGAGAATCAAGAGTTCAAGGTCATCCTCAGATCAAGGTCATCCTCAGTTATATAGTGAATCTGAGGCCACCTTAAAATGCACGAGATCCTGTCTCAAAAGCAAACTGAAAAAAAAAAAAAAAGACTAGGATTTGTGGGTAAAATGTCAGACTCCAGGCTGACATCTGTGAGTTGGCAAAGGAAGAGTCAGAGTAAATAAAGAGTTTATCCTAAAGAGAGAAGCAGAGGAAAAGCTTTAATCAATATACAAAGTAAAAAGATGCTGAAAACACCAAGACCAAGGATGTGCAGAGAAGCAAGTCAAACACAGCCTCAGTTGCACAGTTCCTTGACAAGGGGAAGCTTCTACCAAAAGGTGAGCCACAGCAAAGCTGGGAAGCCCTACCCTTACAAGCAGCCTCCAACCCTCACAAGCCTCAAATCCAGTTGCAGGTGTCAGTGAGACAAGAATCCCAAAGGCATATGGGTCAGCAGCAGGGAGCAACCCCTTTATATCACTCCGAGGGCAGCAGCTGGCACCAACTTGAGAGAAAATCTATTGTGAGAAACTGAGCTACCCTGGAGACCAGAAATCAGGGACCATCCTCCAGGTTGGGAAGGCTGGATTTTCCCTGCCACAGGCCCTGGGTGAGGGAAGTCCCAGAGAAACACTTGTGGACAATCAGAAAGCTAGACCCTGAAAAGTCGAAGGGTGCACGTGGCAGGAGTCTCAGGATGGAAAGTGCACAGGAGAGAAAGCCCTGCCCACCTCGGCCTGGAGGAGAGCTCAGATACCCTGGAGTTTGATAGCTCTTAGTCTGAGGCCAGTGCCGATCAAATTCTGCAGCCACCTAGCTATCTTTTACTCTGTAGAGCCTGAGAACTCTGAAGGTCCAAGGGTGCACATGATCCCCACAGCAGCATCCCTCTAGCAGGGTGATAATACCCAGAAAGCCTTGAAGTATGAAGGCAGGTTCCTCAGCTTATACTGATTTCAGGATTATGGTTGCTCCTATACCCCCAATGCATCTGAGAGACACCCTTCTGCTAACACAAACACCCCAGAGAGTATGACCTGCAGAGTTTGGGGAAGGTGAATAAACTGCCTAGTCTACTGAATGCAAAGCTAAGCACGGCCAGCAAAGGCCCCTGTTATACAAAGAGGGAAAATGGTCATTGTGAGGACAACTCTGATGGACTCAGTAACAGCATAAACCGAAGGAGAAACAAGTGTCCAGATAGTCAACAACCTCACCTCTCCAAACATTTCATCAACGCTCTCTAATATTTGAGGACTCAGAAAACGACTCCAACACCTCATCTTTTTGTGTGTGATTCCTTTTTATTTTTTTTCTTCATGTTTATCAGGAAGTTTAATATATTGTATTGAGTAAATTTTTTTTAGTTTTTTTATTTGTAATTCTCCATCTAACTTTGTTTATACTTTTTTTTTCATTTTTGGACTTTTCTTTCTTTTCCTTAGTTTGCTCAAATCATCTAGTAGAGGAGATTAAAAATAATCACTTCACAGATATACTGTAATATATCTCAGTGGTACAACACTTGCTTAAACACACTTGTATCATCTTTAAAGATTTTTTTTTCTTTTTCTTTCATTCATCTTTAAAAATTTTAAAACCTATGAAATGGGGCTGGAGAGATGGCTCAGCGGTTAAAAGTACTGGCTGTTCTTGCAGAGGACCTAGGTTCGATACCCAGCACCCATATGGCAGCTAACAACCGTCTGTAACCTGAGTTCCAGGGGATCTAACACCCTCTTCTGACTCTGGCCATTGCATGAGACAGGTGTACTTACACACATGCAGAAAATACACTCATACACATAAAGTAAGAATAACGTGTCTTTTTTTTTTTCGGTCTTTTTGAGACAAAAACACCGAAAAAAAAAAAAGACAATAAATAAAATGAACAAAAATGGAAGGAGTAGGGCCCAAGATGAAGTACAATCAAATGACCCAAACTGCATTCAAATGGATGACACAACCACAATGAAGGGAGGGGGAGGAGGAACTAACCCTGCAATTTTTGAGCATAGAATTTGACCTATAAGCCCTCAGCTTAACACTGAAAAAGAATGTTGAGCTCTAATTAATGAGTTTATTTTTCAGAGGTATAGGTTAGCAACTTCAAGCCTACTTTCTTGGCACATTAGCACTATGCAGAGATGTAAGTTACAGATAAAGGGAGCTAGACACTAGCACTTGGAAAAGGAGTTAAAATATGAGATGCAAATAGTATAGTAAGTCCTATAGTAAAGGTTGGATCCTGTAATATACACAGAGCAGTACGAAAATATAGAAATGTCATGATACATATACACATGGGCATATGCTGTATGTACATGCACATGTAGTACAACAGCTGTCAAGAGAGCTGAGAAGCAATGACTCCCCAGTAGCCATGGCCATACTTAACCTGCTATGCTACTTCTGAATGCACAAGCTTTTCCATTACAGTTCTTTGGAGAAATAGCTGATTCCAGCACAGGACCAGGGAAAATATGAGACAGGCCTCGACTATCTTGAACATGAAAATAATGCCTAGCTAGTTTTAAAAAACAGAGGGAACCATATTACTCCAACAACCTACTGACAAATTATACATAGCAGATCAAGAAATATATGTCTAGGTGCGGTTTATCTGAGAACAACTGGTCTTTGACCAAGATTTATCTACATGACACACAGTAATTAAAAGTACCAAACTGGTGGAACTAACCTTATTGGATGTTTAACAGACATACTTTGAGGCCTATACTAATTTGGTCAGAAGGACATAAAGGACAGTTTTTGCTCCTTGCTCTCCTAGGTCGACTAGTTCCAGGAGACTATGAGCATCTCTCAAAATGTCCTGTAATTGTGGGGGAT
>NW_008343842.1:787378-810338 GCF_000622305.1 Nannospalax galili | reverse complement strand
TTTTAAAGAGAAACATGTTCTCCAAAAATTAAAGGGGCCAATATAATTTTTTAATAGTCCATATCTATAGCTACATGCAATATAACAAGCAACAATGGCAGTTGGAGATACCTTCCTTTGAGTTGTTGGCCAGGGTGGCCCAAGGGACTCCCAGATAGTAACCCAGCACAGAACTGGGAAAATAAACAGCAGACCCCAATCTTATCTAAAGGAATATTGACAACTGATTGCTGCTAGATGAGGAACAGCTGGCCTTCCTAAAACAAAGACCTCTAGATAGGCTGACTAGATTCACCGGATGGACAAGTAGTGGGGAACAGACAGTAGCAGGAATAGCTGAGTATAAGGGCTCTAGTGGGTGGAGGGAGGCTATGGGAGGGTACCATCTGGGAAGTGGGTGTATAGTTGCATAAGATGGTTTGGGATGTTGTGTTTTACACACACAACACACACCCGAAAAAAACAACAAATTTTAAAAAATGAATTATATTTGAGGAGGAAGCATAAAAATTTATGACATGTTAATTAGTAGAGGTGATAAACATTACCACTGAAATCTACCCGATGACTTTATAGACTTATAGACATACAGAGGTGCCAAGGATCTGAGTGCAACCAATTATGACTAGTAATAATCAGATACATACAGATTAGAGACACATACGCCAACATTTCAGTGTTATTAGGAAAAACAATGAGTCTTTCAGTAAGAAACAGTATATTTTAAAATGAAATGGAGATCTTTTTTAAAGGTTAAAAACTCATTTAGTTTTATGTCTTAAAGGACTTATACTGAGTTCAATATTGTATAACTGTATTAATTCAACAGCGAACCTAAAAATTTTATAACCACTTCTGAAAGAGATGTATCTTTGCTCTGAAAACTGTTATTGTGTTAAAAAGCTGTAATGAAATGCTTCTTCTAAAAAAATTTTTTTAATGTTAAAAAAGAAAATAAGGAAGGCATCAAAGAATCATGGGACCAGGGGCTGAAGAGATGGCTCAGCGATTAACAGCACTAGCTGTTCTTGCAGAAGACTCGGGTTGAATTCCCAGCACCCACATGGCTGCTAACAATCGTCCATAAACTCCAGTTCCAGAGGAATCGGACATCCTCTTCTGACCTCCATGGACATTGCATGACACAGGTGCACTTACATACATGCAAGCAATACACGCATACACATAAAATTAAAATATATTTTAAGCTGGCCATGGTGGTGCATGCCTTTAATCCCAGCACTTGGGAGGCAGAGGCAGGCGGATTTCTTTGAGTTTGAGGCCAGCCTGGTCTCCATAGTGAATCCAGGACAGCTGGGGCTATACTATAGCGAGACCCCGTCTCAAAAAGACCAAAAAAAAAAAAAAAAAAATCATGGAAACATGCCAGAAAGACACAGCACCAGCTTAAAAAGATTGCCGTTAGTCAAATCTAAGAGAATTTGAGTTAAAAAAATTTATTTTAGTTTGCTTTCTCTTGCTGTGATAAAACACTGATTAAAACTAACTGAAGAAGCAAAGAGCTTATTTTAGTTACAGGCTGTAGTCTGTCATCCAGGGAAGCCAGGACAGGAGCTCAAGGCAGAAATCTGGAGGGAAGATCTGAAGCAGAGACCATGGAGGACTGCTGCTTGCTGGCTTGCTCAGCTCCCTTCTTATACAGCCCAAGTCTACTGGCTGAGTGATGGTACCATCCAATGTGGGTGGGATGGTCCTGTACCAGTTAGCAATTAGGAAAATGTCCCACACACAAGCTCACAGGCCAATCTGATGGAGGCAACTCCTCAACTGACCTTCGCTTTCCCAGGTGACTCTAGTTTGTGCCAAGTTAACAAAAATGAATCACAATAATAAAGAATGAACAAGAATTCATCTGTGAGCTCATAGGTATTAACTAACCACTTTAATTAATGAGGAAAACCAACTAATAAATGTAAAAGGAATGATGAAATCAAGAAATCGTCCATTGGCAACAAGTATGACAACTGATTCAGGGAAGAATCATCAGTCGATGCTAAACCTAGTAAGAGTCTGAACAGTAACAGAGTCCTACATTTCTAAAAAAATGTCAATATTGGGGCTGGAGAGAGGGCTCAGCGGTTAAGAACACTGAATGTTCTTGCAGAAGACCCAGTTTCGAATCCCAGCACCCACATGGCAGCTAACAACTGTCTGTAACTCCAGTTCCAGGGGATCCGACAGCCTCTTCTGACCTCCTAGGGCATTGCACGACACAGGTGCACTTACCTACATGCAGGCAATACACACATACACATAAAATAAAAATAATAAAAATGTTTTTAAACGTCAATATTGGGAGGGCCAAGAAGAGGTGGTTAATAGGGAGTAAATATGATTAAAGTACATTTATACATATATGAAAATGTCACAATGAAATCCATTATTTTGTATAATTAATGTATGCCAATTAAAAATAGAAAAAGTATGCCAGTGTTGTGAAGAGAGATTGAGGAAATGGCCCAAATTAACAAAATATATAACACCACAGAGCTTGTTTTTCTTTTTCTTTTTTAATGTTTTTGTGTTGGGACTCAGCATTATAGTTGCAACTTAGAATAGTTCAAAGGAAAGAGAAAAAAGGATAAAATATGGTACATGCGAACATTTGGAGATGGGGTGAGAGTCACATGAGAGTTCTCTTTATTATCCTCGCATCTTTTTGGTAAGTCTGAAATTAGGTTAAAAGAAAAAAAGAGTAAGCAGGTACTAGGTAGAAGGGGTGGGTAGTAAAGTTAGTCTGGTTGACACCTAAAGATACAAAGTGCCAAAATATAAGCCCAACTGCATGGCTCTCAGAGGATTCCCTGACAGTCAGCTATGTTCTACAGATATCTAAAGAACATGAGACTTGCATGGAGTAAGATACATTTACTTAGGATTCATGGAAAAGTTTATAAAGTACTCAATGGGCTTTAATATAAACAAACAGACTCCTCTAAGTCATAGGACCCAGAATTAATGTGAAATTAAAACATATGCCTTCAGAGAGGTTGAAAAGCATTTTTTTCCCTAGAAATTTATAAGGTGAATTACATACCACCACAGACCTAAAAGTAATGGATCTCCTCAATCATGGACTGAAAGCTCTACACTGTGAGCTGAAATAAACCTTTTCTCTTATCAAGTTGGTTTATCTCAGGCATTCATCAGTAAAGAAAGCTGGCTAACACAATTCACACAATGCTCAAGTCATGAAAACAAGTCTAGAGACTGCCAGAACACTTTTGTGTCTCATATTCAATGCAAAATGCAGCCCAGGAGGTTAATGTGCCCAGATTTATGATTTATAATTTTTTGAGACAAGGTCTCATGTATCTCAAGCTGGTGTCACAATCTCTGTGTAGCTGAGGGTAGCCTTGAACTTCTGATCCTCTTGCTTCCTCATCTCAAGTGCTGAGATTACAGGTGTGACCAGTTTATGTGCCATCATGCCCAGTTTATTCAATGCCAGAGATCAAACGGAGGACTTTGTGTATGCTAGGCAAGCATTATACCATACTGCTATGGTTTGGATCGTAAAAGTCCTTCCAAAGGCCTCTGCCAGCTGAGTTACTGGCCTCTCCAGCCCCAGCCTTTGTTATAATTTCTGAAAGAGATGAATCAAAACTGAATACTTACCTTCTCAATAAGCACAAGTCCCTATTTTGTAATCAATATTTGCTTTGCCTTAGTATATTTCTTTGCAGCAGTCTATGTTCTCTAATTATGCCCTCTTCTATCAAATTATAAATTGGATTGCAAAGAAAAAAATCTACACGTCTACACTCTTCACAGCACCTTGCACTGAATGAGTTTAGTCCTTAATATCTGTTCATATCGGTGTAATCTTAAAATATAAAATCAGGCATCCCCTCCCTGACAAAACCCCTTCATTCACCCTGTTTAAAGCCACCCTTAGGTGCCTAGAACAATGTTCATTCCTCCCTGCCCAGCATGCCACACAATTTCTGGAAAACCAGTAAATACTTAATGTATCTTCACTAAGAAAATAAATGAGAGAAAAAAAAACAAGTCCTTTTCAACTTTATACAAAATAGGACTAACACTGGCGTTATACGCAAGAAGTCCTCACCTAAGGCCTATGGCATATCAGCAAACAATCCTTAGATGCAGACTCTTCTATCCATGTTTCTGTGTTTACACTTCCTGGTTTTTGCCTTTAGCTTTGCACAGTTTATCCAACTTTCTGTAAACTCTAGAAACAAGGAGTATGCTATTTGCTTCCCTTATAGCATTCCAAGGTGCCTAATATGAGCACACATTGGAAGCTCAGCATATTTTACAAAGTGGGTATCATTTTTTATATATTTTGTTATTTTTATTTTATGCGTATGAATGCTATGCCTGTATGTAAGTAAGTGCACCCGTGTCATGCAATGCCTGCAGAGGAGAGAAGAGGCTGTCAGATCCCCTGGACCTGGAGTTACGGACAGTTGTTGTTAGCTGCCATGTGGGTTTGGGATTCGAAGCCAGGTCTTCTGCGAGAACAGTGTTCTTAACCACTGAGTCATCTTTCCAGCCCCTTTTATATATATATATATATATATATATATATATATATATATATACGGCACAAATTTATTTGTAGGGTATTTTATTTATTTTTATTTTATGTGTATGAGTGTATTGTCTGCATGGAAGTAAGTGCACCCGTGTCATGCAATGCCCATGGAGGTCAGAAGAGGGTTTCGGATTCCCCTGGAACTGGAGTTAAAAACGGTTTGCGGCTGCCATGTGGGTGCTGGGAATCAAACCTGGGTCCTCTGCAAAAGCAGTCAGTGCTCTTAAACCCTGAGCCATCTCTCCAGCCCAGGGTATCATTTTTTTTTTTTTTTAATGAAAAAAGGAGGGTGAGGAGAGCATCTAATACCAAATCAAATGCAAAACAGCTATTACTTCAAAGCTAGGAAAGAAGTTTTCTGCAGTCACTTTCTGTGCATGTAAGATTAGAAGTAGTACCCTCATTGTGACATAACAGCAGGAATGAAACCTGTGTGGAGGACATACAACCACCCACAGGCCTGGAGCTTCACAGGTTCCTTCAAACACTGCTATGTACCAGGCATTATGACTCTGGAGAAGACAAAACTGCAAATGAGGTCTATGGACTGGAGCTCGGGTAGGTGAACCTAGAGTATGGAAACTACTACTCATTCTTCTCTGAACTCCTCCATGGGTCTCCATAAACTGGTGTCCAGGCTGGTTCCTCTTCTTTTACTCACTGTAGTCTACATCAGCTGTTTTCAAGTTTGGCTCCAGCATTAGCATCACCTTAGCACTTACTTGTTCAAGATGCAACATGCTGGGGCTGGAGAGGTGGCTCAGCAGTTAAGGGTACTCACTGCTCTTGCAGAAGACCTGGGTTCAATTCCCAGCACCCACATGGTGGCTAACAACCACCAGTAACTCCAGTTCCAAGGGATCTGACGACCTCTTGTGACCTCCACAAGCACTGCACAACACGTGTATGCTTACATACATACAGGCAATACATAAATGATTATATACATAAAATAAAAATAATAAAATTTTTTGACCGTTTTGAGACAGGGTCTCCCCATAGCCCCAGCTGGGCTGGAACTCACTATATAGACCACATTGGCCTGGAACTCACAGGGATCTGCCTGCCTCTGCCTCCTGAGGGCTGGGACTAAAGGCGTGCGCCACCACTCCCGGCAAACTAATTTTTTTAAAGCTGCAACATGTTGAGTGCCAGTCTAGACTTATTCTGAAACTTACGGGGATAGGACCAGAAATTTCTGTTTCAATACTTGGATAAGACCAAGTATTTCTGATGTACGTTCAAGTTTGGGAACTGTCATGGTTTTAAGGTTCCCCAAAATTAGATTGGAAACTGAATCCTCAGTGCAACTGTTACAAGATTTACATTTGTGAGGCAATTAGGCAGGAGGCCTCTGCTACTGCTACAGGAGTGATGTTCCTATAGAAGAAGAAGGTGGGGAGGAGGAAGGGGAGAGGCAGACCTCCGTACCCTGCACCAGATGCCAACAGCTGATCTTGGACTTCTCAACCTTTAGAACTATAAGGAAAGAAATTTCTGTTGTTCATGAATTATTTATTCTCCAGTATTTTCTCACAGAAACAAAAGATTGAGAACTGCTCCTGACAAGAACTGACATAAGTTAAACACTGGTTTCCCTGTTAACTTTGGGGAGTTCCAGTCTTTGTCTTTTCTAGTCCTCCATTCTGTTTTTCTAGGAAGCTGGACCTTCTCCAACTTCTACGTTTACTACTATTAAGAACTGCCACTGTCATCAATTAACCATGTGTGAGCTAGGCATTGTGGATGTCACTGTGTACATACTACCTTACTTAGTCTTCACAGTAATTCTCTAATTCAGACAAAAAGCTGGGGGTTAGAGATGTTGAATAATTTGCCCAAGGTCATTCAGTCAATAAATGGCATAACAGGGATTTGGCCATGTAAGTTCCTGTGCTGGACAGCTTTAGTGTCAACTTGATACACCTGGGCTGAGGGCGCCTCAACTGGGAAATTGCCTCTATTGGACTGGCCTGTGGCCATGTCTGAGGGGCATCTTCTTGATGAGTGATGTGGGAGGGCCCAGCCCACTGTGGGTGGTGCCACCCCTGGGCAGGTGGGCCTGTGTTGCATAAGAAAGCAGGCTGAGCAGGGGCCAGAGAAGCAAGCCAGTAAGCAGCATTCCTCCATGGCCTGTGCCCCAGCTCCTGCCTCCAGGTTCCTGCCCCGAGTTCCTACCTTGGGCTCCCTGATGAACTACGACCTGGGAGATGTAAGACAAATAAACCCTTTCCTCCCCAAGTTGGTACTGGTCAGAGTGTTTTGTCACAGCAGTGAAGAACAAACTAGGACAGGGTTAATCTGTATCTTAAAGTCCTGTAGTGTTGTTTTTATGAATTTGAGTGCACCAGGGTTTGGTGCATATATGTTAAGGAAGTGCTCAGAATTTGTTGCTGTGGAGCTTGGAACAGTTATGCCCAGTTATGCCGAAAGAGTTGTAGACGATGGAGGCCTGGCTTGTGAAGCTTCAAAGGGAAGCGGAGACCATCAGGGCTGTTTGTATGAGATTTTAGATTGAGAATCTGTGGGTTCTGGTTGGCTGGGGCTGAAGAATCAGCTGTGATTAAGAAGAGACCAGAACCTGAAGCAAAACCTTTGCTTTACTGGGACAATTGATGCTGGTTAGCTGGGGCTGAAAAATCAGCTGTAAGTAACAAGAGACCAGCATCATTGTGGTGGAGTCTTCTGGGAGGTATTTCCTCAGGGTCAGCACACAGAGGGGACCCGAGCCTCCATCTCAAGCTTCTATAGAAGCAGGACTTGGTAATGAGTAAGAGTCTCCTGCATGGTTCTGGTGTTGAAAGCGTGAAGGGGTCACAGAGAGCACCTGAGGCTTGGCACTCTGAGAGGCCAGGAAAGGCCATAGGTGAAAGTGCAGCTTCAGTTGGAGTGAAGAGACCAGGATTGACGGGGTCATGGAGTGAATCTGAGGCTTTGCACCCCAAGAGGCAAGAAGAGGCCATTGGTGAAGGTGTAGCCTCAGTTTCAGTGGAGACCCCAGCTTTGTGGAGATGCCGGGACCATGGGACAACCACCAAGGACAGCAGTAGGTATGGAATGGAGCTGGCTGGGATCTGTGAGACAAGCTGAGTGTGCTGTGGACTGCAGAGTCAGAGCAGTGGAGCTGCCAGTACCCTTTGGAGCCCAGAAGATCGTGAGTGAATCCCAGATGGCCAGCTAGTAAACAGCATCCCTCCGTGGTTTCTGCTTCAGTTCCTGCCTTGACTTCCCTCAATGATGGACTGTGCCTTAGATGTATAGGTTAGAATAAACCCTTTCCTCCTCAAGTTGATTTTGGTCAGTGTTTCATCAGAGCAATAGAGCGTAACTAGGACACCTACTATCCCACAGGCTTCCTAGATGGCTGCTGTTCCTTACTCCCAGCTGTCATTGACACTACACTATCCCTAGTCCTCTCAAACTCTGAAGTAGAATTTCCAACTACCTACCTAATGGATCTCTCTACTGAAACTCCTTCAATAAGCTCCTTAAAATGAACACGGCATCATTTCTTCTCTGCACTATAAACCATTCTTCCTCCTTTATTTTCTAATTAACGTCATCATAATCACCCAGTTACTCACAGTACATATGTCATCTTGGGCTGATTCTCCCTCACCTCTAGTCAGTCATAAAATTAAAAATTTTTAACACCTAAAATGTCTCTAAAAATCTATCTTTTCCACTTTCCTTCTTGGAGCTACTAACAGCTCTGCCTCCCTATGTTCCCACCTCCCCACTCTAATGCAGCCTGTGTGGAAACTGTCAATCAACTTCCTGATGATGTGCACACTTTCCCTTCCCATGCCAAGTGGATAGGAGGTCTAAACAGTTTAGAACGGAGAAGAGCTCCAAAGTATCTTTCCTATCTCACCATTACTGCCACAAACCAAGTCTGTAAGAAACAACTCAAGATGTTTCCAAAAAGACCAGCCCATTGTCATGCTCAGCAACATTGCTCAGGCTGTCTCCTCTACCTGAAACGTTCCCTTCTTCTCTACATACAGCAGAGCCGTATTGAACCCTCAGGACTAAGGTCTATCCTCTTCAATTCTTTCACTATCAATTTTCCCCCAAAGCAATCAATTCCCCTAGCACTTTATTTAATTCCCAAAGTGAGTAATCTATCACAGCATATAATGACTGGTGATTTATCTTCTCTGTTGAACACCTGTATGTCAAGAAATATCCTACAACTTATTCCTCTATGCCCTCCCAGCACCCAACAGGACAGCTAGTCACAACTAGCATCTAATAAATTATTTGCTGAGCTGTTAAATAATGCAACACTTGCTGTGCAACTTTACTCTTCTTGGTTAGCAACCCAACCTCAGGTTTACACAACATGCTTAGGAATTTTCTTCATTGTTTTGGAGGGATAGGGAGAGGTAAGACAGTCTTGTGTAACCCAGGCTGGCTTCAAACTCACTATGTTGTTGAGGATGACCTTAACCCTGATCCTCCTGCATCTACCTCCCAAGTATTGGGGTTCTACAGGTATATTCTACCCCATGCAGTTCAAGAATTTTCATTATAAAAATGAAGGATTCACTATTCTCCAGAAGTGTCTATTATTAAATATTTTTGCCAATATTTTAAATATATTTCTTCAGATAGACTCCCTTTCCACCTAACTTTTTTTTTTTCTTACATCGGCAATTATTGCAAACTTGACAGGTCACTATGAGAGATAATCCCAATGAAAACTAAGTCACTGAGTATGGCAAGATGACGACTTTGGTTACATCATTTCAGTAAATGTCCAGAACAAGGGCCTAAGCCCATCAGGCAGATTTTAGAACCTGAGACATACATTGCTGACAACCTAAGTGCACAGTACTAAGGCAGTGATTCCAATTACAAAATGAAACCAAATGATATAAAAACTTGATCCTGCCTCAACTAGATATCCTTTAACTAAGAATACATTTATTTTTAGGCAGGCTATGGTGATACCTGTCTGTAATCCCAGCACTCAGGAGATCGAGGCAGGAGGATCCTACTAGGTTTGAAACCAGCCTGGCCTACATAACAAGTTCCTAACTAGCAAGGGCTATATGGTAAAACCCTGTCTCAAGAAACCAATAAACAGATGGATGGATGGATGGATGGATGGATGGATGGATGGACAGATAAAATTTTAAAATAACACATGACAAACTCTTGTCTGATTAGCACGATGTCCAGCCCACCCTGCAAGCATGCTCTACCTTGTTATCAGTGGGATGATAAGCCTGCCTTAATCTGTCACTTTCCCTTCCCACTTGGTTAAATTTTCTCCAGTATTTGTCTACAAGAGAACTTTCTCTGCTTCAGTCATTTAAGTCTCCTCAAAATACCCCCAACAACCAAATTCACATTAGCTTTTCACCACAGGATTTCTTTTCTACTTCAAATTTTATACTTCTTTCAAAGATGAGCCCAAATCTTTACTCTCCCAGGGTTCCCTATCCCTGACCACAGCTTTTCTAAGCTTCTCCTGCATTACACAGTCACACCTAGCACATGCTTATATTCCACTACCTCATTTAGTTTCATGATTCTTTTATAGATACCTGCTTTCTTTTCCTGACTAGACTGTTCACTCAAAGGAAAAAGCTTGGTCATTGTGCTAGATAGCTTTAGTTGTCAACTTTACACACCTGGGTAAAGGGAGCCTCAATAGGTGAATTGCTTCCATTGGACAGGCCTGTGGCCATGTCTGTAGGGCATCTTTCTTGATTACTGAATGATGGGAGGGCCCAACTCACTGTGAGTGGTGCCACCCCTGGGCAGGTGGGCCTGTATTGGATAAGAAAGCAGGTTGAGGGGCTGGAGAGATGGCTCAGCAGTTATGAACACTGGTTGTTCTTACAGATAGACCCAGGTTCAAATCCCAGCACCTACATGGCAGTTAACAACTGTCCTTAACTCCAGTCCCAGGGGATCTGACAGCCTTGTCTGCCCTCCACAGGCATTGCACAACACGGGTGCACTTACCTACACACCAGCAATACATGAATTCACATAAAAATAAAAATAATTTAAAAAAAAAAAAAGGTTAAGCACAAGCCAAAGGAGCAAGTCAGTAAGCAGTCACTAAATGCTTTGGAAGCACAGATAAATCATTTATGTGGTGTAATACTGTATCCATTGTGTCTACTCAGTAGCAAGCATTTTTCCAGGAGATCCAAGGAAAAAGGGAAACAGTGACTCCAGTCCCCAAAGCTCTTCAGTCCACAGAACAGTGTTTGACTTCTGCATAATCTAAATTACACAGCAAGGTTTCTCCATTCCAAGACATGAGAACCTCACATTCCACACTTTACAGATCCTCAGGAAACTTTGATCTCTGAATTCCAGGTGGGTACAAACTTACTTCCCTCCTCATTTCCAGGAGCTGGACAGAAAGCTCTGCCAGCGGTTAAGAGCACTGGCCAATCTTGCAGAGGATGCAGGTTCAATTCCCAGCATCCACGTGACGGTTCAACCAAAACTCCAGTTCTAGGGGATCTAAGTGACGGTTATCAACCAAAACTCCAGTTCTAGGGGATCCGATGCCCTCTTCTGACCTCCACGGGCATTGCATGTCTCAGGTGTGCTTACATACATACATACAGGCAATACACTCATAAAAGGAATGAAAAATAATTTTTTAAAATGCTAAAACTTTTTTTCTAATCCTAGGTACTGCCTTAAATCAACAGATAACTGGGGATGATGAGATCGATTTCTTCTACGTCTCCATGACTCCTTCCCAAGGATGGTTAGGATAACAAGACCTCTAATCCCCAAGTGAGCCCAAGCTGTCAGAGAGCTCTGGCTGGTGACTTGCTGTATCTGTATGCGCTGGCTTCCCCCTTCCAGCCCACACATGGAACAGAATCTATATTTCTACCTGGTCAGTATCAATTTGTATAGCTTCTAGGACAGACAACAAAAACCAGGACTTCCATACCCTTTTGGTCCTAGTAATGACCAAGGAGTACAACACCATGGTTCTGAAAAATAAATAGGTGGTATCACCACCGTCCGCCTAAAAAAACCTATTCTTAAAGGACATCTGGTTGAGGTAGGATTAAGTTTTTGTATCATCTGATTTCATTTAGTAATTGGAATCAATGCCTCAATAGGCATTGACTAGGATGTCAGCAATGCATGACGATTTGGGGATATGAGGAAGTTATCAACACAAGATGGGTATCAGTCCCTGGCCTATAAATGTGAAACAACACGGGATTTTAAAAATTAATTAATTAAAAAAAAAAAAAAAAAAGCCAGGGAAGCACGCGAGCACACACGTGAGGCAACAGGTCTGCTTCCCCAGGTCGTGAGTGTGCCCAGTGCTCACACAGAGAGACTCACAACTCCGTCCTAACAGCCTTCCCACTCAAAAACCGACCAGGACAGGGCCAATGAGCACCCCCTGGAGCCCCAAACTTTGCGAACCCCAATATCCCCCCCTCCCGGGGGGTGGGTCCCTGTGTCCGCGTCTCCGTCCCGACGCGAGGCTCCGGGGGAAGCCGGGTGTCTCGGGATGCGAAGTCCTCAACTGTGGGGGAGTGGGCTGAGTCACCCCGAAAGCCGGTCCTCCCCCTCGCTCCTCCGCCTCCTCTCCGCGCCCTTCCAGAACGGCCCCGGAGAGAAACGGCCCCCAGAACTGACCCTCGTCAGCCCCCGTCCCTGGATCCCGCGGCCGAGGGGCGGGTCCGGCGGGGGACGCGCGTTCTCGCGCAGCAGATGCCGCTAGGTCCCACCTCCCCCGGCGGGCCGCTACCACTCACCCCGACGATGTTCCTCAGCGCCTGAGTCGCACCCCGCGTTCCTTCTGCCGGCAGCGACCCCGCCTCGAGGCCACCGCCCCCTGGGCCTCCGCCCTCGCCGCCTTCCTTGTCGCCGCCGCTGTCGTCGCGGCGCGCGCCCGCTTTTACGCACACCGCCGTGGCCACGCACGCGCGCTGGCGTCACCTAACAACCGGTCGACCTCAGGCTGGAGGGACTCAGGGTTTCGGGGCCCGAGGTCTCCTTAGGCGGGTGGGGGTGGGGAGGTCTGCGGCTCGGCTCGTCCCCGCCCGTTGGAGACACCGTTTGCTCTCGAGCAGGACCCTCAGGGTGTGGCTGCTCGGCGGACACCTGGCTCCAGGGAACACGTCATCACACGTCACTGAATAGCGTCACGGAACACGTCACCGCACCGCGCCTGGTTGAAAAATCTGGTCCCGCGCAGCGCCGAACCGAAGGACCGAGTTCTTGGGAAAGTTCCTCAAGGAGAAAGAAAAGGGGCCGAGGGACTCGGTGATTTAGTATCAGGGTGCGATGAAAGCCTCAAATCAGTCTCCTGACTCAGTTTCCAAATTGTGCAAGTGGAAAGAAAAATACCTGGCCTGCCTGGGGAAATTGTGAGGGCAATGCGTAACTCCTCACTCGGGAATCCTGGCTGAAGCCCCAACATCGCCACCCTTCACCTTCCAGGACTGCCAGTGTAAAGTACAAAGTCCCTTAGACCTTAAAGTATCTTTCCCCGAAGGGAACAAGGACTTTGAAGCCATAGAAGTCTGGGTGGAAGTCTGATGTTGGCTGAGCATTGGAAAGTCGGCTCTCATTGGAAGTGACTTATCCCGATGTCAAAATTGGGGGATTAGCAGACTTGTTGCACTCAAGTCTTCATGGGTAACAATAGGAGGTAGAAATGAACAGACAGCAAGGCCTGGGCCTTGGAAACCCATTAGATGCCACTGTAGTGCTTTGGAGAGGAAATGTTTAGAGCTGCACTGCATTGGCAGTGGTAATACACGTGTGGAGAGCAGGTCTTAGTGGAGGAAAATGAGTAGGCCAGGGTCTTAGTAAGGATGCTGAGCTAGGTGGGAGTAGCACATAGCACAACGGAAAGATGCCTTTGGGTTGTCTGTATCTACAGGTAAGTTACCAAATAATGATATTCCCTATCAATGACTGGTAGAATAAGTTCAAATGTGTGGGTCGGAACGATCCTCACATCCTTTATTTGGAATGACATCAACTAATCTAATACCTCTGTCTTTTGCTACACCTGTCCCCAATTTATTTCTCTCTGCAGAATTGATTTCCAGATCGGTGGCCTTATAAGAACTGAATATAAGGGGGCTGGAGAGCTGGCTCAGCAGTTAAGAACACTGGCTGTTCTTGCAGAATACCCAGGTTGGAGTCCCAGCACCCACGTGGCAGCTAACAACCATCCCTAACTCCAGTTCCAGGGGATCCGACAGCCTCTTCTGTCCTCTGTGGGCATTGCATGACACAGGTGCACTTACCTACATGCAGGCAATACACACATACACATAATAATAAAAAAATATTTTAAAAAAGAACTGAATATAAGAAATCTTTCAGGGGACCAGGTGTGGTACCACACTCCTTTGATTCCAGCACTCAGGAGGTAGAGGTGGGCTGATCTCTGAGATTGAGGCCAGCCTGGTCTACATAGCAAGTTCCAGGCCAGCTGGGGCTACAAGGAGCAGAGCAACGCTGTCTCAAAACAAAATGGAAGTTGTTGAAGGGAGCTGGAGAGATGGCTCAGCGGTTAAGAGCACTGGTTGCTCTTGCAGAGGACTGGAGTTCGGTTTCCAACACCTATATGGAGGCTAACTACTGTCTGATAGGTAAAATGTTGGCAGAGAACAAGCGAATGGAGGATGAGGCACCAAGACAGTTAAAACTCTCGATGGTTTAGAGCTTTATTTCGCACAGGACACGTTTCCTTCGGGAAAGGGAAAATGTCAGCCCACGGATTGTGAGCTGGGGCTTATATATAGGGGCTTCAAGGTGCAGAAGGCGGGAAGTTTTGGAAAAATGGGGGTGGGGGGGCAGGAAAAGCAGGGCTTGTAAACCTGGCTCCGTTCTGTCTGCCAGCCAGGATCTGGGTCAGGAAGTGTTTACTTTTTTGTCCTCCTAAGATAAGGGAAAAGCTCCTGTACTAAAACAGCTCCTAAAATCTCTGGTTAACAGGCAGAATCTGCTTCTCTTGTCTTCTGAGATCAGAGGAAAGTTAGGCTGCCTCTTAGAAGAATCTGCTTCTCTTGACCTCAAAGGCCAAGGTGCTTATCAGCTCAGTTCCCTTTTTCAGGCTTGAAAAATCCAAAGTCCATGGGACCCTGTTGGGGAGAGGGGGAGGCTGCTGCTGTTTGAAACCCTAATACTGTCCATCCCTAACTCCAGTTCCAGGGGATCTACCACTCTCTTCTGGCCTCTCTGCATGGTGCACTTACATACGTGCATGCAAAATAAATGGTAAACAAGGGTGATTATCCTGAATTGCCAAGTTGTGCTGAAGACAAGAGCATCAGAGGATGTGATGATCCCGAGATCACAGAGATTTGAAGAGACTGCGCAGTTAGCTTGAAGATGGACCAAAGGACTACAGGCAGCGTTAGAAGCTGGAAACAGCAAGGAGGTGGATTCTTGAATGTAGGAAAGTCATGCAATTGATGCTAAATTGTCACAACAACAAAAAGAAATTAGTACAGTCAGTAATAACAATGATAGTTTCCTGGTGTGATGGTTTGACTGAGAATGTCCCCCAAAGGCTTCAAGTATTTGGACATTTTTGTCCCCACTTGGTGGCACTGTTTTGGGAGGCCTTAGAAGGTGTGGCCATGCTGGAGGAAGCACATCACTGGGGGTGGGCTTAGAGAGTTCTTAAGCCTTGCTGGATCTCCAGTCACTCTCATTTCCTGTACCTGCTTGAAGATGTGAGAGCTTAGCTTCTGCTCCCCCTCTAGCCATCTCTGTCACCATGCCTCCCTGTCAGGATGGACTCTTGCCCCTTGGAACCCTAAGCTCAAATAAATCCTTCCTTCTGTAGTTGCTTCGGTCAGTGTTTCTATCACAGCAACAGAAAAGTGATATAGTATATACTAATACATATAGTATGTTCTCCTTGATCTAGAAAAGGGCATAATTTATCAGGCCCCCTCCGAGCCTGCAGCACTGTGAGTAATCTGATGGAGGGACCTGCCACATTTAGGGGACAATGTCAAACAGTCAAATTACACAGGTCTGTGATGAGAGAAGTTGAGATTCAGAGGGACATTGGCCTAAAATTTTTTTGTTTCAGCCCTAGGCGTAAATGAGATCAATTGGAGAAAATATAACTTCCTCATCTTTTATATTAGATTCAGTTGCTTATAGCCCCATCCTTAAAATCCAACTGAGGGGCTGGGTGTGGTGGTGCATGCCTTTAATCCTAGCACTCCGGAGGCAGAGGCAGGTGGTTCTCTGTTGAGTTCAAAGCCAGCCTGGTCTATGTAGTGAGTTCCAGGCCAGCTGGGGCTACAGGGAGACCCTGTCTCAACCCCCCCCCCAAAAAAAACATCTAAGGTGCTGGAGAGATGGTTCAGCAGTTAAAGAGTGCCCTCTGTTCTTACAGTGGACCCATATCAGATAGCTCACAATCCCCTGCAACTCCGATTCCAGGGGATCTGACAGTTTCTGACACAAACACAATTAGAAATAAATAAATTCAACTAAAGACCATTTCACCTAACACTGAGAGTTAAAGATGGCCAACTTCTGCCCATATACTATGTGCACTGGTTACTTTTCTGTTGCTATGACAAAACACAATGACCATGGCAACTTAAAGAAGAGTTTATTTGGTTTAAGGTAAAGAGGAATAAGAGTTCACCATGGCAGGGGCAGCTTGGCAGAAAGCTGAGCACTCATGTCTTCAAGCACACATAGGAAACAGGCAGCTGGAAGTAGGGCAAGGCTACGAACTCTCAAAGCCCACCCCCAGTGACATGCCTCCTCCAGCAAAGCCACACCTCTTCAAGGTTCCAGGACCTTCCCCACTAACAACTGACCAAGTATTCAAATGCTTGATTGAGTTCAAATGCTCAATCAAACCACTACACTGTAACTGTCACACAGTTACTCAACAGTTTGGAGCTAGAGGTAAAGGTATGAGTAGATAGCTAGGTGCCACAGTTCTTTTTAAAGATTTAAGCATACTGTAACTAAATGTATCACATGCTATGATAGACTCAGTGTGGTACAGATGAGAGAACACTTGGTTCTGCCTAATTGAAGTCAATGTATTGTACCTTCCTATACAGAAGAGTTGTGCTAAGCCCATGGTATCACTTAACCTTCCTTCTGGGTGGTTTTATTGTGATATGAATGTTGGTGTACAACTATGCCTGGACCACAGTTGCTTAGAAAAAATGCCACAAATAAAAGTTGAATGCACAAATACTTTTCCTATCAGATCCAAAATAAAACATTGTTGCTGGGTTTGGAGGCAGGTCAATTTTTGTGAGATCAAGGCCAGCCTGGTCTACATTGTGAGTTCTAGGTCATCTGGGGCTACAGGGAGGGCCTGTCTCAAAAACCAAAACAAAATGGACAAAATAAAAAACATGGTTTTAAATGCCATGTTCTGGTACATTTGCCTGTCTAATCCTCATTATATTGCTTAATCTTACAAGCATCAGCTTATCCTGTGGGCCCCTGATTAACACCATTCGCAGAGGATTGAAACAGTTAACTAGTAGACCAGAGTTTAGCTCCAGCACAGGCAACTTCTCTCCAAAACCTTTCTCCCCAGGCCTGTCGATTTACATGATTGGCATGCTTTTTCTCTGTGCTGTTAGCATTTACTGTAATTGTTACGCCAAGATCTTGTGACCCCCAATGACCACCAAGGAGTCCAGAGTGTATGCAACAGCAAAGAGCCTTTATTCGGCTTAAGCTCGGGCCCTCGGATTTCACCGACACAGCGGATCCGTACTGAGAGTCCGAACCAGGGTGGGGCAAGCTTGTTATAGAGAGTTTTGCTGAAGCCCGAGCGCACCAGATGCACTTTAAAACGATTGGATGGTCCTATGTTCTGCGTACAGGGAGGCTTCTTATTGGTAGGGACTGTCTTTAGGGCATTGGAATGTGCTAACTGTTATCTGTAGGGCCAGAAGTTTCTGTTTCTACCTTATAAGTCTCAGGCTTGCTTAATCTATGGCTTTAGGGTGGGGGTGGGGGGGTAAGCAACTGGAGATTTACAACATGCCTGGGTTTGTCCAGGCTTGCCTGAAACAGCTAGCCAAAATGGAGTCAGTGTATTCTGACTCTTGCATTTTGACTCTTCAGTAATAACGATGCCTGTTATGTACTAGGCACATAGTTCCTGTACCTGTGTTGCCTCTGTTTAAGTAGATTATGGGCATTAGCTAGCTCATTTAAGTCTCATAACAGCCCTTTGGGGTAGGTAAATACTTCTAAATCAAGAAATCACAGAAATTTTAATTACTCAAGGTCACTGAATAGAGCCAGGATTCAAGGTGCTAGAACCCCCAGACAGCTGCCATCTATACCATGTAATCTCTATTTACATTGAGGGACCCTAGAAAACAGCTTACAGAATTCAGCAGTGTTTCTGTTACATGAACATTAGAGAATTTTCTCTCTGAGTTAAAAGTCATAGAACCTTTGGCCACTCTTGAATACCTGATGCTACAGTGCGAATTATATAGCTGAATTGCATAACCGTTCTTCCTTTTTCATTTTGACTGCCAAGAGGTGCTGAGTGAACTTGACTCAGCATTTGAAACAGAGTGGAATGGTGTGAGGATCATGTTTCTATTGGTGTGATAGTTTCCTATCACTCTAACGAAATGTCCGAGATAACCATGTTTGTTCCAGCTCACAGTTCGGAAGGTTTCAGTGTAGGATCCACTGGCCCCATAGTTTGGGGCCTGTGAACAAGCAGCATATTGTGACCACTCACCTCATGACCAGGAAGCAAAAAGAGAACAAGGAAGGGCCAGGGCACACTCTCAATGATCTAAGGACCTCCCACCAGGCTTCACCACCTCCTAATGATGTCACACAGGGCACCAAGCCTTTAACACTTGGACCTGTGAGGGACATTGGAAATCCACAAAGTATAGCAGTTGGTTTAAATTTTTCTAAATACCTAGTTGGAAAATGTGGTCGCCAGTGGGGCAGCCATGGGACCTGAATGGATTATCACAGAACTGAAAAGACATCAGGGGACCAGAGCGGTTTTCTTTCTTTACTCTTATTTCTTTACTCACACACAAGTGCCAAAAGCACAGACAGCTCTGCTTTTATACTCATTAGAGCTACAGCTGAGTATTTGTAGAACAATGAATAATAATAAAGTGGCCAGAATACATGAGCAAGGTAGCATTATCACCACAGTGTGCCTTCTTGGGAGAACAGGTATCTCCTGAGAAGCTAGGGGAGCACAGGCGTTCCAGAGATAACTCCTCAGCAAGCATCCTTGCATAAACTTTCTCATGAGACAAGCCTCTCCAGGCATACATGCTCAAGGTTACAGTTCGAGTTACAAAACATTCTTAAAGCCATAGGAACACTATTTCACAGTCCCTTCAGGAAAAATCATTGAAATTGTCCTTATATTCTAAATTATTGACAATGTACAGTTTATAATTTAAAGAAAATAAAACAAAAAAGAATGTGGGGGCTAAAGGCATGACTCAGTGGTTAAGAGCACTGGCTGCTCTTGTAGAGAACCCAGGTTCAATTCCCAGCACCTACGCAGCAGCTAACAGCCATTGGTAACTCCAGTTCCCAGGGAATCTAATGCCTTCTTTTGGCTTCCAGGGGCACTGCACAACACAGTGTGCACTTATACACATGCAGGCAATACACCCATATACATAAGATAAAAATAATTTAAAAAATTTTTATGTTTGCAGGCCAGCCAGAATGACTCAATAGATTAAAGCACTTGCTGCTCATGCCTAATGACCTGAGTTTGATTTTCAGGTCTCACATAGTAAAAAGAGAGAACTGATGCCCTCAAGTTCTCTGACCCCCAGCGCACACACACACACACACACACACACACACACACACACACAGAGATGCATATACACACATCACACACCCCAAAAAAAGCAACTTTGATTTCTCATACCTAGGTTCTGAATAAGAACTAGTTTCAAGTAGCATAAAATAGCCAAGTTGTGGCCTTTCTTGCTTTTTTATATATCTAGATATGTGAGTTCTTTGGAAATTTACTCTCTTACCTTAGAAGAAAGACTTCTTATGTGTTGATATTTTGTTATAATGGACTTTAATATATCCAGTTGATCTTTTGTTCACCGTTTATCAGTAAGCATGGATCGAGCAATGGATCGTGTTGCTGGCTTAGATCCAGTAACTAAATACCAGACTAACTACTTTACTTAAGGATATGTTCTGCATGAATCCTTCCAGGTACACATACTGACCAATCACTTTACTGAAAGCCATACATTTTATAAGAGCACATTCAGATTTTTTTCTAATAATCAAATGAACAGCCAATAATTTGTCTTGAAAAAAATTTAATCCAGACCCTTCATCACTGTCCAACAGCATTTTGATGTGTAAACAGCTCAGGCAAGGGGGTAATGTTCTGTACTCAGCCTGGCAGACTGTTGCCATGAGGTGTGCGAGAGAGGCATCTAATGCCAGAATTGAAAGCGATCGAGCTCTAAATACTGACAACTAATGTGAACTTTTAAAAAAGAGAAAAAGGGATGGAGAGATGGCTCAGCGGTGAAGAGCACTGGTTGCTCTTACAGAGGACCTGGGTTTAGTTCCCAGCATGCACATGGTGGCTAACAACTGTCCATAACTTCAAATCCAGGGGATCTGATGCCATCTTCTGTCCTCTGTGGACAACGTGGATGTACTTGCACATGTGCAGGTATAACGCTCATACACATAAAATAAAAATAAATTAAGATTTTTTTTTAAAGAAAGTGTCAGGGGTGGTGGCACATGCCTTTAATCCCAGCACTTGTTTTTCCAGCCTGGTCTACATAGTGAGTTCCAGGACAGCTGGGGCTACAAAGAGACCCTGTTTCAAAAAGACATAAATAAATAAATAAATAAATAAATAAATAAATAAATAAATAAATAAAGAGAAAGAACATAACTTGTGAGTTTATAGATTGTCTGCTCTACTAGATATAACATGATAGTCTTGGACACTTTTTCTCTTTTTTGGGTGGGGGGAGCTGCTTTTATGAAAAGTCCTGGGGTCCCACTATTGACCATTGTAGAGATAGCAGTGTTCATACAAAGTTGATAGTCATCACATGGGGTGACTCCTCACAAAAGGCTGTCAGCCCCCTACCATCTGCTGATGATAATGCTGAATTCTGAACAATGTGTATCTGCCTTTAGCTAGGCACAAAATGCTGGCTGGTCCTACAGAAAATATGCTTGTCCATATTTTCCTGAGCTCACATATGTAACACAAACCTTCCCTCACCCTGCCTCAAGTGTTTTACCCATTTGTATGTTAAGTATTGTGCCTCTGGCATATATAAAGAGATTCTAGAGCAGCCCCAGAACCTACTAGTACCTTTACTGTAAAACTCACTGGCTTGGTGTTCCCTGCAGGAAATCCCATGGGGTAATTTTTTTCAAGCCAAGCATCATGCAGTGATTTGCCTTGTGTAACGTGTCATTTTTGTGTATAAGAAAACTGTGTAGCTGAATGTTTCTTCTTTTCATCCTGGCTGCTATGAAGCTCTGAGATTGTGATTCAGGGCAAGGGAATCAGTGGTAGAGCACCTGCTTAGTGTCTGCAAGGCCATGGGTTCAATGCCTGGCATTACAAAAAGTATAAGAAAAAAAAATGTAGCTAAACTTTAGTGTCCTGGTATGAAGTTGTGGCCTGCATATCTGTTCCCCAATCCAAACATTTTTTTTTAATTCCTCTTGCTCTGATTATGCAGCATCACCAGGCCACATTAACACCTAGTACCTTAATAAAACAGCCAGACTCTTAACTTTAGTTTTTAAGAGTGGACCAGAACTCAGAAGACACATGTTCACCCAGATATCTCTTGGAACTGTGCCCTGTCCTTGGCTAGGCCTCACCCATAATTTTATTCAAAACCATTTCTCTGGCATTAATTTTGGGGAACTCCAGATTTAAGATCCACCATTATGAATCTTGCCTTTTCATCCCTAGGCCTAAAACATCTCATACACACAATCCCAGCATTCTTTCTCAATCTTCATTGTTTTCTGTGAAGATGTACATGCTGATTTTCATCACTTTGATAGTTCTCAAGCATTCCCACGTTCATTATCTTTGAGTGGAGTAGCAAATTGAGGAATCAAGGTCTGTTGCCCAGGGTCACAAGGGCACATGGCTCTGTGACTGTCCTTTTTTTTTTCCTTGCGAGATTGAAAGTCTTTAGTCCAGATTCTGTCTGTTCTATAGAAGTCATTCCTATGTGATTCATCTACGAATGTCTGTAGTCTCTGTGTAATTGCATTAGGCATGTCAAGTTGTTTGTGGGAATAGCTAGAATAGAAATGAATGGTAAATATGCTTATCATGATTATCAAGTGCATAGTCTCAGAACTGGAGAGATGGCTCAGTAGTTTGTGGAGCACTGGCTGCTCTTGCAGAGGACCCAGGTTCTGTTTGGCCAGACACTGGAACTTTAGAGTTCAATATTTTGAGAGATTTAGAAAATTTCTGCCATTGTAAAGGCAAATGGTCCAAATTACCATATATCCAAGCTTCCTTTGATCTCTGTGCTAATCCCTCCCTCTGGGTCCCAGGTTCTTCTGGCTAAGACAGTTTCATGGGATCCCAACCCACCAGGGCCCCCCCGCCTCCCCCATCCCTCCACCTCAGCTTTTGATCCTACCATAGCTAATGAACTGCCTCCGATTAGGACCCATCCCCCAGCCTCCTCCTGCTCCCCAGCCTGAGGCACACCAAGTCCTCCCCATGCTCTCCCCTGGCTATACTCTCCCTTGCCTCCCATTTCAGGGCCCAACCCAGCTCTCCTCCTTTCTCCAACTTGAACTCCCTCTCCACACCATGACCTTCCCCCTCTCCAGCGCCGCTCTAAGTCCATCACCCTCTCTCCTTCCACTAACTCTCCTCTACTTGAGGAAATCCAAAACCTTAAATACCTCCTTGCCAAATATTCCCTGGTCTCCCCTATTCTGGCTTCTAGCTCAACCCATTTATCCCTCCTGTATCTAACTTCTACTTTGATTCCAGACCCTGCCTCTGATACCCCTGCCCCTCCATGCCCTCATGGACAGGACACCCTTCCCATCTCTCCCACTCCAACAGTTATAAAGTCTAAACAGGGTTATAGCACAGTTTTCCTTAATTGATTATGCTGGAGGTTGTAAATGTCAATTTGACAATGTTTAACTATGTACAATTGCTTTTTTCCACCTAAAGCAAGGTTTTGGTAGACCACTCTCTAAACTACATAAGGTAAAAGATTTACCTAGAAACTTATAAAACACAATATATACACAGGTAATATTAACCTATTACGTTATCTTATGTATATATTTAGATTCCATGTTCTTTTAATAAGATGATGCTACACACTACTTTCTTCT
>NW_008343842.1:759748-786760 GCF_000622305.1 Nannospalax galili | reverse complement strand
AAATTATGATTTATGATGGCTGGATATTTCCAGAATTGACAGAGAAATGAGAGAGCTGGGCAGGTGATGAAGGTCTGTGTGGGGTTGTTATAATATAACAAGGATGAGACAAGGATAATGTGTAGACAATTTTCTAAGGTAAAATTTCTAAGGTCATAGCTTAGTCAACTAGCCTAAGGATGTCTAGTCAGTGTTTATTTAAGGATGTTGCCCAAGCTCTATCTACATAGCACATGTAATTAAAAGTGCCAGACTGGTATAACTAACCTTGTTGGATGTTTAATAGCCAGACTCTAAGGCCTATATTAATCTGGTCAGAGCGACTTAAAGGGACAAATTTTTGTTCCTGGCCCTTCAAGATCAAACACATTCCAGGAGCTATGGTGCAGCTCTCAAAATGTCCTGTAACTTTGGAGAGTCACTGGTCCTCTTGTTCAGGGAGGCCATGGAGACCCCAAAGAGGGACTTGAACCAGTGTCCAGTCAGCAAAGAGGAGTGTCAACACAGAGAAAACAGTTCCTCCATGCTTCCAAGCAAAGCCCTGGTCAAGCAAGACCTTTTGACTTATCTTCACATAGATGGAACTGGTAAAAGAAAAGCCTGAGGAGCCAGGGTCTCCCCCCAAAGCCCATGTGACCTCTGAGGACCAAATCCTCATACGACCTTAAGAGTAAAAATAAATTGGTTTATTTGGGCCAACAGTATGGTCTTAAACACCCAAAAGGAAAGTATAACCAAAATTAAAGTCATCAGTATATTTTAAGGGTTTATACAACCCAGACATTAAATGTAAGTTCTTATGTTATTTAAACAATTATCTCTCATTGATAATTTTGTTCCTATTAAGACAACGTTACTCAGATGTAAGACTTCAAATCTTGGTCTTCAATACTGTGGTGCCCACCTACAGCTCAGAGAGGCAACCCACTATTGTTCTAGCCTAAAAAATTAAATAATGGCTAAATTTGTTTTCTCTCCCTATCTAGAAACCTTTGAGAGGTAACTGACACTGATTCTAGCCACTCCAACAGCTATCAAAATGACTGAAAACAAATCCTGAGTCCATCACTCTTGAACTATTACCTTGGTGCAAACCATTGCTCCTTGCCTCTTCAGATATTTTCAGGACCAAATCTGAAAACTAACGCATACTAATTTTAATCAGTTGTTACTTTCCTTCCCTTCACATGTATACAAATGCCTGTCAACCATTGAGGACCCTGTTCAGGTGCACGGAGAGACAACCCCTGCTGTCTAGTGGACCCCTAATCCAGACTATCCCCCACGTTGACCCTGTCCAGCAGGAAGTAGCAAGACAACAACAGTGCCCCCTGTCCCCCCCTATCCTATAACACAAAAGGCTGGAATGTTAAGGTTCAGATAGCCCTGCCCCCTCACCAACAGGGTCTCATGGACTTCTCATGCTCCTGAGAAAAGGGAACCTAGCTGATAAGCACCTGGGTCTTTGAAGTCAAGAGAAGCAGACTTTTCTCCACTGTTTGGCCAACACAACAGGCTTCCCCTTTGATCTCTGAAGAGGACAGGTTTTAACAGTCCAGCTCTCCCACTCCCCCCCACCACCACCCAACTTTTAAAAAAAAATACATCTTCCTGCCTTCTGCAGGAGGCAGAAGCCTCCCTTTTTAAAAGACCCCAGCTGAAGACCCTGGCAGACATTTTCCCTGCCCAGAAGGAAATCTGTCCCATGTGTTCCTTTGCTAATAAACCCTATTTTGATGGAGTTTTATCTGTGTCCCGGTGCTTCCTCCTGATCAACCCTATTCATCATACGGCTTTATCAGGTTCAAGTCCCAGCCCCCACACAGCAGCTAACCATCGTCCTAACTCTAGTTCTAGGGATCTAACATCTTCTGACCTCCATGGGCATTCCAGTACATGGGTGCACTTGCATACATGCAGGCAATGCACTCATACACATTAAATTTTTTTTTTTTTAAAAAAGAGGCATAGTCTCTTGCCCTCACTTCAGACAAGAATTAAAGAATACACACTCTTCAATGCTGATAAGAACATGTATCGTGAGTTCCCCCGGGCTTAATAAGAGCTGGAACAGTGAATTACCTTCAAAGCAGTTTTAAGGTTATTGCAGTTCTACAGAATGTAATTCCTTTCACATTTTTCTTCTGAAGGAGATGGATAAGTGAAATAATGGTTGACAAGCATAAGTAGGAAACTTCAAATCCCCAGTGCTCCAGTCAAATAAGGTTCTCCTAATCTTTCTCTTCTCTTCCAGGAGGCCCGAATTTCAAGGACTAGCTTTCTATATAGCAGAGTCTTTGTTTTAATCTCCTTTCTGCCTCATAGAGTCATAATCTGATTATACTCTCTAGTATATATGTTCCCACATATGTATAGTTTTTAACTGAAGGTACATTTAATGTAAAAAAATTGAGATTCACTGTTTTCTTACTGTATCTTTTGTATTTGTTAAGCTGATGGTAGAAAGTTGATTGAGTAACTATTCTTAGGCACTGTCATCAATACCAATCTGTCACTGATGTGATCGTTTAATTTTGAAATTATCTTGAGTATAGAATACTAAAGCAGGTTGTGAATGTAAGGTAAACATTAAAACACAGGGTAATTTTTATACTCCTATTTTGGGCATTTCTTCATCTCTTAATAGACCAAGAACATAAAATACATAGCCTAGTCTTTCTTCCTACTTCACTTTTCATTTACAAGTTACTGTGAGCTAGACACAGAGGCGGGGTACAGAGATTGAAGAAATGTTTTGGGGCTTCAAGAGCTATAGTGTTCAATATGGTAGCCACGTATGGTTATTTTACATTTCAATGCTCAGTTCCTCAGCCCCATTAGCCACATTTTAAGAGCTCACTAGCGAGGCTGGAGAGATGGCTCAGCGGTTAAGAGCACTGACTACTCTTGCAGAGGACCCGGGTTTGGTTCCCAGAACCCACGTGGCGGCTGCAAATCAACACGGGTGCACCCATATACATGTAGACAATACACTCATACACATAAAATAATAAAATATTTTTTAAAAAAGATCTCACTAGCTACTGTATTAGACAGTGCATGTGTCATTGCAAAAAGTCCTGTTCGATTGTGCTGGTTGAGAAATGACGGGAGAATTAGGCAGATAAAGTAGAGCAAAGCAATGTAAGAATGGCTTGGTCATGTGATGTGCTCTGCCAGATTCTCATTTGACCATTTCTTTGGGAGTCTGCTTTCTTTGTTTGATTTTTTTGCTGTTGTTTTTAATTTTTAATTTTTAATTTTAATTTTATGTGTTAAAATAAAATAAAGTTGCTGGGCATGGTGGTGCATGCCTTTAGTCCCAGCACTTGGGAGGCAGAGGCAGGAGGATCTTAGTGAGTTCAAGGCCAGCCTGGTCTACATAGTGAGTTCAGGTCAGCTGGGACTACAGGGAGACCCTGTCTCAAAAAGACAAAATAAATAAAAATAAAGTAAAATAAAATAAAGTTATGGATGGTTGTTAGCCACCATGTGGGTGCTGGGACCCAAACCCAGGTCCTCTGCAAGAGTAGCCAGTGTGCTTAACCGCTGAGCCATCTCTCCAGCCCCTGCTGTGGTTTTTTAACAACTACCCAAAGGTAATGCTAAAATAAAATATGCATATGCTACCTTGAGGAAAATCAATGCAGGGCGAGTGAGAAGGTATTTTAGGTTCTGAAATTTAAAAATTGGATGTGAAGGCCAGGCATGATGGTGCACGCCTTTAATCTCAGCAGAGGCAGGTGGATCTCTGTGAGTTCAAGGCCAGCCTGATCTACATAGTGAGTTCCAGGCCAGTCTCAAAAAGAACCCTCCCCTCCCCCCAAATTGGATGTGAATGGAAAAGGAAAATTATGTCCTAGATTGATAGAATAAAATTAAATACTAAAAGGACAGAGAAGTATTTCTAAAACCTTTGACAGAAATGCTAAGGCAAATCATCCAATAGAAAAAAATGGGCAAATACACTAAACAGGCATTGCATAAAATGGAAAATGCAAATTGCCAAAACGTATGAAAAAGTGCTCAATTTCCCTTGTCCTGAGGGAAATTGGAATCAAATGAGAGTGTGAATTTTTACAGCTTTCTTGGAAAGTAATCTGTTGACATCTACTGAAAATACACTTACTCAGATCTTCCTGAGTCTCTTCTCCCCCGCCTGCAAAAAGTCCCCACATGTAAAACACATACACATTAAGGAAATTTATTCTGGTGCAAGGTGCAACGAGAAAAATATTGGAAGAACTTAGAATGTTCATCAGTAGGGAAATAAGTGAATTATGAAACATTCATGCTACAGAATACTGTTCAGTTATTTGGAAGAATGATGTCCACAGACACTGGCCTGAGAAGGAGATCCTCCTGCCTGAGCCTCCCAAGCAGCTGGCACTATAGGCTTGGCCACCAGGTTTGGCTCCCACTTCTACTGCACCATGCTACTACTCCAGCCCAGTGCTCCTCACTGCGTGGTTCTGGAGCAGCAGTACCACTTGGGCATTTGCTAAAATGCCAGTTTCAATTGTCAGACCCTCTGAAATCTATTGAACACGACCTACTGAATCAAACATCGGGGGTGAAGGCCAGAAGTCTGCTTTTCAACAAGCCATGAGGACTCTGACCTACTAATGGATGGGTCTGTTTATAGACTCACCGCTTAATGGGTTTGGGGAGTAAATTTTACTGTAAAGATCAGTCCTGTCCTTGATTCTCAACTACCAGGAAGTAAAAAGCTCGGCCTCACTACCCATTCTCTGCCATGATGCTCCGTCTCTCCACAGGCCCAGAGCAAAGGGACCAAGTGTCTACAAACTGAAAGTTCTAAAAGCCTGAGTCAAAATAAATCCTTCCAGCTGGGTGGCATGGTGGTACACACTTTCAATCGCAGCACTTGGGATGCAGAGACGGGCAGATCTCTGTGAGTTTGAGGTCAGCCTGGTCTACATAGGGAGTTCCAGGCCAGCCAGGGCTACATAGCGAGACCCTATCTCAAAAAAAAAAAAATCAAATCAATCAATCAATAAATTTGTCCTCCTAAGTTAATTATCTCAGTAGTGCATTTTCCCCCTACTGGGACAGAAAGCTGATTAACACACAAGCCCTCATAGTTTTTTCCCCTAATAGCCTTAGTGGACTGTACGTCTGTTTAAAGAGTCCAGTTTAGTGGATTTTAGTTGTTCAAACATCACTATGTTCTAACTTAAAACATTTTCAACACCACAAAAAGAAATCCCATCCCCATTGTCAATCACTCCTTTGTCGCCACACCATCTCCAGCCCCAGGCAAACAGTAACCTGCTTCTTGTCTCTGTGGATTTACCTATTCTAGACACTCCACAGAAACCCAGTCACACAATCTGTGGTCCTTTGTGACTGACTTCTTTAATAAAGTGCCACGTTTTCCTCTGTGGATCCTGATATGCTAGCATCGGAAAACTGCCGTTTTAGGGTAGAAATAAAAAGGGAGCCGTCAGTCCGAGTGTGACAAACCAAGGTATAAACAGGAGAATGCTGGGATCAGAAGATAGAGGTATGAGACCAGAAGGGCACAAAAATGGCCAAAGTAGAAGGCCGTTTGTTTCTCCACGTGGGGAAATAAGCCATCAGTCTTGTCCCAGAGTCTAGGAAGACGGACACAGAGGCCAAATATTACTGTGTATTGATTATATTTCTGTGTTGACTCTGCCTGTGTATTAGCTCTCACCTCTTTATCTCCTTAAGTAATTTTATTAAAGATGATAAAGCCATGAATATTCCAAAAGAAGGAAGAGACTGCTGGCAGAAAAGGTAGTGCTGAGGACAGAATATTGGGGAATATTTTTTTTTTACTTATTTTTATTATATGTGTATGCATGTATTGCCTGCATGTAGGTAAGTGCACCCGTCGTGCAGTGCCCTCGGAGGTCAGAAGACGCTGTCGGATCCCCTGGAACTGGAGCTACGGACAGTTGTTAGCAGCCATGTGGGTGCTGGGATTCGAACCCAGGTCTTCTGCAAGAACAACCAGTGTTCTTAATCGCTGATCCATCTCTCCAGCCCCACAGAATATTGGGGAATATTTTATGTGCCATTTTCTATGCCAGGCACAGGTAACAGTATGGTTCACACTCATTTCCTGCTTTTGACCCTGGCAACAGCCCGGCGAGGAAGTATGGCCGCTGGCCTGCCTTCATTGATGCAGTCAAGATCTGCCTGGAGTTGGTTCCCTTTTTTCTCAACTCTGTTTCTCACTTGTACTTAAAGGAAAGTAGAGACAGAACTGTCAGGAAAGTCAGATTAAACCAAGTAAGCACAGGGCCATGGAAGCAAAGGGCAAGCTTTCCAAGGACAGCCATCTTATTTCCTCCCTTGAATTAAAGATTTTTGCTTGTGGGGGGGTGTGGTTGTGAATGTACTGTGGCATGTGAGTGAAGGTCAGAGGACAACTTTGGCTGTCCTCTGTTCTTGATCCCGTTCCTGCCCTCCACCGTGTGAGGGCAAGGGCTCTGCTGTACAGTGCATACTCCAGGCTAGTTGGTCTCCAAACCAGTCCATCAGATGCTAAAAACTGTCATTAGTAGGGACTGGAGGGATGACCCAGAGGTTAAGAACACTTCCTGTTCTTCAGAGAACCGGGTTCCAATTCCTAGAACCCACATGCTGGCTAACAACCATCTATAATTTTAGTCCCAAGGGATCTGACACCTTCTTCTGGCCTCTTCAGGCATACATTCAGGCAAAACACTCATATACATAAAATGCAATAGTAAATATTTTTTAAAAAGAAACTGCCATTGGTAAACCCAAGTAGAATGTTTAATATTGATTTTAAATCTGATTTACCCCTGTTGATGTTTTGCTTGCTGGTTTCTGTTTTGTTTGGTTTGCCTTCACAGATGATAGTTTTTTCAGTACAGTATCCATCTCATATTTTCAACCTTTTCATTCTACAAGGATATTTGACATGGTTGTATACTCCCTCTCATGCCACACATACTCCATTAAATTTTTACAGCCTATTACATGACATGGTATTTAAAATATTAACTCAGGGCTGGGGAGGTGACTCAGTAGTTAAGAGCACTGACTGCTCTTGCAGAGGACCCAGGTTCAGTTCCCGGTACCCATACGACAGCTAACAATAGTCAGTAACTCCAGTTCCAGGGGATCTGATACCCTCTTCTGAGATCTGCAGGCAATGCACAATATGGTTGCACTTGCACGCAGGCAGGCAAAATACTCATACATAAAAGAAGTAACTCATCTCCCTGCATTTCTTGGTAACCCAGGGCTCTCCTCTGTTCAAGAAGCTAGACCAGGGTCTCCCTGTGCTAGGAGGGAAAATGGGCTTTCAAAACTGAACCTCGAAGCTTTGACTTGTGGGGAGGGGTGTCACACGGGACAGCTCTGATGATCAAGAAGTCCCTGTGAAGAGATATCACATGCCTGATGTGGTGGTTTGAATGAAAATGTCCCCCATAGGCTCCAAATATTTGGACATTTTGTCCCCAGATGATGGCGCTGTTTTGGGAGGTTTTAGAAGGTGTGGCTGTCCTGGAGGAAGCACGTCACTGGGGTGGGCTCAGAGAGTTCTTAAAGCTTTGCTGGATCTCCAGTCGCCCTCTTGCTTCCTGTGCCTGCATGATGATGTGAGAGCTTAGCTTCCACTGCTCCTCCTGTAGCCACCTCTGCCGCCATGCCTCCCTGCCATGATGGACTGTAATTCCCCTGGAACCATAAGCTCAAATAAACTCTTCCTTCTATAAATTGTTTTGGTCGGTGTTTCTATCACAGCAACAGAAAAGTGACTAATACACCTGAGATCCATGTTGTCTGGGGAATCTCGAAGGCCCAAGGGTGGGATGTCCCTCCAGGTACAGACCCTGGAAGTCAGCATGGTTTCTGAGAAGTGGCTACAAAAACTGTGTTGGTGAGGCTAGCTTTAAAATACAGAGTGCACATAAGCAACAGAGAAAAATCCCTGCAGAATCAGTCAGCTAAGAGCAGGCAGTATGGATGCGGATGTGCTGACTTCCTTCATGGGTGTTTGCCTACCAGTTTCAACTTTCTAAAGAGCAAGAAATTTAAATTATTATGGAAAGTTTGAGGATAACTTAATTGAACCTGGTCATGTAGAATACATCCTTTTTAACTATACAGAGTGTAAAAAATATTTATGATTTTTTGTTTTATGTGTGTAAGTGTATTGCCTGCATGTATGTAAGTGCACCTGTATTGTACAAATGGAGGTCAGAAGAGGACGTTGGTGCCCCAGGGAACTGGAGTTATGGATGGTTGTTAGGCGTCATGTGGGTGCTGGGAATCGAACCTGGCCCTCTGCAGGAACAGCTGGTGCTCTTAACCACTGAGCCATCTCTCCAGCCCTATATGCAGTTTTGAACAACTTAATGAATTGGTGTTTGGATATCAGGTTAAAACATTTATTTATTTATTGGTCTTTTGAGACAGGGTCTCCCTGGGGCCCTAGCTGGCCTGGAATTTGCTATGTAGACTAGGCTGGCCCCAATCTCACAGAAATCCTCCTACCTCTGTCTCCTGAGTGCTGGGATTAAAGATGTGCATCACCACACCCTGCTATGAAAGTATTTTTAGAGTACATCATTTAACTTAAAAGTTAAAAAAGTAAATGTTAACAAATTAAGAAGTGTCTCATTACTTTTTCCACATTAGAAAGTAAGATTGCTCATGTCAGAGAATTTGGAAAATTCATAAAAACACAAGGAAGGTAACTAAACTTACAGCAATCTTCGCACTAGGGATAATTATAATTTGTTGCATTTCTTCCCATGTATCTCTGTGTGTTTCTTTTCTTGTCTTACTAAGAGAGTGATGTACATAGATTTCCATTGTTTTTTAACTTAATACCTCATAGCATTTTTCTGTGTTCTTTGAACATTTAAATAGAGCTCTAAAATAGCGTTTGAAAGCTGAAATATTAAAATAGGCAACATCCTATCATCGTGGGTACTATGAAATTATTTTCTCATTTGCGGGCTTTTCCTTTTCTTATGGTTATGGAAAAATCATAAAAGCAACAAGTTAGATTTAATTTAGTTAAAATCACCAATTATTTTCTAGGAGACAGAATTCCCAGAATAGCACAGCATTAATCAAATAAAAGGATTGGAACATCTAAGTCTTTAAATTCTTGAAACCTATCACAAAACTAATGTGCAGTTTTTTTAATGGCATTTTTTTATGTGTATGGGTGTTTTGCATGCATGTTTGTAAGTGTACCATGTGCATGCAATGACCAGGGAAGCCAGAACAGGGTTCAGATCTCCTGGGACAGGAGTTACAGATAGTTGTTAGCTATCATGTTGGTTCTGGGAACTGAATCCAGGTCCTTTGCAAGAATAGCCAGTGCTCCTAACCACTGAGCCATCTCTCCAGCACCCATGTGTAGTTTCTTAAAAGAGATTATTTTACTTTTAATTATGTATCTGTATGTTTATATGAGCATTTGAGTGCTGGTGCCTGCAGAGGCCAGAGAGGGCATCAGCTCTCCCAGAGCTGGAGTTATAGACAGTTGTTAGCTGCCCTGTGAATGCCGGGACCCAATCTCTGGTATTCTGCAAAAGCAACCAGTGCTCCTAAAACTACTGAGCCATCTCTCCAGCTCTAATGCGTAGTTTGAAAATGTCTATGGAAGCACCTATTTCATTGCAGCTATAAAAGTCCTCGGTATTAGCATTTAAAAATTCTTCTATAATATGCTATCAGTAGGACTCAACTCTATGCATTTGCAGTACAATGGCTCTTAACTAATTATTGAATTAAGCTGAGTCACCATTTCCTCAGTTAAGCTGTGTTGACTGTCCATGGTTGGCCAATCTCTGAGTGATCTGTTTTTGCTTTCCAGGTGAGTCACTTCTCAATTGTGTCCATCACTAACATGCTTCATTAGTTAGCCTTTGTAATTATAAGCAAGCAATTTAAAGACATATTACATAAAGCATTGTTTTTTGAAGAGCTCCCAAAGGCAGTAGCTCAGATAAACAGCCACTGATCTGAGGTGGAAATCAGTGTGCACATAAGGAAGAAAGTCTGAAAGTGTGGATCTGCACCCCCCTTTGTAAACGCTGTCAGTTCACACTCTACTTTGAAGCAACGAGAATCAGAAGCATCAGCCCATCTAAAGTGACAATCTGAGGAACTGTTAGTCTAGCAGGGTAGGAGACATGACGAGAATCTGGCCTTGAGAAAGGGTTTTCAGCCTTTATTAGAGACAAATAAGGAATATCAGGTTACTTTTTTGTACTACATTATTGATCTAACACACAACACTTAGTGTCTTTGGTCACAAATGTTATTGATCCAAACAGAAAACTGCTAAAAATGACAGGAGAGCTAGAAATCTGGCAATCTCTGAGGTCTCTATCAACCCATCCCAGAATTTCTGATTTTCCTTATCACCAGCAGCATCTTTAGGATACAATTCACTCCAAAGTTGTTACTATGAATTATTTATATACACTATGCCATGAACAGGTTTGGTTCCCTCCAAATCCCCATGTCTAACCCTAACCCCCCAGATGATGGTATTGGAAACGAGATCTTTGGGTGGCTGTTTGGTTATGGAGCCCTTCTGAATGGGATGAGTGTTCTTGTAAGAGACAAGGTGGTTTCTCTACCATAGGAAGACACAGAAAGCACTTGTCCACAAGTCAAAAGGACCCTGGATCTGTGTTGCTTTTGTCAGCCTCCTGAACTGTGAGAAATAAACACTGAAGCCATACTGGTCAGTATGCTGTGTCTGGAAGCAATAAGTGATCTTCTTCAGGCACCGGCTCTTAGCAAGAGTCCCAGGTTCAGCCGTGTAGGGCTCACAGACCAACAGTCTACGCTGACTGTATTCTTGTTATGGAGACAAAGCTTCCAGTGCCCAAGCTCCTTCCTTCCCATCACAGCTTCCCAGGTAAGTTAATTTGGAAGTGAGCTGTCCAAATTCCTGGCAAGTCCTGGCTATGTATTTTTTTTTTCAGTGTATATAGGAATGAATGTAAGGAATAGACTTATCTTTTGGCAAGATTTATTTAGCAAGTAAAAAAGTCTTTTTCCCTGGAAATAAGGTTCAAATTGCTATGAATTGGATAGTCCTTCACTGGGTGATCCTAGTAATTGAGAAATGGGTCTTCCTAAATTCCTGCCCTTTTTTTTTTTTTTTTTTGAGACAGGGTCTTACTCTATAAGCCCTGACTAGCCTGGAACTCACTATGGAGACCTCAGTCTCATACAGATCTGCCTGCCTCTGCCTCACGAGTGCTAGGGTTAAAGGTGGTGCTGCAAAGCCTGGCTGTGATTCACTTTTTGATAGCTGGCTTTTTCCTCTCTGTACTTTATCCTCCCAAATCTTTTATCCCTTATTTCTTTTCCTTTCCCACACTTCTTTACCCATAGAAACTACCCGGATTATAGGCTGTACAGAATACGTGTACTCTGGGTTCTGCCTGAATTTGCAGGGCCTTTCAAATCCCTTTCAAATCCCTCTTGAAGGGCAGCCTTTTATAAGAAAGAGCTTGCTAGACAGAAGTTTGCAAATTAAACTATTATTTAAATTTTTATTTCAGTCTATGATTTGTTTAAACTGCTCACATAAATCCAATTCATCCAAAAAGAAAATATGAAGCGCTTCTAGTGGTTTACGAACATTTGGCATCACCTATCCTAAGGTCTTCTACTAGAGCCTACAGAAAATTTGAATGTAGTTTGATTTCAAACTGGATGTTTTAATTCTCTGAGTCACAAGAGATGCTCAAAATCATCTCCTTAAGACCCATCAAATGTCAGTCAAGGAGGACCACCAAGTTAAGGTATGCTATCTGAGTTACCACTGAACATTATTTACCATAAATGATTACAAGCATCAAGAAGACCCTGGGGTAGGGAAGGCTCTGCATGAGTAATGTAAGCATCATCTACACTTCCCCAGGTTGTCTCTGTTCCAGCTTCAGTAAAGGGCACAGACCAACCTCACTGCAGGCTTCACAGCAGGACAGTATCCTGAGGACTAATCTAAACACAAAGCATGATGACATCCTGAGCACTCACCCTCTCCATGCTGCCTTCAGGCCAAAAGGTCATTTTATGACGAGCTGCTTTCTTTCTTACAGGGTAACTGTAGTAAAAGTGACAGTGTGCTCCAGCCTATCCACTGTCTCAGCACCCAGCCATATGAATCCCTCTCCCACATTCCCAAAGAAGTAAGCTAGTCCTTGAACTTGGAAAGTATTTTTATACGTACAAAAAATTAGTATTTCTATCAGTATCCTTGTCAGCATGATTCTGAATTGCTCTCAAAGAGCACCTTCTCTTTTGTAAAATAAACACTTTATGCTGTTTGAAGTACACAAAAAGTTTCATTTCTGTTCAGTGTTCTTTATTTTCCATTGTGAAAAGTTATTTCTGAGGAATCAAAACCCCAGAAGGTAATGGACACAAAGAAAAAAGTTTAAAAAGAAATTTAACTGATGAATCAAAAGCAGACTTGAAGAGACGTATTTAAGAGACAGAAGGCAGCAAACGCAGCCTCTGAGGGAACTGCTCCCATTACTACCTGAAGGGTAAAGCTGCACTGCGACAGTCAAGGTCACAAGATAAAGTGCTACTTCAAAATCAGGTTAGCTATACAGGTGCAGGGAAATTAAAAACAGAAAAACAAAAACCACACAGCTAAGTAGGAAAGGGAAATGGACTTCCGGATAATGGGAACTGGGACTGTATTACAACAGTGCTCGAGGCTTCTGGTGTCTGAGCACCCAAGCCACACGGTTCCATCCCATCTTCACTGACACCTCAAGGGAGCATTCTCACAGCGAAATAATCTCTGCTGTTTGGTTAGGATTCAAAATTTCGATCCAGTAGCCATCAGGATCTTGAATAAATGCCAGACCTTTCATTTTACCTGCAAAATGAAAAATATCATCACTAGAAAGAAGAAAACCCTTAAAAATCAAGCACGATTTTATCAAAATTTAATTTGTATTTTAATGAAATATATTTTGTTTATACCTTCATGTTTTTTTTAATTATTTTTATTTTATGTGTATGAGTGTATTGCCTGCATGTACTTAAATGCACCCGAGTCATGCAATGCCAATGAAGAGCAGAAGAGGGCATTGGATCCCCTGGAACTGGAGTTACAGATGGTTGTTAGCCACCACGGGGTGCTGGGAACTGAACTCAGGTCCTCTGCAAGAGTAGCTAGTGCTCTTAACTGCTGAGCCATCTCTCCATCCCCATAGTTTTAAAAAATTCTTTATTGCCAATGTTCCTACATGTTTTTCATGACAGAACTGTTACCTTTCACTAGTAGCTGAAAACCAGCCCTGCTAAGAACTGTTCTGTATCTGTTAGGTATCAGGAATTGCCTCATTTTGATGCTACCAGTTCACCAGTCACAGAAAACATTTAAGAAGGAAAAGAAGACAGAGAGGTGCTCAAGGGAACAGGTGATACGGCCTACCCACTCAACCAAGATACCCAGAGGCTTGGGTCACATAAAGTCTGTTAAACAGTATACCAGGTAAGCCAAGTCCTGTTAATCAGAATGTGACTCCCAGGGATTATAACTAGGATGGAGAGGCTACCAGGTCAGAGTTGTTTGCTTAGATGTCTAAAGTGGTCTTATTCTGGGACCAAGATGCTGAATTCCTTTGACTCACCTCTGCTTCCTGACCCCAAGGCCAAGGAATAGAAATGTGGATGAAAAAGAAAGGGCTAGGGATGGGGAGATGACTATCTAAACCTGGTCACTGTAAGTGGCAATTTGGCAGAGAGGCTCATGGCTGTGGGAGAATAAACAGAAGAACATTTGCTTCCGCTCCCTCAGTCCCCCGGGCTTCAACACTCCCCTGCACATGTGAGGGTCTCAACTGCTGGTTCCCAGATGTCCTCAACAGTAAAGGGCAACACAGCAAGCTCGTGCTAGTGAGGACCCCACGAAAGTCTATTCAGTACTGAACTCCCTTGTTCCCTTTCCACACAGCCAGGGCCAGGAATGACAACCTCCAACGTGTCTCCTACTAACAGTGCTTTGCTGAGGGAGAAAGGGTTGCATCTAATCTGAAGAATTCAATTAGGAATGTGGAGTATTCATTTCCAGGTAAACAGGAAATGCAGCCTGGGGCTTATAAGCCAGTCTTCCTGAGATCATTCAGGATTACAGAGGATTAGTTCTGGCTTTCTGCCCTTCACACTGCCTGATGGATTAGAACAGCTTAAAGCTGAGGGAAAGAAAAATAGTTTGGAGGTTAAAATAACAAGAATTTAGGAATATAATTATTTAAACCATGAATTATAGATTCAAACTGAACATGAACTATGACATCAACGGACCAGGAACTATTAAAACATGCAAGAGGGATGAGCAGCGTGAAATATGACCAGTGTGAACCAAGACAAGAAAATGTTAAGGAACCTAGCAAAACCAAGGGGTGGAAATGATAATAAAGAACAACAGAGGCTGAGGAGATGCTCAGTGGATAAAGCACTGGCCCTGCAAGTGTGGAAGTCCCAGAATACACATGAAAGCAGGCAGGCATGTATGTAAGTACACCCATGTTGCACAATGCCCACGGAGGCCAGAAGAGGGCATAGGATTCCCTGGAACTGGAGTTACAGATGGGTGTTAGCCACCATGTAGGTGCTGGAAACTGAACCCAGGTCCTCTGCAAGAGCAGCCAGTGCTCTTAACAGCTGAGCTGCCTCTCCAACCCCAGGAGCCTAGATTTCTGATGGCTGTCCAGAACCTGTCTAGTCCTTTCTGAAGCCACCTGTCTCTCAGTTCCTAAGATACCGGGGTATTCTCCTTCTCTCAAAACTGTTGGAAAGACTTCTGTTGCTTGCAATCAACAAGCTTGACTACAACAGTTACTTGAGAGTATTATCAAATCACAGGTGTGCACACAGTGGGTGCCGGACTGACTCACCTTCATCAGGTTTCTTCACAAACTTAACTCCCAGCTCTTCAAATCTTTTACAGGCACCATATACATCAGGAACCGCAATTCCAATGTGACCTTAGGTGATATCCCATCCCAACACACACGCACACACACACACACAAAAAAAACAGAGCAAAGGAGAAATAATTACAACAGTGTACCCAATTGCCATTTGGATTCCAAAACATAAGGCACTTGAAAACAGAGTTAAATAGGTTCAAAAATCTATAGTAAACAAGAAATAGTGATCTAACTAGCTGGATATAATCAAATAAGTGGTTGCTCTAATTATCCCACTTTTCTTGTCACTGTATGTGTGTGAGGGCTACTTCATGTCTGTCCATGGAGTCTGTCTTACTATTTGTTTCATATACCTGTACTTTCTTTTCATAAACTTATTTTATGTGTATGAGTATTTTGCCTGCATGTATGTAAGCACACTATGTGTGTGCAGTGCCTGTAGAATCCAGAAGAGGGCACCAGATCCCCTGGAACTGGAGTTATGGGATGGTTGTTAGCCACCATGTGGGTGCTGGGAACTGAATGTAGATCCTCTGTAAGAGCAGCCAGTGCTCTTAACCACTGAGCCAGCTCTCCAGCCTCTGAATTATGTTATTTTTAAATAAACCAGCATTGGCTAATATATAGGTCAATCTATTTAGAATAATCCATACCAAAAAGTTATCATTTACTCATATTTAATAGGTTTATTGTGGGTATTGACTAGACAGTATCCAAACGAAACTTGTAATTCTGTCATCTTGATGAGAAATTTTAGATAAAAGTAGAAGTATACACTACCAGAAACTGAGAATCAGTTTTGTTTCTTTTACAGTTAAAAACTCTTTGAGTAGGGGAAGTAGTACAGTTTACTGGTAGAGTGGTTGCCTAACATGCACAAGCCCTAGTATCACATCAAAAACAAAGCTTACTGGAAAACTTAAACTTTGAAGCGCCTCCTTTTTTTTTTTTTTTTTTTTTTTTTTCTTTTCTTTTGGAGACAGGGTCTCTGGCTGGCCTGGAACTCACTATGTAGACCAGGCTGACCTCAAAATCACAGAGATCTGCCTGTTTCTGTTATCACCCTTAAATAAGATTATTTGTATAAAACAAGATAACCATCTCTCTAATAAATTGATTATACTTAAAAACTAAGTCATTCATGTTTTAGGGTTACTGTAGTCATAAATATGTACATTGTGCAAAATGACAGAAACCCACCAGCAGCACACACAGGAGGCACACATACCAAATCCCCGAGGGTCTGAGTTGCCGTTGTGGTAACTCTGGGTCTCATCATCTTCTGTGCCCCAGTTGCTACAAAGGAAGGGAAAACACAACCATGATGGCTGGTCTTCACAGTCCATGTGGAGGACTGAGACTCATGTCTGTGAGGGCATCTCCAAAGAGGAAGAGCCACCCTCAGAGTGGGTGACACCTTCCAAAAGGCACGTGAAGAAAAAGCAGTGTCACACTGCAGCTGAGGCGTGCATCCACTGCTGCCGCCATGCCCTGCTGCTGCCGGACTCCAGCTCGCTGGCCTTCTGTCATGGATCCAACACCAGCGACCTGCAGGGAGGCCAGGCCTCCAGCACTGGTTTAGGACCTTGGAGGTACCCAGCTTTGCGGCCTGAGCAGCTCCTGGGTTCTCGGCCTGTCCAGTGTTCAGGTGGCCATTGTTGGACTACCCAGACCATATCATGTCAGCCATCTAATAAATCCCCTTTTATACATACATGCCATTGGTTATGGTCCTTTAGAGAACCTCCCTAATATAACGACTTACAGTTCTGAGCTGCGGAATAGCCACTCTGAAAGGAAATTGCTCCAAAGTCTTACCGTGTCTGCATGCTACTTTACATACAGGGCCCAACCCTGCTACTACAGATATGAGTTTTCCCCTGTAGAAGATGCAAGCTGCCAGGATAATTCAAAGCAGGTTAAGGAGAGACAAGTCAGGCGACTGGGTGAGAGGACAGTAACAAGGCCAGCGGCTGTCACGTATGTATTAAATTCTATGTATGTCTATTTGTTAAGCCCTTAAAAAGCTCCAAGGGCTAGACCTGGGTACTTCTGTCTTACAGATGAGCCGGCCACTTAGGCAAGTCTGTCTGAATCAAGGGACACACACACAGGCATACTGCAAAAAATGCTCTTTTGGTAGTTGCCAAAGAGTACAAAGAAACAGTCTAAAGAAAGGGAGGTATGGTTGTGCACACCTGTAATCTCAGCACAGGAGAGGCAGAGGCAGGTGGATCTCTGTGAGATCAAGAATAGCCTGGTCTACAGAGTGAATTCCAGGCCAACTGGGGCTACAGGGAGACCGTCTCAAAAAAAAAAAAAAAAATAGTAGAAAGGGAAAAATGGGGAATCCTTATTTTTGTACTTTAAAATGTTGAGATTAGAAAAATGCCTTAAAATTTAAAAATTAAGTACTACAAAGTAGTGTGCTGGATATTTTGTTGTTTTTTGAGACAGGGTCTCTCTGTAGCCCCAGCTGGCCTGGAATTCATTAAGTAGACTACTGGCCTTGATCTCACAGAGGTTTGCCTACTCTGCCTCCTCAGTGCTGCGATTAAAGGCATTTTTTAAAGTACCTTAAGAAAATTTTGAATCTATAGAGAGACATAAAGACTCACTGTGTGAGCTCGAGCGCAGCTTTTCTGGAAAACGTCCATGCTGTTCTCTCATTCTTGTCTTTGGGGATGTCGTTCTTATCCTCATAAGCCAAGAAATAGAGTGAAAATTTCATACTAGGAAAATCAAACTTTTGGAGCAGCCTGAAATGAAAATAAGCAAGCCAAAATTATTTACAAGAGGAAAGGCTGATTCATACTAAAAATCAATGCAATGATATTTAAGTTCTACTAAGAATAAGAGTTCATAGAATGCAGTTATTTCAGAGGGGAAAAAAAGGGCAGAAGTTAATGGGAGGAGGGAATCTCATTTATAGTTCACTCTGTAAAGAGCTTGCCAGGCAAGCATGTGGACTGGAGTTTGATCCCCAGCATCCATGTAAAAAGCTGGGGATGGTGGCAGGTGCCTGCAATCCCAGGGGAGGCAGAGACAGCACATCTGATGGGGCTCACTGGCCAGCTGGTGTAGCCTAATTTACAAGCCCCAGGTACCAGTGACAGATCCTGTCTCAAAAACCTAAGTGGTAAGCTGCTAAGGAACAGAGCCCAAAGTTGACCTCTAGGCTCCACACATGTGCCCAGTCCCACCCCCCCCAAGTGCACACCACACACCAAAAAAGGTATGTGTGGGGGAGAAACTCCCAAGTCTGGAGGGATGGCTCAGCAGTTAAGAGTGCTTCCTGTTCTTCTGGAAGACTTGAATTTGGTTCCCAGCATCCATGTTGAGCAGTTCACAACCACCTCTAAGTTCAGCTCCAAGGGATCTGACACTCTTCTGGCCTCCAGACACCTGAACATATGCAGCATACATTCATACAGACACACACACACTTAGATAATGAAATTTTAGTTAAAAAAGAAGCTTCTGCAATTCATCAATTCTTTGGTTGTTTTTTGTTTTGTTTCTTTGAGACAGGGTCTTGCTATGTAGCCAAGGACAGCCTGAACTCACTATATAGCCCAGACTGACTTCAAATTCATCCCCAGCTTCAGCCTCCTAAGTGCTTAGATAACAGAGGTGGCCCAGCACAGCCAGCTCTTAATTGTTCACATTTAATGAAATTCAGCTAGAATTATAGTACTTGTCTATAAATGGGGAGCCTTATTTTTAGTGAGTAACTCATTTCCCTAGCATTCAGATGCATGCCATTTGGTTAAACACATGTACTGAGTCCTCACTGTGCTGAAACTTTGAGAAAAGAAGACCTGGAGCAGCAGCTAGGGGAATGGGAAGGGCAGTTACTACCACAGGAAATGTGAGGTCAACAACAAGGGGGTTAGAGTGTCAAATAGCAGAGAAAGTTGAAACAGGATTAAGACTATAAAAGGTCAGGAGACAAGGAAGGACCAGTGAGGGCAGTTTAGACAGTGTGGGACAGTGGAAGCTGGACCTCACTGGCCTAGGAAGGAGGGGAGTCAAGCAAGCCAAACAGCAGCCAGAGGGCTGGAGAGATGGCTCAGTGGTTAAAAGCACTAGCTGCTCTTGCAGAGGACTTAGGTTCAGTTCCCAGCACTCCCACAGCAACTAACTCCAGTTCCAGGGAGTCCTGTGGCCTCTTTCTGGCCTCCTCAGGCACTGCATGACACAGGTGCACCTATATCCATGCAGGTAAACTAAAAACGACACAAAACAGCAGCCAGCATGGTCTACACAGATCTCTGTGCACAGACAATGACAAAGGGAGGGAAATAAAGGAGCAGAGACACAGTCTCGAAAGACTGAAGTTGGTTGTAGGCTGAAGGGAACGTGTCAGTGGGACAGGACACGCTTGATGGGGGAGGAAGAGTGAATAAACTAAATTCTGAGGTTTTGAAACATCATTGAAACCATAGCTTATCACAGGACAAAAGATTATATATGCCTGTTGACTAGGAGTGCCCGGGACTAGGAACATTGATTTAGATTACCGAGGATAAAGAGCTCAAAGACAACCTTGTTCATCGAGCAAATTCAAAATTTCTTTTTGTGTTAGCATGCTTGCTTGTGTAAACATGTATATGGTGTGTGTATGTATGTGTACTCATGTTGAGGCGAGAGATCAACACGGAATATCCTCAATTGCTCTTTTTTATCCCTTTTTGTTTGAGACCATGGTCTCACTATGGTAGCCCTGGCTGGCCTGGAACTAGTTATAGACCAGGCTGGCTTCCAACTCAAAGAGATCTGTCTGCCTCTGCCTCCCAAGTACTGGGATTTAAAGGCCGGTGCCACTACAGCTGGCTTCCACCTTACTGTTTTGACTCTGGATCTCACTGATTTGGCTGCACTGGCTGGCCAGCAAACCCCAAGGATCCTTCCATCTCTGCCTCCCTAGCAACAGGACTACAGGAGCACACCACTGCACCCAGCTTTCTCACATGGGTTCTGGGGGATTGAACTCAGGTCTTCATGCTCAGGCAGCAAGCATTTTACCAACTGAGCCCTCTCCCTAGCCTCCAATGCAGCTTCTAGAGTTCTGCTCCAAACTCTTATGTACTTATACCTGCTATCTGATATGCCGTGGACCACTGAGATTGATGCATTGATTCATCACAAATAAAATTTATTCTATGCCATCACCACAAAGGTCAAGCACCCCAGAGTACAATCGGGAAAACTCTCTGTCCCCAACAAAGCAGACTGTACCAGCCTTAATGAACAATCAGATAGGAGCTGAAGCAAATGAACCTCTTGTAACTTGCTTTTCGCAGCAAAGCGTCTCTCTAGGTTATTGTCAAGATGCACCCTATTGTGGGGAGAGGCTCTTTAAAGTTTTATTTATTTTTAATGTGTGAGTGTTTTGCTTGCACATATCTAAGAGCACCCGTGTCATGCAATGCCAGCAGAGGCCAAAAGAGGGTATCAGATCCAATGGAACTGGAGTAACAGATGGTTGTTAGCCACCACGTAGGTGCAGAGAACCAAACCTGGGTCCTCTATAAGAGCAGCCAGTGCTCTTAACCAATGAGCCATCTCTCCAGGCCAGGGAGGGGCTCTTTAAAAACAGGATCAACAGTTGGGCCCATCCAACATGGATTCAAATTTCAGCTCTGCCAGATGTCAACTGTGGGATTTGAGACCAGAAATGTCATCTCTTTAAGCTCTGGTTTCTTCACAGGTACGAAGGTATAAGCCATCTGTAAGGTCTGCTGTGAAGACTGAAGGGAAGAATGGGGTTGGTGCCTGGTAAATAGCAAGTGCTCAATGAATTTCTCACTCTGTCCTTTAAATGTGCCATAAATATATGGAAAGTCACTTTTTTTCTGGAAAGAACCATAAGAAACAGTAACAGCAGCTACCTTTGGGGAGAAAGGGCGGCTAGGGGAAGAAAGCTATTACTCTTCATTTTGTTTTCAGAACTGGCCAAATTTTCTAAGTAGACTGTACTATACTGTTTGAACTGTTCTCACAATGCTAATGGAAGTTATCTGAGCAGTAAATTAAAGATCTTTAATTTATTTTTTAAAATATTGTTATTTTTATTTTATGTGTATGAACATATTGCTTGCATGTATGTCAGTGCACCCATGTCATGCAATGCCCGCAGTCAGAAGAGGGCGTCGGATCCCCTGGAACTGGAGTCACAGATGGTTTATTAGCCACTATGTAGGTACTGGGAACTGAACCTGGGTCCTCTGCAAGAGCACTCAGTGCTCTTACCCACTGAGCCATCTCTCCAGCCCCTAATTTAAGTCTTTACATATGTGCATTATCAAAAACAAAAACCTCATGTTATTTAAGGAAAGAAACCAAGAAAAGTAAAACTGTCAGTTATGCCTCAATAAAGCAGGGGAGGGGAAAAAAAAATCAGCATCAAAAGACTCTAAGGATTATAAAACCAGCGGCCTGATCAGCAAAAGAGAATGCGGCCTATAAAAATGGAACCAAGGGTCAAGTTTAAATAAATCCATTCATCTTCTGAATAAGATGTCCTGACATGATTTCAGAAAAAAGCAAGAGACTGAAAGCAGTCAGAATATTTATAAGGGTCTGACTGCATGAAGGATTTAGCTGGCCAGCTCTCAGGGAAAAGGGAATTTGCAGAAAATGAAAGTATGTATGTCTTTTGTTGCCCCTGGGCCGTGGCCTGGCAGAAGAGAATTGAACCAAGCCCTTGTCTAATCAGGCCCCCCGCAGACTCCTGGCACAGAGAACTTCTGTTACCTCAAAAAAATTTTTTTACACCTATTTATTAGTGGTGGGGGTGGGGCACGTGCTGTGGCATGCACGTGGAAGCTGGAAGATAACTTGTGGGGGTTGGTTTTCGCTACCAAGCGGGGCCTGGGGACAGACTCAGGTCACCCAGGCTTGGTGGCAGACTCCTTTACCCATTAAGCCATCTACTTGGTCCAACTTGTGTTACTCCTGAAACAAACTTTCAGTTTTTAAATGTGTCTGAAAACATTCCCTATATTTGCAAAGTTATGGTTTTAAACATTGAAGTGGCTAAGAACTACTTCACTTACGTCAGTCCAAGAATTCTAGTATAAAAATCCAGTGACTTCTTAGGATCCTTAATCCTTAGCATCGTTTGCTGCAATAGAAAATCCTAAGGAAAAACAACATATAATGAATATCTTTACTTTCAGTACTTACTAGCAGCATTAACTGCACTCTCTGTAACAAAATACAAACAATCCAGCTTTGTGATACAATGTGTAAGTAAAAAAGAGAAAGAAGGGCTGGAGGACGGCTCAGGCTTTACGAGCCGTGGCTGCTCTTGCAGAGGACCTGGGTTTGGGTCCCAGCACCCACGAGGCAGCTCAAGACCAACGCCACTGCAAAAGCCATGTGGGAAGAGTTCTCGCCCCTCTCACAGCTCTTGCAGCTCTCCTCCCAGTATTTCTCTAGTTGTGGGCTCTTGGGTTCGGCAGCCGAGTGCCAGGGAGTTTATGTTGCAGGAATGCTTCTCAGCTCCATAGTGGGATAATTTTTTGTTTTGTTTTTATTTATTCTTTGAGACAGTGTTTTCACTAGGTAGCCCTGGCTGGCTTAGAACTTGCTATGTAGATCAGGCTGTTCTCACACTCTCAGTGATCCACCTGCCTCTGCCAGTCTCCTGATTGCTGGGATTAGAGGTCTATGTACCATGCCCCATCCTTTTTCTTTCTTTAATTACTATCTCCAATAGTAGCCAGTGCTCTTAACCACTGAGCCATCTCTCCTGCACTGATTTTGTTTTTTCTGAGCTAGTATCTCATACAGTCACACTGGCCTCCAACTGTTCCTCAGAGGCTCCCCACAGGATGGAGCAATGATGGGTATCCCTGCTCTTGGTTGCCCTTCTGCAGAGCCTTCTGTGCCTACCTCCTGAATAAGCTACTAACAAACACACCCTTTTCTCCAGGCTGATTTTTGGACAATCTAAACTAAAACTTTATTTGACAAAACAAAGAATCCAACCACTATAATCGTTTTGAGTGAATGCATAAATACCCTGGCTGAACCATTTACCGATAACCATGTCAACAAGCAAGAAGTCACAAGATCCTGGACTCTTCAGAGACCAACAGGTAAAAGTTACTATCATACTGGGCATGGTGGTACATGCCTTTAGTCCCAGCACTTGGGAGGCAGAGACAGGTGGATCTCTGTGAGATCAAGGCCAGTAGAGATGCATGTACCAACATCTCAGTGTTAGTAGCAAAAACAATGAATCTTTCTACAAGGAACAATATATTCTAAAATGAAATGGAGATCTTTTTTAAAGGCTAAAAACTCATTCAATTTTATGTCTTACAGGGCTTATACTGAGTTCAATATTGTATAACTGTATTAATTGAACTGTGAACCTATAAACTTACAGCCACTTGTGAAAGAGATGTACTCTTGCTCTAGAGTGTGTTACTGAATATGTTAAACCTGTAATGAAATGCTTGTAATCATGTAGTTATTAAAATTTTTTTAAAAATAAAAATATGCTGGGCGTGGTGATGCACGCCTTTAATCCTAGCACTCCGGAGACAGAGACAGGTGGATCTCTGTGAGATCAAGGCCAGCCTGGTCTACATATAGTGAGTTCCAGGATAGCTGGGGCTACAGGGAGACCCTGTCTCAAAAAGAACAACAACAAAAAAGATACTAGCTCTAATGCCAGTCAAACACAAGGCTTGATTTATAAATTTATAGACTTAATCCCAGCACTCAGAAGGCAGAGTCAGGCAGATCTCTGTGATAGAGGCCAGCCTGGTCTACAATAGTGAGTTTCAGACCAGCAGAGACTACAGAGAAACCCTGTCTCAAAAAGACCAAAATAAATAAATAAAAATAAAAATAAACCCAAACAAAGAACCCACTAGCATTAATAATACCTTGGTTAGGAGTTGACTTCATTAGGCATATGATCATATTTGTTTTGAGACAGGGACTCATATTGTCCAAACTGCCCTCGAGAGACCTGAGTGACTCCATCTTGGATAAAACCTCCATGGGAATGACCCAGCCCTGAGCCCTGTTCCAGGAAAAACCACACACACACACACAAACAAAGTATACTTGGAACGGATAGAGAACAACTTCCCTGCTAACGGTCAATTAACCAGGGAGAGGAAAGTACTAAAAGTCCAGATGACTTTTCAGATTTCCTGAAGCCAGCAGTTTATGGTTTGGCACTGGGCTGCAACCAATCAGATGCTTGCGAGGCTGGAGACCCCCTACTCCCCTACTTGCTGAACTTGCTGAAATAAACCTATAAAAATATCTGTCTCCCAAAGCAAGGGGTCTCATATCTGAGATCCACTAGGTCGGTGATAGAGTGGGCCCAACCTTAAGCTTGTAACAATAAAAAACCCTTGTGTGTTTGCATTGGTCGGCTCCTTGGTGGTCTTTGGGGTCTTGTGAACTGGGCACATCTTGGGGGCTCGTCCGGGATCCCCAAGACCTCCCAGGACCCCCAAACCGAAGGGTTCCTGGCCAGCCGGTAAGTGTTTGTTTCTAGTTGTGCCTGTCTGTGTCTGTCCTAGCTTTTGTTCTGAGCCTCGAGGCAAACTTGTGAACAGTGTGGTCAGGAGCGGCTGGAGCAGATGCACTGGATGACCATGACCACAGAGGTTTGGAAGATGTTCCAGACCCCAGCAGAGGAGACGGAGGGCCCTGGACTCTGCTGATTTCTGTGAAAGGACAAGGCAGGTCGCTCCCGCGGCATGGCACTTTGCCACTGTCCTTTCAGTTTTTCTTCTGCATGAGCAGGGGAATTTGCTACATGGCCTTCTACGTGTCTTTCTGACTCTCTGTTTTGTCTTTGGTTGTCTATGTCTCTGTGACTGAGATGGACGCAATGGGACAGACTCCCTCTACACCCCTGGACCTGGTTCTTGCACATTTTGGAGAGGTTAAGACTCGAGCCCATAACCTCTCTGTTGTTGTCAGGAAGAATAAACTAACTACTTTCTGCAGGTCTGAATGGCCCGCTTTGGCCCACTTTCAATGCGGGATGGCCCTCAGAGGGGACCTTTGATCCCGCTGTCATTAACATGGTTGAGAAAATTATTCTTCAACCACATGTAGGATACTCAGATCAAAGATCATACATAGTGGTCTGGGGAGATTTAGTTAATAACCCCCCTCCTTGGGTCAAGTCTTTTCTTCCTTTTCAGAAAACTGAGGTGCTGACTGCAGAATGGAAAACGACAACCCAGAAAACACCTAAACCTGAAACTAAACCATCAGTACTGTCACTGTACCCTGTCTTACAGGGCAGCACAGAAAAAGATCTAATTTTTCCTCCCCCTCCTTATCCACCTCCTCCACAGGATGTACCCCCTCCAGAACTCAGGTACCCCCTCTGGAACCGGCACCCCTGGTACCAGATTCTTCACAGGCACAAGGGGGGGACTGGCTCAGGGGACTAGGAATAGAAGGGCAGCAACACCAGAGGGTCCAGACTCTACTGTTCTACCCCTCAGAGTTGCCAGCCCTGCGGATGAGGCTGGCAACCAGCCCCATCACCATTGGCTATTCACCATTAGTGACCTTTACAACTGGAGAACCCAGAATGCTAACTTTTCTGAAAATCCTAAGGAGCTTATTAATTTATTAGAAACTGTCTTATTCATACACCAACCCTTGGTATGATTGTCATCAATTATTACAGGTCCTGTTTACCACAGAGGAAAGGGAACGCAGCCAAACAGAAGCCAGGAAATTAATTCCTGGCAATACTGGTGTCCCTACTACTGACCCGACACTGATTGATGCTGCCTATCCACTGACCCAGCCTGATTGGGATTATAATACTGCAGAAGGTAAGGGGAGGCTTCTGGTTTACCACCAGGCTCTGTTGGCAGGTCTCAAAGCGGCTGCTTATAGGCCAACTAATTTGGCAAAGGTATACAATATTAGTCAGGAACTAAATGAAAGCCCAGCTGTGTTCCTGGAGCAAATAATGGATGCCTTCTGCAGGTACACTCCATTACACCTGGAGACCAAAGATAATATAGTGGCAGTGGCCATGGCTTTTGTTAACCAGCCAGCTCCGGATATAAAGAAAAAGCTCCAAAGAGTAGAGAGACTGGGTAAAAAGAGCTTAAGGGATTTAATAACTGTGGCCAAGAAAGTATACAATAATAGGGATAGTGCAGAGGAAAAACAGATAAAGGCAGAAAGGAGGCAGAACAAGGACCTGGCAAGGATCCTGTTGGCTGCCACTGTGGATCCAGAGGACTGGAGGAGGCATCTGAGACAGACAGCACTGGGGAAAGGAGTCTCTTGCAGTATGTGGATGACCTATTTGTGGTGGCAGACAGCCAAGAGGCATGCATGGATAGCACAGAATGCCTGTTGCAGATGTTGGGAAGCCTGGGCTATCGGCCTCTGCTAAAAAGGCCCAACTATACAAACAACAGGTCCAATACTTGGGCTATATACTCAAAGAAGCACTACTGGTAAAAGATGCTGACAAACTGACTTTGGGCCAGAACTTGACCATCACCACACCACATGCAATTAAAGGAGTTTTAAAGCAGCATCCAGACAGATGGCTAAGTAATGCCCGTATAACTCATTATCAGGCATTACTTCTTAATCCTGCTAGAATCACTTTCCAGGTACCAGTTGACCTGAATCCAGCCATGCTTTTGCCAGACCCAGACTTGGATGCCCCCTGCATGACTGTGTCGGAATCCTGGCCCATGTCCACGGCACCCGATCAGATTTGGGAGATACCCCATTATCTGATGCTGAAGTACATCAAGAGAATGCAGGACTTAATTCAACATGCCGAAGTAAACATCAAGGAAGAAGATTAAAGACATTGTCAATGGCTGTAAAGCTTGCCAACTCACTAATGTGGTGCCAAATATTAGAAACCCAGGAATCAGACTTCAAGGGAGAAAACCTGGAGCCTATTGGGAAATGGATTTCACTGAGGTAAAACCTGGCAGGTATGGATACCATTATTTGCTAGTCTTTGTAGATACTTTTTCAGGATGGACTGAAGCCTTCCCTACTAAACATG
>NW_008343842.1:724428-759277 GCF_000622305.1 Nannospalax galili | reverse complement strand
AAGATTGGGAACTGTTGGACGACCTCAGGGGAGTCCAATGGTCCCATAAACATGTATGGCTTAAACTACGTGCTCTTTATGATACAGGACCCCCTCCAGAACCTCATCGATACTGACCTGGTGACTGGGTCTATGTTAAGAGGCATTGACAAGGATCCCTAGAACCATGGTGGAGGGGCCCTATGTTATCCTACTGACTACCCCCACAGCCCTCAAAATGGATGGTATAGATCCACCACACACATGTACGGCCAGTTGACCCGTTCGCCGTAGAGGACTGCATATCCCCAGCTTCAGGATGGAGAGTTTCAAAGGACCCCAACAATCCACTCAAGCTAAAGCTCACCCGATTTTCAAACTGTTGATTGTATATACTCTGTTCCCCATGACAGCCGCTCCTGCTCCGGGAAGTCCGCATCAACCTATAAATCTGACTTGGGTCCTCCAAGATGTGATAGGAGACAACAATATTTTGTTTCAGATCTCCCAAGTAGTGCCTCTGGCTACCTGGTTCCCAACTCTGAACTCCCGTTTAGATGTTTCCTTTGATTTCAATCCTAAGGGAGGCACACATCCTTATGCTCTAATTCTCCAGGCCCATACAGAAAACCAGGTCAGTTCTATGTTTGCCCAGGGTCTGGAACTCCAAAATACAAGTCCCAGAGAAACAGGTGTGGAGGGGATAGCGCTACTTATAGCACTTGCTGGGGCTGTGAAACAACGGGACACATATGGTGGACCCCCAGGGAGGAGATCTTATTAAGGTAACATGGGAGCAACTGATACCCACTATCAGTCCCTCCAGAGTCTGGGTGATGAAGAACATGAGATGAGGGAGTGCCCATGATTGGGCCCCCAAGGTACTAGTCAGAGGGGGGAATGACAGACCTGAGTGACTCCATCTTGGATAAAACCTCTGTCTCCCAAAGCAAGGGGTCTCACATCTGAGATCTGCTAGGTCAGTGACAGAGTGGGCCCAAGCTTGAGCTTGCAACAACAAAAGAACCCTTGTGTGTTTGCATCGGTCAGCTCCTTGGTGGTCTCTGGGGTCTCACAAACTGGGCACAACACCCTCAAATTCACTATGTAGCCAAGGATGACCTTGAACTCCTTCCTAATACCCCTGCCCCCAACTCCCCAGTGCTGAGATTATAGTCGTAACAGGCGTGGGCCACCACTCTGGGTTTATGCAGTGCTGGGGATCAACCCAGGGCCTTGTGCATTCCAGCCAGCTGAGCTACACCTCCAGCCCAGGCATAGAAACAATACAAAGAATTACCACCTACAAGTATTACATCCTTTTAATTAATTAATTAATTTATTTTGGTCTTTTTGAGACAGGGTCTCCCTGTAGCCCCAGCTGTCCTGGAACTCACTATGTAGACCAGGCTGGCCTTGAACTCACAGAGATCCACCTGCCTCTGCCTCCTGAGTGCTGGGATTAAAGGCATGCACCACCACACCCAGTTTACACCCCCATTTTATTTATGGGTCTTACTAAGTTGTCTAGACTGACCTTAAACTCACTCTGTAACCCAGACTGGCCACGAACTTGCAATCCTTCTGCCTCAGCCTCCTAGGTGACAGGCCTGGCTTTGCCTTTGATGTGCAGTGTCTTTAGGTTGGGTTGGACCAATGTGCTGGGTACCCTTGGGGCAGAGGTGCTTCCAAACTCACTTTCCACACGCTGAGTTGGTGACCAGCTCCGCCTCCTGTGGCTGGCACCAGGGCAGCAGGCAGGCCCCTGATATGGGCCTCACCTTTATCTGGACAGCCTTCCACAGTGCTGGCCATGCAGGACAGAGGCTGAGTTGTCCTGACAGAGAGTCCAGGCCTCCCCGAAGAGCAGAGGCCTGAGGCCGAAGCCCAGCTGAGGCCAGGTAGGCTGGGGTGAGATGAACATAGTGGCTGCGTTCCTGTGTGTGCCTAGCCACCAGGTGGGGACTTGGGAGGGGTGCAGGTGTGCTTCATTGTCACTTGTCAGGCCCATCCCTGGAACTTTTGGGGAGGCAGCTAGGTCCCTGGAGCCGCTCATCTTTTCATGCTTTTGAAGAAGTGACTCTGACCAGGAGGGCTTTAAGTTAGTCTCAGGTCATGATTATGAGGAATTTTCTTGATTAGGTTAACTGAAGAGAGAACACCTGACATAAACTTTGGTGGCACTATTCCATGGGCTTGGGCCCTGGGCCGCATTAAAAAGAGGTTAGATGAGCACAGGCATTCAGATAGCACGTTTCCACCTCCTAGCTGTGGGTGCAAATGTGATCAGCTGCCCCAAGCTCCTGTCGGCATGACTTCACCATGACAGATGAACTGTGAGCCAAAGTAAACCCGGCTCCCTTAGGCTGCTTTTGTAGAGTATTCTAGCACAGCAATGAGAACATGCCAAACTGCCTCCTCCCTCTCCCTCTAACACACATCATATAACATACAAATATACCTTACCCATTTGTATCAAAAGGAAATTATCTTAATGAGTATAGATGACAAGGCAGTTGGTTCCGAAGCTCCACGCTTCTATTGGGTTGCTTTTTCTCAGTCCAGGCTGCCCTCTCCCTTTTAAAAAGCAGATTAGAAAGAGACAAGCAGCTCTTGATACCTGGGCACTGACCTGGCACTAACCACCTGGTTCTCTCCTCTGAACACAGCCATCAAAACACCTACAAAGTCACTCTGGGACTACAATGAAGTGAAACCAAAACATCCAAAAGTTTTATAAAGCAGCAAAACTACTTTCATGGTAGATGCTGGTCTAAACACAGACTAAATACTACAAAAATAGCAAGCATCACTTTCCCGCAGCTAACATGAGTGCCTGCTGCTTCCCTATCAATTACCATGTTTGTTTGGGGAGGCCAAGTGCTCTTTCAGGCCAGATAAGAGGCGATTTCAAAGGCTTTACTTGGCAGGCCTCACCAGGGCAAGCTGTCCTCCCAAGTGAGGCATAGTGCTTGGCCACTGCACTCTCCCCAGGGGTGGGGGTGGAGTTGCAGGGATGGACTAAATTCTAAAGATGGTCTAGATTATCTTATCAAATATTTACTTGGGTCCTGCTATGAGGGACACTGCAGATGAAATTAAGGTAACTGGCCAGTTGGCTTGAAAATAGGATCAGCCTCAGCTAGCTCAGTGCTTCAGTGCAGTCCCATGAGACCTTAAAAGCAGACGAGCTAGGACTAGAGGTAGAGGTGAGGCAGAGACGGCAGAGATGTGTGGCAGTGGGGACACCAGAGAGATGCCCAGAATCACACACCTTTGGGGGATGGCTGAGGGATGCTCAGCAACAAAGACAGATCACCACCATCCATCCCAGCCCTTGACAGTCAGCAAGAAAACTGGGGTGTCAGCCCCACCACTGTAACAAGATGAGACCTGAGCTGGAAGCAGACGCTTCTCCAGAGCTCCGATAAGGAACACAGCTCTGTCAATACCTGATTTTAAGCCAGTGGCACCTGTGTCAGACTTCTGCACAGCTGAGATTGTAGGAATGACTTTGACAAAACGGACAGAATCTGGACTAATGACTTGTACTTAAAACTTGCTACCAAAAAGCTACTGATTAAAATGCAAACAAGCTCAGTGCATGTGCTCTTATGACCTGGGCACCTGACCTTGAACCCTCAGACCGTCAATTTGCCCACAATAAGGAATGTGGGTATGTCTGAATCAGAATCAATGCACTGTTCAACACTGTATTGGGTGCATAGATATTTTATTGTGTACATGAGATATTTTAGGTCTAGGGACTAAAGAGCAAGATTCTCTGATAAGGCAATTGAGTCTGGAGAAACTGGGCTGGGGAGCACAGTTCCAGAAGACACCTGGAGGAAAAGATGCCCTCAAAGTTCCAGTCTGCTCTTAAAAACTAAAGAGTCAAGCTGTTTATTAAGGTATAACTGTAATGTTGGCAGAGGAATGCTGCACGTGTGTGCTTGTCCGCGTGTGCAGGTGCAGACATACAAATGTGTGTGGAGACCAGAAGAGAACCTCAGGTGTTGTTCCCCAGGAGCTGTCCACCTTGCTGAGTGAAAAAGGGTCTCTCATTTGACCTGGGGCTCATCAAGCAGGCTAGGCCATTGAGCTCCAGGGACCTCGGCCCTCTTAGTGCTGGGATTACAAATGCACACACCACACCACGCTTGGCTTTTTTATAAAGGCCCCGAGGGCTGAACTCAGGTCTCTCCAGTCCCCAGATCACATGTCTAGTCAAGCTAGTGGTTCATTCTTCAGTGTGATGAGGCCTTTCATTTCTCATGCAAAGGAAGGAAACACAAAGACACACACACACACACACACACACACACACACACACACAGAATTATTTTTCATGAATCAAGCATGCAAAGGAAGGAAACACAAAGACACACACACACACACACACACACACAGAATTATTTTTCAAGAATCAAGAATAAGGCTCTACAACTGTGGCTTTTCTTGAGACTCAGTTTCCACAACTTTAGGATAAGTATAGTTTCTAGCTTCTACAGCTAAACCGAAGTGTATATTGAATGTGTTCAAGTGCTTAGTAAAATGCCTCACCCACAGCAAGCCAATTTATTATTTTATTAATTAAATTTTTTTTCCTTTTGGTTTTCTTTTCTTTTGACATGGTCTCCCTAGTTACAGTCCTCCCGGGACTCAATATGTGGACCAGGCTGGCCTCCATCTCACATGGCCTGCCTCTGCCTCCTGAGGGCTTGGATTAAAGGTGTTTACCACCATGCCGTATGTTCACTTTATTATTTATTGTGCTGCTGTTATTATTAACTACACCCAGAGCTTCCCTCACATGGTTGCTTTGGGTTCCCAAATCTGCATTCCCCAGCCCAAACCTGGAACCTCAGCTCTGGACTCCTATCTCCAACCAGTCATCAAGCCCACCTGGGTTAGAATATCAAATTTCTTACAGTTCACATAAACACTGCCTCCTATAATTCCAGGAGGGATAGCCTCAACCACACCTCCTTAGCCCAAGTCAGACACTGGACATCATCCTCGGTTCCTCCCTCAGTGGTCTAACTGAATGGAATCTAGTTGAATTCAAACAACACCAACCAAGTATCCTATTTCCCTGCCTGCTTAAACCCTCTGGGACTCCTTCTCCTTCCTGATCATCACTGTGCAGCCCCAACCTTCCTGCCTGGAATTCTCTCTGCCTCTCACATGTTTACTGCAATGCAATGTGGAGTGATTTTTTTTTTTTTTTTTTTATCAAAATCCAATCTTACCACTTGTGGGGTAAAAGTCAATCCTTGAGGGGCTTCTCAATGCTGGAATTAAAGGCATACAACAGCATACCCAGCCCTCAACACCATCTTTTATCACTATTCTTTTACACTGGTTATTCCAAACATCTTATTTTAACATTTAATTGTGTGTGTGTGTGTGTGTGTATGTGTGTGCACATGTACTCATACACATGCCAGAGTTCACTCGTGTAAGTCAGAGGCCGTGTGTGTGTGTGTGTGTATGTGTGTGCACATGTACTCATACACATGCCAGAATTCACTCGTGTAAGTCAGAGGCCAACTAACTAATGGGAGTCAGTTCTCTCCTTCCACTTTGTGGGTCCCAGAAATTGAACTCAGATCATCAAGCTTGGTGGCAAGCACTGTTATTCAAACAGCCATCCTGCCATCCCCAAACTTTTTTTTTTAACATTTATTTATTTATGGGGGGAGGGAGTTAAGTGTGCCATGGTATACTTATAGAAGTCAGAGGACGAGCTGTGAGAGTCAGTTCTTTCCTTCCACCATGTGGGTTCCAGGGATTAAACTCAAGTTGTCAGGCTTGGTAGCAAGTGCTTTTCATCCATTGAGCCATCCTGGCCTCCAAAATTTTTCTATTTCTTATACTTATTACTTAAGAAAAAAGCACAAAGCACATAAATGCATATTTCAGTTACATATACATATATCAGTGTAACTGGGCTGGGCTAAGGGTATGTAGCTCAGTATCAGAACATGTATTTACAGGTCCAAAGTTCTGGGTTCAATCCTTACCAAATACACATGTACCCTGACCTTATCAAGTAAAATCTTTTCAGGATAAGAAAAAAGTGATCATAACAAGTTTTCGAATTTTGTTTTGTAGGCCAGGCATGGTAGCACATGCCTTTAATCCCAGCACCCTGGCCTCCACAAACACATGTGCACAGAGACCTACATACACACATGTACCTACACACATGAACACACACATTCTCTCTTTCTCTTGAAATAAGGTCAGCACTGTGATGCTTTCTACTTTATCAAAAGGCACTGACATATAATAAATGGATGATCTTCAGGAGAGCACCTCTTGGAAGGAGGGTATTTGTCAGGCTGAAGAATGTCACCTGAGACTGCTCAACATGTGGGGTAAGCTGTGCATCCTCGGATCTGCCTTCAGGAAGAAGACCCAAATGATCAACACACAGGGAGACTTTCTGCCACCCCTGCTCTCCTTCCCAAGGCAGCCTTCACATCACTTACCTCACCTTCCGAAAGCACTCTTCAAGTGGATCCTCACCTCCAGAGGAGGTACTGTACCCGCCAATCTAGTCTACACAATGCTTCAAAATCCTGGATGGCCCCCCACTACCTATATAAAATCTACCTTCCTTAGAGGAGACATTCAAGGTTCTTCTGTCTCTAACCTACCAGGATAGCCTTCTCTACCACTGCCTCATGGGACCCCAACTGAAACATGGCCTGCACTGCATCTTTCTGACATTTCACTACTACATCTTGCTAAGACATGTTGTTTCCTTCCTCCTGTGCATCTCTCTGGGTACCCGCCCACCTTGGGTATGGCATGGTCCTACCACCATCGTCTGAATACATCCTTGATCCTCACAGTTGAAATACGACCTTGAGTGCTATCTTCATAGATTAGGACGATCCATTTTGTCTCATTTTATCCTCACAGTAGCTCTCTGAGTCATCTTTAGGTGAGATCAAATCAAGAGCCCTGCCAAGATCAGCAGTCAATGAAGTTAAGATTCAAATCCAAGTCTCCAGACTCCGAATAGCCTGTATCTATAGCACTCCACTGATGCGACTGGGAAACCTTCTACCTCCCCCAGGCTCCCACTGTGATGGCTCATCTTTGTCGTCAAACTGACCAGACTTAGAATCACTCAACTTTCTACTGAGGTTTAACTGAGGAGGGAAGACCCACCCTGAATGTGGGAGGCATCATCCCATAGGCTGGGATTCCAGACTGAATAAGCAGGAGGAATAAAGCTATGCACCAAATTCATCTCACTCTGCTTCCTGCTTGCAAACACAATGTGACAGATAACTCATGCTCCTGCTGCCAAGGCTAGAACCATTCTTTTTTGAAAAATTAATTTGATTTTATGTGTATGAGTGTTTTGGCTGCATGTAAGCGCACCATGTACATGCAATGCCACAGGGGCCAGAAGAGGGTGTCAGTGCACCTGAAACTGGAGTTACAGATGGTTGTTGGCTGCCATGTGGGTGCTGGGAACCAAACTTTGGTCCTCTGCAAGAGCAATCAGTGCTCTTAACCACTGAGCCACCTCTCCAGCCCCACTAGAGCCACTCTTACACCATGTCTTCCCTACCATGATGGAGTGTATCTTTAAACTGTGAGTCAAAATAAATCTTTCCTTTCTTAAGTTGTTTATTTAGAAGCTATTTTGTCACATCAATGAGAATAGTAACTAACATACCCAGGATGCTTTATAATGTCAAAAGTTCATCAATGTCAAGTCCATCATGTTAGAATTGGTGTATGTTTGGTGAAGGGACCTCATCTTGTTTATCTCAGTATCCCCCAAAGTGTCCATCATATTCCTTACAGTTAGTCCATAATCAGTGATCCAGCTAAATTTCATTCACTGAATGAATGTTTCTCTCCCCTTCATGGCAAACTCTAGAATTACTGCCTAGGTCAGTATCTCAGAAGCAGGCAGGGTGTGGGCTCCTCCTTGGGCAAGTAGTGACTCAATACCTGTTTCTAAGTCCTTATTTGTTAAAATAGAGATAATAACAATTATCTCTTCCTTATAGGGTTGCTATGAATGTACTTAAAACATCAAGCCAGGACCTGGCACACTCAATATATACCAGTTATTACATAATTCATTGTGTGTCTCCACATGGTACTTCAGGACCAAAAACCACTGATCTCAAAAGGCAATCATTCTGAAACCTCAAGAAAAATTGGGAGAACACAGAATGTAAATTAAGATGCAAGGAAGTGAATTTCATATACATTTAAAGTTCTCTTTGGAATATTTGTTATTTATTTTTGGTGCTGAAGGTTGAACCCAATGCTACAACATGTTCTCTACTAAGCTACATCTCTAGACCCTGGGATCTTTATGTTTGAAATAGCCCAATTCCTAAAACCCCCAGTTACTTTGGAAATTAGCTGATATAGAACAGTACCTGGGACCTGGTTTTGGTTTGCATGAAATAATTCTCATGGAATGAACAAATTTACAGCATACAAAATAACTAGGGGGCCTGTGAGAAACTTGCTGCGAAGCCTGATGATGTAAGTTTGATCCCTAGGATCGATATCCTGCAAGTTCTCAGACCTACACACACACAAACACAAGTGTAAAACAAAAAACCTAATATTAAGATATTTATAAGTGGGAGGAGCAAGAGAATTCATTCTTTCCTCCCCCCTTAATTTTGCAGTGACTAAGATTTTTACTAAACTAAATACATACCAGATCCAAAGGTCTTGGCAGTTACAAGTGTGCCTGACTCTTTGCCCCAGAGGTAAAGAACAACCAGGGTCCAAAGTCACTATCTAAAAGCCCACATTCAATCTTCACGGAATTTACAAATGCAAAGGGGTTTCGGGAAACTGATTACACAGGAATAAACTCCTGTCAGCCACCTCTTCTAACCTTAGCAGCTTAGAGAGGCACCACACCTGGAAAAGTTACACTGACTGTTAAGTACAGACATGTTAAGTGAAAGCTTTCATATGCAACAGGTCTTCCCCTGACTAGGTCATAACTACAAAAAGAAAGTCAGAGAAGGTAGTAGTTTCCAGGATTCCTTTCAGGTCGGAGTTCTAAGACCTGTAATCTTTCCACCACACACTTTAGGAAGGCTGGGCAGAAGTGTGGCCCTGAGCCACAGCAAAAGCCAAGAATTCGAGCCAGGAGTGAAGCTGGTGGAGTCAAGGCGGCTGGAGGGACCAGTATAGACCTTTGGCTAATGAACCCTAGATGTCTGACCAGGGGGCCGGTACACCCACAGCCATGGAATCTGACCTTCATTCGGCCTGGCCTCAAGACACCGCCCCCAAAAGATAAAGCACATGGGAGTTCAAAGGCTTTGAAACAAACTTCGGAAGAAAGGGATCCCCTCTACCCTTCCCCACTGCATCCCATCACCCTCTTCCCTGCCCACTCCCCTGCAGCAGCGCCCCGCGATGCAACTCGGGTTCCCGGCCCAGCCCGAGCCCGACGTCCGTTCGGGCCGCTGGAGGAGGAAGAGGCCCGGTGCCCACCTTGGTGCTGGGGTCCGCGTCAGAGCAGTAGCTGAGGGCGACCTCGTCGGTGAGGCCGCCGGCCGCCGGTTGGGGCTCTGCCATGGCGGCCCTGGAAGATCCCGGAAAGCTTCACCACAGCAGAGCACCGGACGACGCTGTCCGCAGGATGGGTGCAGCCTACCCTGGAGCCCGAGTAACGTGGGGCGGGAGGACGGAGCCGCCAGCCAATCGCCGTGCAGGGAGCTGTGGGCGCACTGCTGATCCCAGTGGGCGCATTGCTGATTGGGTCCTGCGCCTGGGACCACGGCCCTCTCAGTACGGCCAGACTACAACTCCCAGGATGCCTTGTGCACAAAGGCTGCACGTTCTTCCCGGACAAAAGAAAATTGAGTGGTGCTGGAAGCATAGTTTTGGCGTTACTCACCAAACTAATTTTGTTTCTGTTTAATTTCTGAATGCCACACCTCAGGGCGGCAACTTAGTAGAAAAGTGCAGTCTGGTGGAAGTTACTCTTTTTGGAATTAGAGTCTGAGTTGGAAGTTAGTCTTTTTTAAAATTGTAAGGTTAACAAAGTTTATTCTCTCATTTGAAGCAGCCCAGGCTAACTGAAACAATTCGAGCTTAGTAAAAAAATAAACTAAAAACAACAACAAAAAACCCTAAAAACTCCTAAGTTTATGCTTTGCTTTCACTATATATTAGCTCCAGAAATGGGATAATTACTGATCCTCATGGAGCCTCTGTACAGAATTTGTTAGGAACTGAATGAAGTGTAAGTCATGGGTTGACTATGTGGGACCCCAAAACATATCGCCCTGAAATACATTTCTTGTGGCTCGTTTGAGTTGGTTATTCAGAAAAACCGAAAACCCAAGAACAGCCTGGACAGGATGCTGTTGTGCCCAGAGAACGGACCCCCAAGAATAGCCACAGAATCCAGAGGGCATGTAAGAACAAAGAGTCTTTATTCAGGCTGAAGCTCGGGCTCTCAGACCTCACCAACGCAATGGATCTGTGCTGAAAGCCCGGATTGCAGGGGGAGGGAGCTTTTTATAGGTTTGAGACAAGGGGAGGAGGGAATAACAGAGTAACACTTTAGAATAGGGAATTACAAATTAAGAATTGTATTGAATGTACCCCTGGGCTGACATCTTTCCCTTCCCTGAGGGAAAGGTGCCCTGTGCGAAATAAATCTGTATCCTGCTGAGAATTCCATCTGTGCCTTGGTGCCTTCCTCCATCTGCGCCACCCGCTGCTTGCTCTCTCCCGCTCTCTACCTATCAAATAACATATGTTCGCCAAGTTATGCATAAGGACTATAAAAACTCAGAGGAAAATCAGTTCGTGGGCGCACATATGAGCTGAACTCCCGTCAGCTGTGCGGCCCCATCTTCTGACTGATCCTGTCTCTGGACCGTGAGAAAAAAGAGGAGCTTCATGTCGCGAACATCTGGACCTGACTCGACCCTCGACCACGAGACAACCAAGCTGAGCCGAGACTACCGTCACCACATCCAACTGAGACGATGTCACTTGGGCATTGGCCCTAGGACTGGTACTCTTATCTGTCGTTGTGTTATGTGTGAAATTTGTTTATGATTTCCCCAAATAAATGCATTGAAAGGCATTGGCTCTAGAAATATTTATCCTCCCTCGCATAACGAGGTGATGCTCAACTAAGCCTTAATAACTCCAATCGTGACAGCAACTAAGGTTTATGTAGTCACCTTGATTGGGGGCTGACCACCAGATGTGCCCTGTCGACACACAGGACCATGACTTGCAGAAGAAATGTTCCCCCCCTCCACGGGTGACTCTCACATTCGGGTCTCAGTTCCTGCGAGGACAGACATAGAAGTGGTGCTGCTGAATGTACACATTATTCCATGTCAGTCTGAGTAGAGTCACCAGGTCAAAGGTCAAGTCAGGATACCAGGTGTCCAGAGGGGCCTCTTGGTGGTGGAGTTCAGGATTTCTGAATTAGCTGTGTCAATGACCTCCCATTTTAAAGAGATGGGGTTGGTGCGGGTTTCCTGTTACTGGGAAGGGGAGGAAGGAGAGGAAGAGAAAGGGCGAGAAGAAGAGACTCAAGATTTGACTGTCAGTTTTAACCTGAGTGGGTTGTCTGCATCTCGGTGGACTTTCCATGCCTTGAGCCCTGACCCTGGAGTGTCCTCCGGGTCATCAGAGTGTGGATCAGCCTTCCGGATGTGAGTGTGATGAACCCAGGTGGCAACTCCGGTGGCAACTTTCACCACTGTTGGGGTTGTCAGGAGCACTACGTACGGTCCTTTCCAACGAGGTTCTGAGGTCTCTCGGCAGTGTCTGCGGATGTAGACCCAATCGTCAGGCTGGTAGTTATGCAGGGTTGGAGGGGGAGCAGTCTCATAGATAGCTTTCAGCCGGGGCCATACGTCCCTATGCACCCAAGCCGCTCCCTCTAGAGAATCAAGCAACTGTTGGTTATCAAACTCAGCAATTAGTTCAGGCCTTAGACTGGGGAGGATAGGCGGGGGTCTTCCAAATATAATTTCATATGGGGTTAGTCCCAATAGATAGGGTGAGTTTCATACCCTATATAGAGCAAAGGGAAGGAGAGCCACCCAGTCCCCACCAGTCTCCATGGTTAATTTAGTAAGGGTCTCCTTTAGAGTCCTGTTCATTCTTTCTACCTTCCTGAGCTCTGAGGCCTATATGCACAATGTAATTTCCATCTAGCCCCCAATATCCTAGCTAGTTCCTGGGTTACCTGTGATGCAAAGGCTGGCCTGTTGTCAGAGCTCAGAAGGGGTGGGATGCCATACCTAGGTAAGATGTCCTCCAGCAATTTCTTGGTCACCACCTGAGCGGTTTCATGCTTGGTGGGGAAGGCTTCAGCCCATCCTGAAAAGGTGTCTACCAGAACTAATAGCTATTTGTATCCATACGTACCTGGCTTAACTTCTGTAAAGTCCATTTTCCAGTGGGCCCCTGGCCTAGAGCCCCTCGTTCAAGCCCCTTGCTCCTTAGGATGGTTCTCTGCATTGGTCAGCTTGCAGCTAAGGCATGCAGAGGTGACTGTATTAATCAGTGGGCAGAGATTCAGGACTTTTAAGTGAGCATTTCTTAAGAGTTCAGCTGTCTTCCTTGTAGCCAGGTGAGTGGTTCGGTGGATATGTGTGACGAGGTCTTTGGCCAAGTCGTTTGGCAGAATAATTCTACAGTCTCCTGTATGCCACCAAGCCTCGATCTTTTGGGTTATGGGAAGTTTTTGTATCAATTTCATATCCTCTTGGGAATAGTGAGGCTGATCAGGTAGGACGGGGGGCAGGATCTGGCAGTTGGATTGGCAAAATCTGGAAGGTCTTCAAAGCTGCTTCTTTGGCAACCCGGTCTGCTCTCTGATTTCCCAGAGCTATGGGTGGGTTAGCAGTGGATAATAGCCAACTTCTTAGGCAGCCATAGAGCCACCAACAAGTCAAGAATTTCTTGTTTATTTTTAATAGCTTTTCCCTCCGCTGTGAGCAGCCCCCTTTCCTGGTAGATGGCTCCATGCACATGTGCCATAGCAAAGGCATATCGGCTGTCCGTGTACACATTCAATCGTCTGTTCTTTCCAAGCCTAAGGGCCTCAGTCAGAGCTATCAGTTCGACCCTCTGAGCCGAGGTCCCTGCAGGCAAAGCCGCTGCCCAAACTGTCTTAGTCTCAGTTACCACCGCTGCCCCTGCATACCTCTGCCCATCCTTCATGAAACTGCTACCGTCGGTGAACCAAATAGCTTCTGCATCAGAGAGTGGCTGATCAGTCAGGTCGTTTCTGAGCCCATGTACCTGGCTCAGGATCCCTGCACAATCGTGCATGGGCACGTCCAAGTTGGGGTCGGGTAGCAGGGTGGCTGGGTTAAGGGCGGTGCTTGGGAGGAACCAAATTCTCAGAGGGTTAAGAAGTAGGCTCTGATAATGGGTTATTTGGGCATTGCTCAGCCAGCGGTCCAGTGGCTGCTTAAGAACTTCACTAGCGTGAGGAGTGGTGATGTGCAGTTCTTGCCCTAATGTCAATTTATCTGCATCCCTGACTAGAAGGGCAGTAGCAGCTATAATCCATAGACACAGTGGCCATCATGCAGCTACTGGATCAAGTTTCTTAGACAAGTATGCCACTGGTCTATTCCAGGGTCCTAATGTTTGAGTCAAGACCCCTTTGGCTACTCCTTCCTTTTCATCTATGTAGAGGTGGAAAGGCTTGGTGACACTGGGGAGCCCCAAAGCCAGGGCCGTCAGGAGGGCTTGCTTGATTTCATTAAAGCCCCTTTCTCTTTCCCCCGTACAAGCAAAAGTCTCATTTTCTTTTGTAGCTTCATAGAGAGGCTTAGCCAATTCAGCAAACCCTGGGATCCAAAGGCGGCAAAACCCTGCCAGTCCCAGAAACTCCCTCACTGCTTTTCGAGAGTTGGGGACTGGAATCTTCAGCACCATTTCTTTTCTAGTATCTGTGAGCCATCTTTGTCCTTCCTTTAAAATGTACCCTAGGTAGATCACTTCTTGATGGCATATTTGTGCCTTTTTAGCAGATGCCCGATATCCCAGCCTGCCCAGAGTCACCAACAGATCCCTAGTACCTTGCTGACATAGAGGAGCATCAGCAGCAGCTATTAGGATGTCATCCACATACTGCAATAGGGTGAGCTGGGAGTGTTCCAGCTTGTACTCACCCAGATCTTTATGAAGTGCCTCATCAAAGAGAGTGGGCAAGTTCTTGAATCCCTGAGGCAGGCGAGTCCAGGTCAGTTGTCTGTTGAAACCGACCTCCAGATCTTGCCATTTGAAGCAAAGAATGGCTGACTGTCCTTGGCTAAGGGCAGGCTAAAGAAGGCATCTTTTAAATCTAGTAGAGTATACCAGCTCCTGGAGGATGGCAAGGAACTCAGGAGGGTGTAAAGATTAGGCACTGAGGGATGGATATCCATGACCCACTTATTTACTTCTCTCAAATCCTGCACTGGCTGGTAATCATTTGAGTTTGGCTTCTTTACTGGGAGGAGAGGTGTATTCCATGCAGACCTGCAGGGTACTAGGATGCCCTGGTCCCTTAGCCTCTGGATGTGTGGGGTAACCCCTGATCTAGCTTCATGGGACATAGGATACTGCTTCACATGAGCCAGAAGGGCTCCCAGTCACAGCTCCACCCAGATGGGTGGCCGGTGGGCTTCCAGTCCCACCCCTCCAGTCTCGGCCCAGGCCAGAGGAAATTCCTGAAGCCAAACAGAAATCTCCTCCATTGGCTGTGGGTCCAGTTTTTGGTGCAGTCGATACTTATCTTCCAGTTGCAAGGTCAGTACCTGAATGGGGTGGCCTCCTTTATCTATTAAATGAACCCCATTAGGTGAAAAATGGATATGGACTCCAAGTTTGGTAAGCAAGTCTCTACCTAAGAGTGGGTAGGGGCAATCAGGCATGACTAAGAAGGAGTGGGACACCCAGCCCGTACACTTTTCTTCGGGTGGTCCATGAATATTGGTTTATGCCAGTCGCTCCCTGTACCCAGGACTTTTTGTTTGATAATTTCCCTTGGGTCTCTGTTAACACTGAATGTTGAGCACCTGTGTCTACATGAAACTCATGGGTGTCCCCTCCACTCTGAGAGTTACCCTGGGCTCGAGGAGGGGATCTGAACCCCATCCTCCCTATTCGTTCCATTCCCCAAGCTCCAGGACTTGTGTTCCTTCACATACCTGCTCCTGCCCGACCAGTCTTTCTGGACATTCCTTCTTCCAATGGCCCATTTTCTTACAATAGGTACATTGGTATTTTAACAATCTTGGTCGCCCTTCTGGGCATCTCCTACCTTGTTCAGTAGATAGGCATCGCAGCTGGCATTCTCTTTCACCCGGGGACCTGGTCAATGTGGCCAGGAGAATCTTGGCAAAGTCGCGGGTCTGCTTGGCACTGGCAGCAGCGGTGACCCGGGCCTGCTTGTCCTCAGGACTCTTTCAATGATTGCAGACTTTCTCAGCCACTGCCAGAAGCTCTGGCAGAGTTTTATCTGCCAGTCTGTTCAATTTCTGCAGTTTGCACCTAATATTGGGTGCAGACTGATTCACGAATGCCAGGATCACTGCATTCTTATTCTTGGGTGCTTCCGGGACCATTGGAGTATAGGTACGGAATGCCTCAAGGATCCTTTCTAGGAATGCTGCAGGTGATTCTGCTCTCCCTTGCTGCACACCACTAATCTTGGCCAAATTGGTGGGATGCCTTGCGGCCGCCCGGAGACCCCCCCCATTAGAGTCTGGCAGTAGACCTGGAGCCTCTCCTTACCTTCAGCCACATTGAAGTCCCAATTCAGCCTAACCAGGGGAAAGGCTTCATCTCTCAGGGCCTGAATGGTGGTGGGATTCCCATCCACCCCAGGGACCAGCTTACGGGCTTCAACAAGGATCCAGTCTCTTTCTTCAGTGGTGAACAGGACCTGCAAAAGCTGCTGAATATCATCCCAAGTGGGCTGGTGTGTAAACAAAACATTCTAGCAAATCAATTAGACCTTGGAGCTTTTCAGAGAATTTAGCTGTTTGCAGTTTCCAATTATAGAGGTTGCTAGTTGCAAATGACAAATACTGCATCTGTTGGTCCCCCACTTCAGTGAGTGACCCCACAGCCCGGAGGGGGAGGACAGTAGAGTCTGCCATCAGCCGTGGCTGCCCCCTTTGGACCCTCCTCCGCGTCTGGGGAGGGTGTTCTTCTGCCTCCTGGGGTGGGGCTGCCTCTGCCTCCCCCTGGGTGTCCTGAGGCTCTGCTTGTGGGACAGGCTGATAGGGGGGTGGCTTAAGCAGAAGTTCTTCCCCTGTGCCTCCTTGCAAGATAGGGTAGAGAGGGGCAGAGGGTCTGGTTTCATTTCTCTGCCGCTCATCCTCACGCAGGGTGAGGACAGTCAGCTTTGGGCCAGGAGGGGGAGGAGGAAGGAATGGCTTTAACCATTTCGGAGGCTCCTCCACCATAACCTGCCAAGTCCTGATGTAAGGGACCTGATCAGGGTGGCCTGGATGGCCATAAATTATATCCTTTACTCTGTAGATGGTGGGCAGGTCGAATGTCCCCTCTTCAGGCCAACTGGCCCCAAAGGTTGGCCATTCCTTCCTGCAAAACATAAAGAGCTTCCCTTTCTTTACTCCTAACCCCAGGCTATCAGCCTGGGCTTTGAACTCTGAGAAGTGATCCTGGAAAAGGCTAAGAGGAGTTACTTGGCTCTGTCCCATCTCTTCTAACACAGTAAGAGTCACAAACACAACAAAAAGAACAAACCCACAGAAAAACAACACACGGTTAACCGGCGCCTTAAACTGAAAGTAGGACAATGGCCTCTCGCCTCCCAGCGGGCGCGACCCACTTCTTCCTTCCAAGTCTACCAGGGGGATCCAATCCCCACCAGGTGGGTCGGGGACATCTCCCAGTCCCACGGACTGGGGCCTTCCAGCACGTCCGCCTAGACCTCCAACAGGCAATTTGAAAACTGGACCCAAAAACCAGAAGTGCGCAAAGACGGAAGACACAGAGACAAGAGACACCGATCAGATCAGGAAGACTCAGAGCTCTGGGGTCCCATGGGGGTCTTGGGGATCCTGGACGAGCCCCCAAATGTTGTGCCCAGAGAACGGACCCCCAAGAATAACCACGGAATCCAGAGGGCATGCAAGAACAAAGAGTCTTTATTCAGGCTGAAGCAATCCAGAGGGCATGCAAGAACAGAGTCTTTATTCAGGCTGAAGCTCGGGCTCTCAGACCTCACCAACGCAATGGATCTGTGCTGAGAGCCCTGACTGCAGGGGGAGGGAGCTTTTTATAGGTTTTAGACAAAGGGAGGAGGGAATAACAGAGTCACACTTTGATTGGTTCGAGGAGCCCACTCACGCATGCCAATACACTTTTGAATTGATTGGTTACAAGGGATGCAGTCCTGGGGGCTTCTCATTGGTGGATGCTGCTCTCAGAGCTGTGGAATGTGCTGACTGTTATCTGTAGAGCCAGAAGTCTCTGTTTTCCCTTATAAGGCTGCTATATGTCTGGGCTTGCTTCACCTATAGCCTCCTGGGGTGGGGGTGGCAGGTGGAGATTACAACATGCCTGCGCATGTTCAGGCTTGCCTGAAACAGCTAGTCAGAATGGGGTCAATATAGTTTGTCTTTTTAACCAAGCAATCAAGCAGTTTACAGAAGCGAAAAAGAGCAGTTAGTCCTAGGGAGTGAGGGTGGTCTCCTGGGATTAAGTGGGCATAGTCCAGGACAGGGGGAACTTAAAAGAAACCAAAGCCAGTATGGCTTTTCAATGCCCTTTATAAGCTTCAAGTATTCACCCTAGTTTGCCAACTCATATTTTGTGTATGACGTGCTGTTCATGTTAATTTATATATTTTTCATATTACTATGTCTATTGTCGGTTTATTTTATAGACTAAAATTAGTTAACTGTCTGAGGGGAAAAAAAGGAAGTTTAAAACTTCCCTACAACAGGCCTGGAGAGATGGCTCAGAGGTTAAGAGAATTTGCTGCTCTTGTAGAGGGCCCAGTACAGTTCTGAGCACCCACATGACGGTTAACAATCATCTATAACTCCAGCTCCAGGGCATCCATCACATCTTCTCTGGCCTCCTTAGACATTATCTGGACATGCTATTGTTAGATAAAAAGGTGGCAGGGGTGGGGATCACCTCGAAACAGAAACTAAGAGGACTCTGGCAAAGCAAGAGTTTAATTGGGTTTGGCAGGGCTGGTCCTCAACTCCAGTGTGAGGAAGAATCAGCAGCCTAATGGCTGCAGAGAGGTAACTTGTAAAAAGAAAGAATGAGGAAAAAGAGAATATTTTTCTGCCATTTGGGACTGTTTGGGGGCTGCTTGCTCAAAGGAGGGCGTGGGGTCTGTACCTGGTGAAGCATATTGGGGAAAATATCTACTGTCAAACATGTTTTTCTACAGTTACAGGGTTCCAGGAATTAATTGCAGCTAAGGGCTTGGGAAACCTGTTTGTCAGCCTGTGGGGTATGCTCTGGTGATCACAATACGTTGGTCATTAACTTTCCTGGGGCTGCTTTGTTAACTTGCAGGTGGCTGGGAGTTGGTTGACACAAGTCCTCTTAGGAGCCTCATGGTTTCTGGGTCTGGGGTCGCCTGTACCTGAGCCCTGTCAGCTATACCTATCTACACCTAGGCAAAACACCTATACATATTTTTTAAACAAAACAAAACAAAATATAGTCACTTGATTAGAAAAATGAAGTTTACCTAAGATATTGATCTGTTCTTGGTAACATTTTACAAGAACTTAAAGAATAGAGATCTTATTTTTTAGTCAATTAATTATGTTTTGTGCTATGTTTATTTGGCTTTTAACTATTTGGGAACCTGCCTCTTCACAAAATCAGAAGTTATTTGAAAGTCTGTTTGCCTTTGGCCAATCTTTGCCTAAATGCCACACAACAAGTTAAAACTGAAAGATGGATAAAGCTGTGTTTCTGTGTGCTCAACCATCAAAGCTTGAAGGCCTAAACCAGGGAGGAAACAGAGACACAAAGGCGGCCAATGAGCTGGTCAGCCAGGACTATAGAACTCCTGTAAAACATGCCTTCATTCCTGTAAGTAACCCATGTTCTTTTTCTTAATGTGTGTGCACATGCACCAGTGTGTGCATATGCACATGTATGCACCACCACACCTGGCTCTAACTAGGATTCTTACCTTGATTTGGTCCTCAGCGTGAAAACCCAGTACTCCAAAACCTTATAAAGATGGTCATTCAGGCAGCAGGCTTATGCCAATTTATTTTCTTAAGATTTATTTTTATTTATTTATCCTGTGCCTCTCTCTCTTTCTCTCTCTGTACCATGAAGGTGCCCACTGAAGCCAGAAGAGGGTGTCAGATCCCCTGAAGCTGGAGTTGCAGGTAGTATGAACCACTCGATGTGCTCAATCAAGTCCTCTGGAAGAGCAGCAAGTGTTCTGAGCCCCTAAGTCATTTCTCCAGCCCCCTTAAGACAATTTAAAAGGGACAGTACTTCAATGGCTGTCAGACTCTGGGGAATTACTATTTTTAGAAAGCACTCAAGTGAGATTCAAGAGAGCCTTATTGGAGCAGTAAACCAATCAAGGATTTATATATTCTCTTCAATAGGGACCCCAAAGTCAACTCCACATAAATAGATCTACAAACCCATGATACATAGCTCCTGATTTTAGATTTCTTTTTTATTTTTAATTATATGTATATGTGATGGTTTGAATGAAAATGTCCTCTATAGGCTCCAAGTATTTGGACATTTTGTCCCCAGTGATGGTGCTGTTTTGGGAGGTCTTAGAAGGTGTGGCTATGCTGGAGGCAGCTCATCACAGGGGGGCGGGCTTAGAGAGTTCTTAAGCCTTCCTGGATCTGGAGTCACTCTCTAGTTTCCTGTGCCTGCTTGAAGATGTGAGAGCCTAGTTTTTGCTCCTCCTCTAGCCACCTTGGCTGCCATGCCTCCTCGCCATGATGGACTCTTGCCCCTTTGGAACCATAAGCTCAAATAAACTCTTCCTTCTATAAGTTGCTTTGGTCAGTGTTTCTATCACAGCAACAGAAAAGTAATACAATATGCATGTGTGCAGGTGTGTGCATGTGAGTACAGATGCCTGGGAAAGTCAGAAAAGGGTGTCAGATTCTTGGAGTTGGAGTTACAGGTAGTTGTAAGCTGCTGAACATGGATGCTGGGAACTGAACTCAAGTCCCCTTCAAGAGCAGTATATGCTCTTTACCTGAGCTAAGTTATCTCTCCACCCGATAGCTCCTGATTTTAGAATCTCTTTACTTGTATCCCACCACACAAATCCTCTATTGACTGCCATATAAATCTTTTCTGAGAAAATATCCCTCCAGCTGGGCCTCATCCTCAAACTGGATCTGCTCTGCTGTACTTTACCTCAATCTTCAGTACATATTCCTTAATTTCTCCCATGAATCTTAGACCCTTCCCCACTTCTGAAGTCTGTCCAGTATAGGGGGATTATGCCAGAAAAATACTGACAAATGGATTCTACTCGCATGCCACCCTACCAGGGACTCAAAGATCTACTGGTTCTATATGGATAGACGTATTCTCCACTAAAACAGAAAGTGCCTCAGAAGTAAACACTGTCCTCATAAAATACAGTATTCCTAGCTTTGGGTTCCCTGTGCCCTACAGTCTGATGATGGCTTGGCTTTCATTTCTAATAACACTCAGGAGGTGGATAAAGCTCTCAAAATCAAGTATTATCTCCATGCCACATGGCACCCTTAATCTTCTGGAAAGGGTGAGACAGCTAATCAAATCCTTAAGAGAGTTCTTGCTAAGCTCACACTTGAGACTCAACAGTCCTGGCCCTCTCTTCTCCCAATTATGCTTTTATGATCCTGTATCACCACTAGACACTCAAACAGACACTTGAAGCCATTTGAAGATCTCCATTTCCTCTTCTGATGAGAACAAAGTAAGACCCATCCTTAGACACCACCAGACCCTAAATGAGTAGATGAGTAGGACAGATTCTTCTTTCATCTTTCTAATTCTCCAAGTGTTCTCTCTCTCTCTCTCTCTCTCTCTCTCTCTCTCTCTCTCTCTCTTCCTATCCTCTTGATACTCTACCAAGCTCAACCCATTTCAGGGAATTCATTCTGAGCCTGTTCCTCCGGGGAGCTGTCTTAGATTATTCCTACACTGAGGTCATCACCTGCTTTGAGTTATGATTGCCATCTTTACTCCTGGACTCCAACACTATTGGACTTCTAGGCTGCATATAAGGTTTCTTCTAATCTTAACAGTTATTATTGTTACACTATTTACCTGCCATCCTAAATTCACTCTGTGTTGTCACCTGTAACCCCTGTCCTATATCTTATCATTCTTTGACTTTCCCCATAGGAAAACCAGCATGGTGATGGTACTGTGTGAGGGGCTACTCATTTATTTTACTCATATTCCTCTGTCTTAAGGAGCCCCTCCCCAATCACCTCCTTTACCCTCGCTGGGTCTGAGACATTCAACACCTCCTGAAAGACAGGCCTTGCCATAACAAATATGACTTCCCTTTCATGATGATTCTTTTGCTGTTCACAGATTTCTTAACTTGGCTAATCTACAAACTACTTCAAGTCTCAGAACAATCATGACTGTATTAGTTATTTTTCTGTTGCTGTGATAAAACAGCATGACCAAAAGCAACTTATGAAAGAGCTTATTTTGGCTTATGGTTCCATAATGGTGGGGGAGGCATAGCAACAGGTGGTTGGGTCAAGAAGCTAAGAGATCATATCTGCAACCACAAACACAAAGCAGTGATCTGAAGTGGGCTGAGACTCTAAACATTCAAATCCCACCCTCAGTGATGTACTTTTTCTAGCAAGGCTGCCCTCCTAAACCTCCCCAAACAGCACCACAAACCAGAGACCAAGTGTTCAAATACATGAACCTGTGGGGGACCATTCTCCTTCAAACCACCACAATGACCCTCTTGCTATGATGCCTTGTGCAGTCTTTCTTTATGTTTCATGAGTTTCTCACCCCCTCACTCCAGACACAAACAGAAATAATTCTAATGTCTAAGTCAAAATACAGTACAGACTTCCTAGATAGGACAGTGCCTGGATAGCTTTTCCAAGTGGCTTTGGACTCCCTTAGGTTGAATATCCCCATATATATATTTCCCCCACCTAAGACAGGGTCTCCTGCAGTCCCAGCCAGCCTGGAACTCACTATGCAGACCAGGCTGGCTTCAAACTCAGAGATTCACCTGCCTCTGCCTCCCAAGTGCTGGTATTAAAGGTGTGCACCACCATGCCTGACATTTATTTTTATTTTTTAAGCATTTATTCCTTTCTTTGGGGCTGGAGAGATGTCTCAGCAGTTAAAAACACTGGCTACTCTCACAGAGGACCCGGGTTCAGTTCCCAGCACCCACAAGGTGGCTAACAACTGTCCATAATTCCACTTCCAGGGGATCTGACACCCTCTTCTGACCTCAGCAGGCATTGTATTACATGAGTGCACTTACGCACATGCAGGCAATACATTCATATACATAAAATAAAAATAACAAAATATTAAAAAATTATTCATTCTTTTTAAAATTGAGTGTGTGTGCGCACACGCGTGTGTGTGTGCACCCGTGTGTGCCTGTGTGTGCCTGAGCGCACCTGTGTGCAGTGTCCACAGAGGCCAATAGAGAGCATCAGACCTGGAGCTGGAGTTACAGGCAAGGATTGTGAACCACCAGACATGGGTGCTGGGGACCAAATTTGGGTCCTTTGGAAGAGCATCAAGCATTCTTAACCACAGAACTATCTCTCCAGCCCCTTTCTCCCCATTTTCTTTTTTAAAATTTATTATTTTAATTTTATGTGTATGAGTGCATTGCCTGCATGTATGTAAGTGCACCTGTGTCATGAAATGCTGATGGAGGTCAGAAGAGGGTGTTGAATTCCCCTGGAACTGGAGTTATGGATGGTTGTTAGCCACCTTGTGGGTGCTGGGAACTGAACCTGGGTCCTCCACAGGAGTAGCCAGTGCTATTAATGACTTAGCCATCTCTCCAGCCTCTGTTTTCTTATTTTTTAATTCTGTTTTGTGTCTTCAGGCTTTGCTTACTTAGCATTCTGGTATGATTGGAATCATCTCCATTATAGACATTTAAGCTCCAGACGGTGCCCTGTCAGGAATATCAATCTTGACCACCAACATCAGTGTCTGAATCTCTTCATCTGATATCCTATGACAGCCACTTTCTCCCTCCAACAAAGTACCTCTCAAGCCTTTTCCAGCCTGTGGTACCATAAACCTTTAACAAATCAGCAGTGCCAACCAGGAACCACCCCCACTTCAGGATACCACGCCTCAGCTCTTCAGCACCTCCAGAAGATAACCTCTTCTACCCTTGTCAATAATTTGACTTTGCTGATCTGTGAGGAGGGGAATTCAGACACAGTTCTTGGACTGATGGCTGTGCTGAGCCATGCTAGCCTCAGAACAAGGCTATGTTCCATTAGGGCAGGCCGGGCTCAGAACAAGGCCAATGCTATTTCTGAATAGGATCTGGGAGAACACAATGAGTGAAAATTGACTCCAATTCTGATGCACAGGGAAATCCTTTTCCATGCCCTTCAGGTTAAATGAAATTAAGAAGTTAAAAACACCACTATCAAGTGTTAGTGTGGAAGGTAGAGTCACTGAAATTGACAGGCATTTGCTGGGGGAAATCTAAATGATTAGAAACATTTTGGAAAACAATTTGACAGCATCCAGTGAAATTGAAGATAGCATGCCCTAGGATCCATTATTAAGTATTTATCCTAGATGAGTGTTATTCTGCCTACACTGTGTGCGACAGGTAGAAAAAAAACCAGTTTGGATGGGGAAAAAAAAACCCCAAAACTAAATGTCCAATAGTAGGAAACTACTTGTCATTTTCAGAATGGATTATGATACATAAGTGGAAATAGATCAGCCAGAAGTACATATTACAATATGGATAAATCCCACAAATAAAAATGAATTAAGTGGGCTGAGGAGATGACTCGGTCAATAAAGGGTCTCCTTTACAAGCATAAGGACCAAAGTTTGGATCCCCAGAGCCCACATGAAAAGGTAGACATGGGGGTGTATGCTGTAACCTTAGAGCTGGAGGATCAGAGACTGTTAGATCCCTGAAGCTCACTGGCTGGCCAGCCTAGGAGAATCAGTGAACTTCAACTTCAGTGAGAGACCTTGTCTCAAAAAATAAAAGCCATTTGGAGACACAAATTAGACTCTATAGGCCTCTATGTAATAGACTACATTAAATATGGGGGGGGGGTAATAAGGGGAGATGGAAATAGGGAAGGGGATTGAAATAGCGTTACATTATATTGTATGAAAATCACAAAAATTCAATAAAAAATTTTTGAATATAAAAGGGGGCGAGTGTTTGAGGAAAGACACCTGATGTTGACCTCTGCCCTCCTCCTTCGCACACAAATGCAGACACCCACACTAAAAATTATGTATTAGGAGCTGGAGACATGGTTCAGTTGTTAAGAACACTGGCTGTTCTTGCAGAAGACCTGGGTTCAAATCCCAGCACCCACATGGCAGCTAACAACTGTCCGTAACTCCAGTTCCACATAAACATATGCACATACACACACATACACACACATACACAGTACACACACATCATACACACACACACAGTACACACACATCACACACACACACACACACACACACACACACCACACCACACCACACCACTACACACACAAAAGAAGTAAAATAAATATGTGGTAGAAAAACACATATGATACAATATCATTTTTGAAAACTTTTAAAATACACCAAACAATATAATCTATTGTTTATAATGAGACACAATCTAGTAACGGTATGAGGAGGCTCCTGGGAATAAACAACTCTGAGTTCAAGTACATGATTTTTCTCTAAGGAGCGGCAGAGAAAGTGATGGGGAGGGATCTCCTGGGGATTAAGTGTTGAGAATTCTTCATAATTTAAGGTGCATGTTGGGTAAATGAATAGTCATTGTGTTACTCTTTCTCTCTGTATACCTTAAATATTTTATAACACACTTAAGAACACTAAATAGTGGCAAGTACCACATATAGAAACACAAGGAAAGATAGCAATTGTGTGTGTCGGGGAATAATTTAGAAATGGTCCCTATGGAGAAGATATGAAATCCAAAGTGCTTAGAAGAGTTACCATCCCTCTAGTTTTGAGGCAGGGTCTCATGTATACCAAGCTGGCCTGGAATTCACTATAGATGAGGATGACTTTGACTCCTGATCCTCCTGCCTCCACCTCCCAAATGATGGGGTTTATGTGCCTGAAGCAAGCACTCTATTAAGTACTCTGAGTCACATCCCTAGGCCGTGAGTTCCCATTTTGGGTAGAAAGGGTATTTTACTTTTCCTATGGCTGACATAATAAATAATCACAAACCTTATGACTAAAAATAGTCAAACTGGGCCCTTACTACACTTCCCTTTTTATGGACTCCCTGGGAGAATGTTTCCTGGTTAGTTCCAGTTTTTTGGTGGTGTCCAAACTTAAGGTTTATGGCTGCATAAAGAAGTCTCTGTTTCTGTCTCCACACGGACCTCTTCCCTCTGGCTCTGCATCTGTGATCGCTTTCCTTTTTTTCTTATAAGGACACCAGCCATAGGATTCAGATTCTAAATCAGGCTATAACTGTGAGATCCTTAATGTAACTGCTTCTGCCAAGACCATTTCTAAACAATGCCCCATTCATGGGTACTGAGGGTTCATTAAAACGTGGATATGTTTTTAAGAGGACACCAACCCATTTCAAGGAGGCATTGTGTGTTATTTTACTTTTTGTTTGTAAAATCAAATTTAGGAAACTGTGATGGTTAATACTGATTGACAAAATCTAGACTCACTTGGGAGATAGACCTCTGAGCACACCTATAGGGTTTTATTTTGGTAGATTTAATTGAGGTGGGAGGACCCACCCGATGTGGATGGTGCTAAGCCATTGGCAGGGAATCCTGGACTGAGTGAAAAGGAGAAAGCGAGCTGAGCACTGGCGCTCTCTGCTTCCTGGCTGTGGATATAATGTGACCAGCTGGCTGCTGCCTTGACTTCCCCTGACTGCACCTTGAACTGTGAACTAAAACAAACCCTTTCTTTTTTAAGTTTGTTTTATTAAACTGTTTTATCACAGCAACAGAAAAGAAACTAAGACAGAAATCTACTCAGAGTATGTTTGTATTAATTACTTTTCTATATTAGTCTGAAGTTTGAGGGGATACAGTCCATCATGATGGGGATACAGTCCATCATGATGGGGAAATCATGGCAGCCGGTCCTGGCTGGTCACACTGTACTCAACTCACTTGGTTTTATTCACTCCAGGTCCCTGGGCAATCCTTTCTGGAAACACTTAACATGGACACACACTCAGAGGTGATAAAACTCAGAGGTGTGTGTCCATGTTGATTCTAAATCTAGTTAGGTTGACAAGGTTAACCATCACAATGTTTAAAATAGTTTCATGATTATAATTATTGTCTTTAATGGGCATTATTTTATTAGTTACCTCGGTTCCTATGGAGAGGTGTCTGGGTTTCTGTATTGGTAGCTTTTAAAAAACAGAATGAATAACTAAACAGGATCTATATGGGCTTCCAAAGCCATAAACTGAGTCTTGGAAGGAAAGCTCAAAGGAATTAGCTGTGTATAGCTATTTAATGCTTACATATTTTACTCAGGTGTTCGGCAACTTAAACCGTCTCACAATAAGATCATGTGGTTGTTAGGGACAATGACAACATAACAAATATTGATACTCTGTGCACTTTAATTACATTTGTCCTATAACCTCTAGACATTTTCAGTCAGTTGTTTTATCTTTTTTATTTCTGTTAATAGCATCAGCTTTTGCTCAGTTGATGAGGCTTGAAACTAAACTCATCATGAAGCTATAGATTTTTGGAACTGGAAGGATGTTAGAAATGATCTCACCTCCATTTTGTTTTTCAAATGAAGACACACAGGAGCAGAGTGGTTTTGCAATCAGTATTACTCAACTAATGAGTTATTTATTGAGTAGCGCAAGCCCAGTACTAAATCTCAGGATGTCTGATTATCAGTTCAGCTTTTCCTCACTACATTAGTGTATTATACTAAACTATTTCCACACACTACTGTGGTAAGCGTTTCATATATATGCCTTCATTGTATTTTCAGGGATATTTAATTCTCAAGGTCTGAGGAATTTAATGTCATATATATTTGCTACATTGTGTTTACATTCTTTTATGCCTCAGGAGAACTCAGCATAACACGTAGTTTTCCTGTTTCTTGGGCTTTCTCAGGAGTGTTCCCATTTGGCTGTATTCCATGAACCTAGTTTCCTGCCAAACCTAATGAGGCTATTGCATCAATCACAGTGTCACAAACACCACACAGCAACACGTATCTTTAGAACAAAGGCTCTGTCTCTATTAAGCATTATTTCTTAAACTTTAAAAAAAATTATGTGTATGGGTGTGTGTCTGTGTGGGGGTATGTGCACATGAGTGCAGGTGCCTGTGGAGGTCAGAGAGGGCAACAGAGTCCCTGGAGCTGGAGTTACAGGTGGTTGTATGTTGTCCCATGCGGGTGCTAGGAGTAGAACTTGGGTCCTCTGCCAGAGCAGTATGTACTCTTAAGCACTGAGCCATCTCTCCAGCCCCTAGTATTATCTCTTTAGAACATATTTTCAAAAGAGGAAGTTGTCAGTTAAAGAGTATAAATGTGGGGCTGGAGGGTTGGCTCAGCGGTTAAGAACACTGGTTGTTCTTACAGAAGACCTGGGTTCAAATCCCAGCACCCACATGGCAGCTAGCAACTGTCCATAACTCCAGTCCCAGGGGATCCAACAGCCTCTTCTGACCTCAACCAGCATTGCACGACACAGGTGTACTCACCTACATGCAGGCAATACACGTATACACATAAAATAAAAATAATAAATAAAATTAAAAAAAAGAGTATAAATATATCTGAGATTCTTTAAGGGGGGGCTAGAGAGAAGGCTCAGTTAGTGGTTAAGAGCACTGGCTGCTCTTACAGAGAACCTGGGTTCCATTCCCAGCACCCACATGGTGCTAAAAACTATTCATAACTCCAGTTCCAGGGGATCTAATGCCCTCTTATGACCTCCATCGGCATTGCACAAGACAAGTACACTTGCATAGTGCAGGCAATATACATAATAAATATACACATAAATTTAAAAAAAAATTTAAAGAACATCCTTAAGGGATATGGCATTTGGTAATGTGTTTCCTAACTAGGTCAGAATGTATAGATGCATGCCTGACATGGAAAGATGACCAGGAGTTAAACCTCTGCAGCTTCCCAAGTACCAGAAGAGGATAGGAAGGAAACACAGCCAACAGGAGAGAGGTGTTTATGACTCACAGCCCCCAAAAGGACAGAAGGGTCTTATGGTGGAACCAGCTTCTCTGCTTCCAATGGCCTCAGTAGACACCATGGACCAGATGCAGGTGGTGGTTGTGTGCAGCTAAGAAATCTAGGCAAAGGGCTCAGCATTTTTTGTAACAAACAGTAAACAAGTCGGTCCGGTCCCTCTCTCCTGGGAGGTAAGCATGCGCTTTCATCATATAGTGCTTGCTGGGACCTTATTTTGTTGCCTAGATATCTAAGAGAGCATCTTGGGTTTCCAAAGTTAAGTCTTGCAGTTGTGCATGCTGTGTGGAATACGGGGAGGGGGGGTGGGGGCTACCTCAGCCTGAACCTCATGCTGTGCATGACTCTTTGGAGCATGCACTCTGGCTTGCTCAAACTGACTTGAGATCTATTATAAGAACTCTCTTGGGTCTTGTCTTCTCAATAGAAAGGATTCATTTGAGAGACACAGTTTAAGCATATTTAGCAAAGCAAAGCAAATACTCCAAAGAGAGATTGAAATGAGTTTTCCCAAAGGAGGATGGCAGCACAGTGAGTCTTTGGTTGTGGATTTCAAGGAGGTAGAGGACATATTCATCGGGTAAGGCAACCATTTCTCTCTTGAAAGTCATAGCGGACTGGATCTTTCTTTTAGAGTGTTTCTTCCCATGATGCTCTAGAAAAGCCTGCAAAAGGTGGGAGAGGTAAATTTCCCAATGTAAATGACATTATAAAGAAGCTGACATCTTTAGACCTTCTATTTATTTATTTTTTTAAATTTTTAATTGTTTTGGTCTTTTTGAGACGGGGTCTCCCTGTCTCTCCAGCTGGCCTAGAACTCATTATGTAGACTAGGCTGGCCTTGAACTCACAGAGATCCACCTGCTTCTGCCTCCCAAGTGCTGGGATCAAAGGCATTCACCACTATGCCTGGCTCTTAGACCTTTTATTAATGCACACATGTGGGAAATGCCCTGGTGTCTCAGTTTTTAAATTTTTTGACCTTTTTATTTTTAATTTATGTGTATGAGTGTTTTGCCTGCATGTATGTGAGTATAGCATGTATCTGCAATGCCTGCAGAGGCTAGAGGCATTGGATCCCCTGAAGCTGGTGCTGTGGATGGTTGTGCTTTTTACTGCTGTGTTGTCTCTCCAGCCCCTGTACCTTATTTTTTTTTATACAGCAGAACAGCCTATCTACAAACTCAAGGATGGTTAATCATAAAGGAATAATCTGACCCTAAGGAGGCATAGCTACTGAGACACAGCTGGGGCTTCCTTGGTCCCCTGTTGTCTAACTCCTTTCGAGATTTCTCAAGTTTCCATGTTGAGCTCATGGCTATTTGCCAGTTAAGACTTGTCAGGTTACACAAATAGGAACCGGACTTAGTCTGTCTGTAGGACCCTCTTCTCCCAGCTCCACCCTTTCCATCTATCTTCTACCTAGCATTGCTAAGACAGCCTGGGTAAGAGCTTGTCCCACAGTTACAAGAAAAGTAGAAACGTCCTGGAAAGTCAAGGAGGTAGACTTTGAGAAGTCCTTTATCTTACTGGTTTCTAGTTCCCGCTGACAAAAGCAACTTAAGGAAAGGTTGATTTTGGCCTACAGTTGCAGGATGACTATAGTCTATCAGGGCAGTAGGAACCCGAGGCAGCTGGTCACATCGCATCCACAGTCAGGATGAATACTCATCACCCAAAGCATGTTTTGTATTTATACACTTCAATGCTGCTCCCTCAAAGCAAGCCTTGGAATCCTCTCAAGTACTTTGAGTTCTCAAGGTTTGAGGCACAAGTGCTACATGGTACATATATGTGTCATGGACCAGAGTTCTGCCAATTACCATCTCTTGGTAGCTACCCGCAGGTGGCAGGGAACCCTAAGCAGAGTTCCACTTCCCGGGCTGCATGGGTGGGTTATCTGATGAGGTGACTTCGCCCTGCACCCGACAACTGGGTCCCGCGGGAAGCTGACCCCTGGGTAGCTGCGCGAGCCCCCCGCCCCCCCCAACCTCCCTGGCACTCCCAACGGCTGAGCCTCTGTGGCAGCTGAGGCTGGGAGCTGCTCCACCCCAGGCAGCCACCACTCAGGATCCACTTGGGTGGTCTGAGGTTGGGGACAGCAGTTTGCCGGAAGGCGAGGGCGTGGTAGGTTTGGCTCTTGGAGTAAGGGCGTGACAAATCCTGCCCTGGAGGTGGGCTTCCACCCATGTTCACCCCTTTTGGGGAACTGGAGTTCATCATGAGAGAAAGCTTCAGGGAAATGACAGCCCAGTGCCTGTCAGTCCCAGAGTCTTCACTGGGCACCTGACAGCATGCCGTGACCTGCTCCTTTTTAAACTTCAAAGACTCTCTCTCTCTCTCTCTCTCTCTCTCTCTCTCTCTCTCTCCCTCTTCCCCCCCCCCCCCCCCCCCCCAGAGTCTTGCTTCCTATGCAGGAGGCAGAGGGAAGGGGAAGAAGGGAAGATAAGTGGGAGGGAGGGAAGAAGGGAGGGAGGGATGTATGGAGGGAGGGAAAGAAAAAGGAAGAAGGGGTGAGGGGGAACTCTCTATGTAGACAAGGCTGGCCTCAAACTCATACATTCTGTTTGCCTCTGCCTCCCAATTAAAGGTGTGCACCCTCATGTCAATCCACTTTCGATTAAAGGTGTGCACCCTCATGTCAATCCACTTTCGATTGACATTAGTCGTCCTAGGCTGTATTTAATAAACTGTCTTGCCAATTTGTGCTTTTTCTTTAGAGAGGCTCCATAGTCTTAGCTATAGTTACAGCACCCAAACATGCAAAGGACTCACAATAGTCAGTAATAAACTAATGCATTCAGGGTTGGCACTATAGAATTGAGTATCCACTGTGCAGGTACATGGGGTCTTGCTCATCTACTGCAGTATTCCAAAGCATGGGGGATGTCAACATCTTGCTGTTCCTGAAAATGACTAGGTGGTAACTTGGAAGTTTCTTTATCTTCAAAAATTGAATTAAAGGGGCTGGAGAGAGAACTCAGTGATTAAGAGTACTGGCTACCTTTGCAAAGGACCCAGGTTCAGTTCCTAGCACTCATAAGGTGGCTAATAACCATTCATAACTCCAGTAACTAGATCTCTTCTAGTTACTTTCTATTGCTGTGATAAAAACCCAGACCAAAAACAGCTTGGGGAGGAAAGGGTTTATTTGAATTATAGCACAGTTATCATCAAGGGAAGCCAAGGCAGGAACTCAGGGCAGGAACCTGGAGCACAGACTGCGGGGGAATGCAGCTTACTGGCTTGCTTCTCTGGCCCGTGCTCCACCTGCTTTCTTACACAACACAGGACCATATGCCCAGGGTTGGCACCACCCACACTGGGCTGGGACCGCCCATCACTCAGCAATCAAGAAAATGCCCCACAGACATGACCACAGGCCAATCCAATGGAGGAAATTCCTCAGTTGAGGTTCCTTTACCCATGTGTGCCATGTTGACAATTAAAGCTGTCAAGCACAGGGTCCCACACAGAAAGGAAATGATTACATGTGGGAAAAGGTCAACAATTGTTTGCTCTGTGTTCTTCAGGTCAGCAGAATATGAATACTTGAAGTAAATTTGTAGGGAATTTTAGGTCCTAATTTTTAGATTGAAATTTTAATTCTTTTTTAAATTTTTTTTTGTCTTTTTGAAGCAGGGTATCCCTGTAGCCCCAGCTGTCCTGGAACTCACTATGCAGACCAGGCTGGCCTTGAACTCACAGAGATCCGCCTGCCTCTGCCTCCCAAGTGCTGGGACTATAGGCGTGCACCACCATGCCTGGCTGAAATTTTAATTCTTTTGTGTGTTGCTGGGCATTAAACATAGGGCCTCACATAACACTTTACCCCCAGCATTAGATCTTAAATTAAATTTTTTTTGTTCCATACATTTATTTACTTACTTGTATGTGTCCCTGAGCACAAGTGCCACAGAGCATGTGTGAAACTCAGAAGACAGCTTGCAGGAGTCCATGCTCTCCTTCCATTGTGTGAGTCCTGGGACTCTAACTCAGGTCATCAGGCTTGGTGGCAAGGGCCTTTAGCTCACTGACCCTAGATCTTAAATTTTAAGTCCTAAGAAATGCAGAGAAAAAAAAATAAAGACATATTCCATGTTATTGTATATGATCTCTACACACATAACACAGTTGTAACATGTACACAGAATTGAAAAAGTACCACACAAAAGTAATAATACTGAAAAATAAGCTTCCCTGCGTCCCTCTTTCAGCGCTTTCCTCAAAATGATTATTGCTAATAATTCATTTTTTTTTCTTTGAAAAACTTATCATGGATTTTTAATAAAATTGTAACAACTATGGATTGGAATTTTGAGTCATTAAATAAATGCAAATTATATATGTGTAATTACGTAAAGGAGAAGTCTAAGAGAATATGATGCCAATTAAAAATTTCTGTATTTTTCTGAGACAAGATCTCGTTATGTAGTGTAGGTTGGCCTGGAACTCACTATGTGGACCAGGCTGGCCTCAAACTTGTGGCAATCCTCCTGCCTCAGCCTCCAGAGTGCTAGAATTATGTTCACAAGCTAGTCATTCTGGCTCAATTGATTTTTTTTCCTTTTTCTGAGTCAGTATCTCCCTGTAGCCCCAGCTGGCCTGGAACTTGATAGGTAGACCAGGCTGCCCTTGATCTCACAGAGATCCATCCACCTGCCTTTGCCCCCTGAGTGCTGGGATGACAGGTATATGCCACCAAATCCAATCCATAATACACACACACACACACACACACACTTTTTATTTTGAGGTTTTCATTTTTTACTATACAATCTATTAAAAGTTTTAGCACAATTTTTAAGAATTCCTTTATATAAAGTAGTTGCATACTAACTCTAGGTTAAATAGTTGCATTACTCTGTGGATATGATAAGGTTCATGATATACTGCATTAGATTTGACATTCAAACCCTCTATAGAGCCAGGTGTGGCAGTGCCCACCTGTATTACCAACCCTTGGAGGGCAGAGGCAAGAGGATCAAGAGTTCAAGGCTAGCTGGGCCTGGTGGTGGCATATGCCTTTAATTACAGCACTCAGGAGGCAGAGGCAGATGGATCTCTGTGAGATTGAGGCTCGCTTGGTCTATAAAGCAAGTTCCAGACCAGCTGGGACCTATAGAGCCAGGTGTGGCAGTGCCCACCTGTATTACCAACCCTTGGAGGGCAGAGGCAAGAGGATCAAGAGTTCAAGGCTAGCTGGGCCTGGTGGTGGCATATGCCTTTAATTACAGCACTCAGGAGGCAGAGGCAGATGGATCTCTGTGAGATTGAGGCTCGCTTGGTCTATAAAGCAAGTTCCAGACCAGCTGGGACCACAGGGGGACCCTGTCTGTGAAAAAAAAAAAAAAAAAAAAGAGTTCAAGGCTATCCTCAGCTACATAGTGAGTTCAAGGTTAGCCTGGGATACAAGAGATCTTGTCTCTAAAACCAAACAACTCAAAAAGTCATGCAGAAAATACATCTTGGACTCTTTCAGTAGAGGAAGAATTAAACAATTTTCCCATGTAAAATCTTTCTAAAATGGCAGGGTTATATTTTTATATATTTATTTTGAGAGCTACATGGTTAATTAAAAAATTTAAAATACACAGAATTAGTGAGGACCAACTTCTTTCTCAGCTACAATGGTGATGAGATATGGTTATCAATTTCCAGTGACCACAGACTACCAGCTAGAGACTCCTTAGATTTGTAAATCAAGGCTAAGCCTGTCCCCAGTTTGAAATATATGAAATCCAGGCTCAATTAACAGGTCACAAATTGAACTCTTTACATAAAACATGCAGTGTGTGAAAAATAATATAGTAAAATTTCAGAAATTGCATGCTGCTGCCCCATTTTCTTAAACAGCTTTACACACGTCCCAAGAAACCTGAGGTAATGATACACATACAGAAGTGGAAAATAAATGCATATTACATTAAAATATATGCATATTACATTTAAATATATGCATATTACATTAAAATATATGCATATTGCATTTTAAAGTTAAGAATGTTCTCCTACACTGAGGCTTTAGATAATGTTTGATAGTCCACAGGGTGAGCAGAATACCTTATATCAGGCACAGTTAAGCATTTCACTAAGCACAGACCCTGGCATTGAGGTGCTGACCATATTACATCCCTGGTCTTCTCCAGGGAACTCCTATGTATGAGCCTTATTTTAAACAACAGCTGCTCCTTATTGATTTCCTGCATGCACTTTCTCCTCTGACACTACCGATTCTTGTGCACACTTTGGTCAGTTGTAACAAGTCTGTGTTTGCTGCTGATATGCTTACCTCTGTCTTTGGGTGGATTGTGGCCTCCTGATCAATGCCTACCAGTGGGAAACAATGCCCCCTTCAAGAATTGTTAGAGTAGTAAAGGCTACAACACAGCTCCAAAAGGGAAAGAGAGAGAGAGAG
>NW_008343842.1:721880-724359 GCF_000622305.1 Nannospalax galili | reverse complement strand
GAGAGAGAGAGAGAGAGAGAGAGAGAGAGAGAGAGAGAGAGAAAAAGAGATTGAGATCAAATCAGAAAGGCCCAAAAGAAAGAAGTTTGTATTTAGTGTCCAGAGAAGAATTTTTAAAATTTTTATTTTATGTGCATGTGTTTGTGCTTGCATGTATGTATACCACATGCGTTCCTGGTACCCACAAAGACCAGAAGAGGGCATCAGATCTCTTGGAACTGGAGTTACAGGCTGTTATGAGCTACCATGTGGGTGCTGGGAGCTGAACCTGGGTCCTCCACAAGAACATTAAATGCTCTTAACTGCTGAGCCATCTTTCTAGCCCTGTGGAGGAGAATTTTAAGGATACAGTGAAACGATTGATCTAAGTTTAGAAGGATCACTACTATCTATGTATGTACATAATTAAGAAAGACGGGTGACATCTCTAAATGCTCATTATCAGTAAAATAGGCAGTTAAATCTCCTCTCACTCAGCTCTGAAATTATGTATATACAGATCAATTATCTAAGATCACCAGGGAATGAATTCTGATGGATAATAACCTTTTCTGAAAATTTAATTTGTGGTTCCACTTAAAAAATAGTAGCCATTTTGAGATGGGAAATTCATTGAGATTGATTGCATACTGATTTTTTAAATAGCATTATAATTCAAGGCTAGCCTTTCTTTGATAGTGTAAATAATTGTGGCTAATTAAGAGAAACTGCAGATAATTTGAACATAATAGTCCTTCCTTCCCCCCTTTTCTTTCTCCCTCTCCTCTTTCTAGCAAGATCTTGCTATATAGCCCTGGAACCCACTCTGTAGACCAGGCTGGCCTCAAAATTGCAACCATCCTGCCTCACCCTCCTGAGGGCTGAGATTACTAGCATGTACCATCGTGCCTGGCTTGGGGAATAATGGCCCTCCCCCTCCCTTTTCCTTCTTTTGTGGTGTTGGAGCTTGAACCTAGGGCCTCATGTATGCTAGGCAAGTGTCCTGTGACTGAGCTACCCTGGACCCCAGATTTCTTTCTTGTAATCTTCTGTTTTTCTTTTGGGTTTTTGAGATAAGAGTCTATGTAGCCCATGCTAACTTTGAACTCATGATCCTCCTGCCTCAATCTCTTGAGTGTTACGATTTACAGATGTGTGTCATCATACTTGACCAATACCTGAAGAATCATAGTAACTTCTGTTTGGATAGTTTGTTTTACCTTACTTTATTTTATTCATTTATTTTTTTAAATTCGTTTTTATTTTTAAAAATATTTTATTTATTTAATTTATTTATTTATGTGTATGCGTGTATTGCCTGCATGTAGGTAAGTGAAACTGTGTCATGCAATGCCCTCGGAGGACAGAAGAGGCTGTCAGATCCCTTGGAACTGGAGTTACGGACAGTTGTTAGCTGCCATGTGGGTGCTGGGATTCAAACCCGGCTCTTCTGCAGAATGTAGCAGTCCAAGCGTGGTGGGACACGCCTTTAATCCCAGCACTTGGGAGGCAGAGACAGGCAGAGTTCAAGGCGGCCTGGTCTACATAGTGAGTTCCAGGACAGCTGGGACTAGAGGGAGACCCTGTTCTTAACTGTTGAGCCATCTCTCCAGCCCCACCTTACTTTATCTTTAATTATGTGCCTCTGGGTGGGTCTGTGTCTGTGAATGCAGTGCCCAAGGAAGCCAGAAACAGGGCATCAGATCCCCTAGAGCTGGAGTTACAGGCAGTTGTGATCTCTTGGAAGGCAGAAGAAGGCATTGGATCTCCTGGAACTGGAGTTATGGACAGTTGTTAGCTGTCATGCGCAAACTGAGAACTGAATCTGGGTCCTCTGCAAGAGGAGGAGGTGCTCTTAACACCTGAGCCATCTCTCCAGCTCCTGTTTATTTTTGACACAGGGTCTCACATAATCCAGGCTGTCCATAAAGTCACTATGTATCTGAGGATGATCTTGAACTCGTAATCTATCTGTTTCCACCTTCCAAGTGTTAGGATTACAGGTTTGTGCTACCACAACTGTCTTATAATTAATTAATTAATTTTCTTTGGTTATTAAAAATCAGAATGTAGTGGGCATGGTGCAGTCCAAGCGTGGTGGGACACGCCTTTAATCCCAGCACTTGGGAGGCAGAGACAGGCAGAGTTCAAGGCTGGCCTGGTCTACATAGTGAGTTCCAGGACAGCTGGGGCTAGAGGGAGACCCTGTCTCAAAAAAAGACAAAAAAAAAAAAAAATTAGAATGCAAAGGAAGGGGCTTTGTGATGCCTTCATACTACTATCCTGAGGATGGGGTGGTTTCCTAGCACCAAAGTAAAATCAAGAGCAATTAGCATTGAAAAACAAACAACCCACAGGTATGTACCTACTGTCACCTTAAAAAAAAGAAAAGACCTCTCAAGGCCAATAAAATTAGCTTCTTCAGATAACATGGCAAAGGAGTGGATGGTTTCTGTTACTTGTCTAGCTTTAAGGAAGGTGTCCTAGTTTATTCGCTGGC
>NW_008343842.1:706675-721870 GCF_000622305.1 Nannospalax galili | reverse complement strand
GGGGGGGGGGTGCGGCCAGGGAGTTTATTTCATTTCATGCCTTCAGGTTACAGTCATGGAGGAATGCTGTTTACTGGCTTGCTTCTAGGTCCAGGGTCAGCTTTCTTATACAGCCCAGCCCACCTGCCTAGGGATGGTACTGTCCACAGTAGGCCGGATACTCCCACATCAATTAGCTATCAAGAAAATACCTTCAGCAGGGTGTGGTTGGCACAGACCTTCAATCCCACTTTGAAGACAGAAGCAGGCAGATCTCTGTGAGATGGAGGCCAGCCTAGTCCACACAGCGAGTCCCAGGCCAGCTAGGGCTACAAAGTGAGACTTTGACTTAAAAAAAAAAAAAAAAAAGAAAGAAAGAAAATGCCCTCAGATATGCCCATAGGCCAATCTGATGGAGTCAATTCAATTGATGCATCCTCTTCCCAGGTGTGTCAAGCTGACCAATCAAGCTCAGCCATCACAGGGAGAGACAAAACACCCTGCATGCAGTTTATTGCACAACTTTCAAAGAAAACGTTTTCATATTCTAGGTTTTGACCTTGGAGATCCTCCAAAGGAGGGAACCATACTGAAACCATGGAGTCTGAGAAAGGTGGCCCACCACCTACGCAGGGGGAGAAGGCTCCTCCAGCCACTGAAGAGGAAGCCCCGCCCCCACCTGATGAGCAGGCACCGCCTCCCGCAGACGAGGCCCCGCCCACTGCCACTGAAGATGAGACTCCGCCCACTGAAGGTGACCAGGGCTCGCCCATTTCCGAAACAGAAGTCCCATCCACTCCAGGAACCGATTCCAAGCCTCTCTCTGCCACTGGCCCTGGACCTTCTGTGATTGACTATAGGAGTCTCATTCCTTCTGTTGAGAAGTTAACTATTCCGGATGATGAGTCAGTGCCGAGCAGGGTCAGACCTAGACCGGCTCCACGGCCTGTGCAGTCCGTCCTGTCAGATGTACTTTCTAACTCTTCCCCGAGGTCCTCCAAGTACCGCCGAAGTATGAGTGGCATTCCGAACCTGCAGGAGACGTTGAAAGAGAGACAGGTTTGCAGCTGACATGACTTTCCAAGCGTAACGCTTCGATTATTTTAAAATGTGTTTCTTCATAATTACTTTTTTGTGCATTCACTCTTTCAGGCAAGATTTAGAGAAGCAAGGGAAACCCGGAAGATGAAAATTGACTCATCATACCAATACATATTTGAAATTCTATCAGAAAAGCTTGGGCTGGACTTAACAACGGTTGAAGAATTAATTTTGGATTGCCCATCGGTAAACTGAAGTCTTGCCATTCTGTTTTTCTGTTCGTTTATTTATTTTGTATCTTGTGCCTGTGTGGGCGGGTTTGTAGGAACGCATGTGCACACATATGCATGTGGAGGCCAGAGGCCTCTCCACCACATATATATATATTTTTTTTTGAGTCAGGGTCTCTCACTGAACATAGAACTCACCAGTTGGCTAAACTGGCTGACCAGAAAGCCCCAGGGTTGTGATGGATGCAAAGGTACCAATAGCTTTAAGCTGTTTTGGTGAGGGATGATGGAGAATGCATGGAGTTGGGTGAATTAAATAAGAGGCGCAGTAGTAAACAACAGAACGGAAACAGGGTGTGGTTTTCTAGGTCATCAAAGGTCCCTCTTAGAATGTAGCTTCTCAGCAAGGCCTCCTTCATGGACTTGGGAGCTGTGGAGTCACACAGGCCCCTGCGCTTGGTGTAATGATTTAAGGCAGCTATTTTGAATAATTCTTTTTCTTTGTCCTCTTCTTCCTTTACTTTCTTCTCTTCTATGTTTTCTTCCTTCTCTTCTTCTTCTTCCTCTTCCTGCTTCTCCTTTTCGTTCTTGGGTATTTGGTATCTAACTTGGAACGTCCTACATACAAGGCAACTACTCTGTAACTCAGCTACAGCTGCCAGCAACCATCCTGAAATTCTTTTTAACAATGGTTCAATGTTTTCATTTTGCCCTAGGCTGCACGTATTTTACAGGCAGTCCTAACTGTTAAAAATATCACCTCAATCTGAAGAGGGTTCTCACTGTCCTTTTTGGGTTGTGTCTTTAAAATTATTTATATATATATATCTCTCTATATATATTGGTATTTTTGAGACAGGGTCTCCCTGTAGCCCCAACTGTCCTGGAACTCACTATATAGACCAGGCTGGCCTCGAACTCACAAAGATCTGCCTGCCTCTGCCTCCCAAGTGCTGGGATTAAAGGTGTGCACCACCATACCTGGCTATTATTTGTATTTTATGTAGATAAGTGTATTGCCTACATGTATGTAAGTGCACACATGTCGTGTAATGCCCACGGAGGTCAAGAGAGGGTGTTGGATCACCTGGAACTGGAGTTATGGATGGTTGTTAGCTGTGGGAACGGAACCAAGGTCCTCTGCAAGAGCAGTCAGTGCTCTTAACCACTGAGCCGTGTCTCCAGCTCCTCAGGTTGTGTTTTAATGTCTTCCCTTCCTCTTGACTATTTGGGCTCCTGAGGCGACTCTGGCTACATGTCTTCCTACACTCCACAGAGAAGCCATTGGTGCAAACCATGCTATCTGCATCCCAGAAGTGCTGAGAGTCAGATGAAGGGAAGGTTAGTTTCTGAAAAGGTGTCTCTCTGAGGGTCTCATGTCCCAGCCACCACTCCTGTACTTGGTGAGGGAGGACACCAGACAGGTGATCAACCTTGTTTCTCCTGAAAAATGCCAAGGCATAGATTTGGCTTCCTCCACACTGGAATCCCAGTGGCCCTGGAGAGGTGCAGGCACAGACACTGGGTGTGCGGGGGCTGACCACTGCCTTCAGGGGCGTGCTGCTGTGTCAGCATGGAGAAGTCTTGCAGAGCTTGCAATCTGACTTTTGTACCTGCCAGCTGGGCTTTGTGCTGGTGTTCCCTGTTTGGAAAACATCTTTCTCACTGGCTAGTAAGCATGAATGTGGAAGCCCTTTCAGGGAGTGTCTGCAAACCCTTCCGTATTGTTCCTTTTCTGTTGCTGTGATTTAAAAACAACAACAGCAACAAAACACAAAACAACAACAAAAAAACAAAACAAAACAAAAAACCGTGACCAAAAGCAACTGAAGGAAAAATGTGTTTATTTTTGCTTATGGTTCCAGAGGGAATAGAGTCCATAATGGCATAAAGGCGTGGCGTGGCTTGGTGGCAGGCAGGTATTGTGGCAGTGGTAAGAAGTTAGCTGATCACATTTTCATCTACACACAGGAGGGGGGGGCGGAGAAAGAGAGAGTGAAAGAGAGAGAGAGAGAGAGAGAGAGAGAGAGAGAGAGAGAGAGAGAGAGATATCAGGTTATAATTCCTCAAAACCAGTCCCCCAGTGATGTACTTTCTCTAGCAAGGTTCTACCTCCTCAAGGTTCCATAATCTCACCAAACAGCGCCACCAACTGGGTGGGACCAAGTGTCCAAATACATGACCCTATGGGGGACATTTCTCATTCAAACCACCTTACCTTGCCACTCCTGGAGTATGTCTCAGATTCAAATCCATATAATCATATATTCTACCTTTAAAACCATCATGGACCAGACTAGGCACTGTATCATACAAAAAACAGGAAATGTACATGTTAAAGGAAGCATCAAGTACATAGAACAGGTACTTCCACAGGAGTTGTACAAAGTCATGGTGGAGGGAAGATGGTCTAAGCAGGAGGGAAACCAAGGTGGAAACCTGAGAGAGTATTAAAGTGCTTATGTGTCTAGAGAGTCGAAGCAAGGAGGGAAAAGTAAGTTAGCATCAAGGTTGATGGCTGGGTGAGTAAGAAGATGGAGATGATAAGATAGTCACTCTCCTTGTTGTTTTGGTAGACCATCTGACAAGAAACATCTTAAGGGAAGAAAGGATTATTTTGGTTCACAGTTTGAAGGGATACAGTCCTGCTTTGTAGGGAAGCCATGGTGACAGGAGCTCAACCATATTGTATCTGCAGTTAGGAAGCAGAAAGTAGACAGAAAGTGAGCCAGGCTATAAGACCTCCAGATCTGTTCCCCAGTAACTGACTTCCTCCGTTGATGCTCCACCTCCTAAATGTTCCACAACCTTGCAGAATAGCACCAGCAGCTGGGCACCAAGTGTTCAAACACATAGCCTGTGGGAGACATTGAAACCACTATGGTTGGAGTGATGTGGTTTAAGAAATGGATATCTGGAGAAATATTCTTTTAATATGAAATCTGACATGCAGTCCAGGAGAAAAGTAGCTCATAGAAGAACCACATGGTGGTGAATAGCAGAGAGAGGATGTGGTCTAGAGGGCTAACCTCTGTGGAATTGATCATGTGGGTACTCTTGCTCCCTGCCTTCTACCTGGCTCAGTGGTCACTCCCCACTTGACTGTACTCCCTCCCTACCATAATTCCCCCCCCCAATAACTCCATTTGTATGTGTGTGTATTTATGTTTATGTGCACATGTGTGTGCATGCATGTGTGCGGAGGCCAGAAGTTAGTTTGTTGTTGTTGTTGTTTTTGTTTTTTGACTTTTTTTTGTTTGTTTGAGACAGGGTCTCCCTGTAGCTCCAGCTGGCCTGGGACTCCCTATGTAGGCCAGGCTGGCCTTGAACTCACAGAGATCCACCTGCCTCTGCCTCCTGAGTGCTGGGACTAAAGGAGTGTGCCACCCCACCTGATTGGGTGTCTTCCTCTATCTTTCTACTACTACTACTACTACTACTACTACTACTACTACTACTACTACTACTCACACACACACACACAGAGAGAAAATTTGTAAATTTTATGTGTATAAGTATTTTTCCTGCATGTATGTATGTGTACCACATGTGTACAGTGCCTGTGGAGGCCAGTAGAGGATGTCAGTATGATAATGCTATCTTCCTTAGTAAAAGGTTGTACTGAAGTCCAGGTGAGCTATTTTTAAACGTTGTGTAACATAAGTGATTTTTTTTTTTTTTGTCTTTTTGAGACAGGATCTCTGTGTAGGTCCAGCTGGCCTGGAGCTCACTGTGTAGACCAGGCCGGCCTCAATCTTACAGAGATCCACCTGCCTCTGCCTCTGGAGGGCTGAGATTAAAGGTGTAGACCACCACACCTCCCAACTGTGCCCTGCTAATATAAGTAAATTTTCAATTGACAGCCTTGATATTGGTTCGTGAGCACATCCAACTTGCTAGTTTAAGGAGGGTGATGATTCTAAAGGGCAAGAATTCTTGGGCATTTCATACACTTGTGTCTTTTCATCACTGTTATATGTAGTACTTTTGAGAATTCTTAGACTTGCAAAGCTAAAAGGTCAGCAAGAAATCCCGATGGAACTGGCTTCGACAGCCGTGCTACAGCTTCTGTTTCTTTTAGGTTGAAATTATGTGACAGTCAAGTTTACAGGGGAAATGGAAGGGAAAAACAATTAAGAGACAGAGTCATACACATCTGACTCTGCTTCATCTGTCCTAGTGTCGTTTTCAAATGCAGTCCCAGGACCCTCAGTGTCACGAATTTGTGTCCCTAAGAACCCTCTATGTGGGTGGAGATGGCTCAGTTGCTAATGTGCTTGGCTTTCGAGGACCTAAGGTTGATCCCCAGAACCCTTGCTGAAAGCAAATTAAATAAATAAATAAATAAATGCCAGGCTCAGTGGCACATACTTATGATCTGAGCTAAGACAGTCAAATGCCTGGGGCTCACTGGCCTGCTTGCCCAGCTCACCTGGTGAATTTCAGGCCAGTGAGAGACACTGTCTCAAATAACAGAAGAAGGTGGACAGCACCCGAGGGATACGGAGGTTAGCCATTGGCCTACACACATGTGCATACATGTGCATGAGCACTTGCACACACACGTGTACATATGCATCTACACCACACACCTCTATATGATTGTCTGATGCACACAAAGTTTTTAAATCCCCTAAGGGAACTGGCTTTGTTATCCGTTATCACCTGAGTGGTAAGTGGACAGAAACCCACTGCCCAAGAGAGAGACTTCTGTACCAAACCAGTGGGACTAGGGGGTGAATATGTGCTAAACTGGTATTTCACTCATGATGTTGGAGAGTTTGCTTGTGTGACTGTGCTGGATAGCTTTAGTGTCAACTTGACACAACTGAGTTGAGGGAGCCTCAATTGGGGAATTGCCTTCATTGGGCTGGCCTGTGGCCATGTCCATGGGGCACCTTCTTGATTGTTGAGTGATGTGGGAGGGCCCAGCCCACTGTGGGTGGTGCCACCCCTGGGCAGGTGGGCCTGTGTTGCATAAGAAAGCAGGCTGAGCAGGGGTCAGGGGAGCAAGTCAGTAAGCAGTGATCCTCCATGGCCTGTGCTCCAGCTCCTGCTTCCAGGTTTCTGCCCTGAGTTCCTACCTTGGGCTCCCTGATGAACTGTGACCCAGGAGATGTAAGCTAAATAAACCCGTTCCTCCCCAAGTTGGTATTGGTCAGAGTGTTTTGTCACAGCAATGGAGAAACAAACTAGGACAGTGACCTATTTCTTCTACTGCTACTAGATATTGCACTGACTCCCGGATAGTTAAGGAAAAACTGTTCATAAGTGTGGTGGAATCCCATGATAATTTGTTTTTTTTTAAATATTAGTTTGTTTATAATATGGGTCAAATTATAATTGTTGAAAGTTCCATTGCTTCAATAGTTAGTCAAGCAAAACTTAGCTTTTACAAATAGTTTCTCTGTGGACTGGAGAGATGGCTCAGCAGTTAAGAGCACTGGCTGCTCTTGTAAGAGGAATGGGGTTCAGTTCCCAGGACTCACATAGTGACTAACAATTGTCCATAACTCCAGTTCCAGGGGATCCAGTGCCCTTTTCTGGCCTCTGCAGGCCCTGCACACACGTGGGACACTTACATGCATGCAGGCAAAACACTCATATACATAAAATTAAAATACAACAAAAAGAAATTTTTTTTTGTCTTTTTGAAGCAGGGTCTTCCTGTAGCCCCAGCTGTCCTGGAACTCACTATGTAGACCAGGCTGGCCTTGAACTCAGAGATCTGCCTGCCTCTGCCTCCCAAGTGCTGGGACTACAGGCGTGTGCCACCACACCCAGCACAACAAAATTTTTTAAAAGAACAGTTTCTCTTAGTAACAGTTCCTTATATTTACCTCCACTTGGGCATACCTCTTCTATGACATTCTATGACCCTGGGTCAAGTAAGTAGGTAGGAAAAGTTATGTAGCTAGTGAACATAGGATAGAAGCAGGACTTACCAGCCCAGCTCAGGAGGGTCTTGTAAACCTTAGAGTTAGGGGTCAGCCTCAGCAACACAGAGAGACCTTTTCTCTTGCCCTGATGCTCTCTCTCTCTACTCCTCTTGCCTGCCAGGGTTTTCCTATATAACCCACACCAGCCTTGAACTCACTAGATAGCCCAGACTGACTTCTAACTCTTGATGTCCTGCTTCAGCCTCCTGAGTGATGTGCCATCACCAGGTGTGTGCCCCCATGTCCAGCTGTGAGAGCTTTTCTCTTAAACAAAAAATCAACAGCAACCACAAAAAAACGGGCTCGGGAGACAGCTCAGTTGGTAAAGTGCTTGCTGTGCAAACCTGAGTTCGAGCTTCAGAAAAGCCAGGCATGGTGGGGTGGGGCCAAGAAGAGGATCCCTGTGACTTGCTGGCTGGATACCTAGGACTTATTCGGTGAGTTCCAGGTCAGCCTGTATCAACAATAAAACAAAACAAACACAACAACAAAGCAAGTGGACGGTGCTTGAGGAATGACACCCTAGGTTTACCTTTGGTCTTCACAGGCACGCACCCCGCCCCCAAACAAACCAAGAAAAGAATTCACATATGTTCTCTGACAATATTGGAGTTAAATTAGCTTTGATTTTGGTATTACTTCACATGCACCTGACTTTGTATATCTTTTTTATATTTTATATTTCCTCCCTCTTTCTCCCACCCTCCCTCCTTCTTTCCTCTCCATTCCTCCGTTCCCCTCCCCCTCCCCTCCAAACAGTGCAGGCTTTATCTATGTGAACTGGCTAAATATCAGCCCTGCAGGCCCAGAAGACCTGCAGCAATTAGGTGTCACACCGCCCTCTGATCCCACAACTCTGCCTCTTACCCATTAACCTCAGGTCACACTGGCCTCCTTCCATTTCTCAAACCTTCCAGCTGGGTTGTGCCTCAGGCCTTTATATCTCTCCCTAGGATCTATTTTTTCCCTTTTCTTTCTTTCTTCTTTTTTTCTTTCCTTCCTTCCTTTCTTCCTCCTCCTTTTCCCCCCTTTTCTTCCTTTCCTTCTTTCATCCCTTTTTTTCAGTAGTAGTAATTGGACCTAGAAGCATGCATATGGTAGACAAGTGCTCTCCCTCCCATCAGCTTTATTTTAACATTTTATTTTGAGAGAGGGCATCAGTAAGTTGCTCAGGCTGGCCATGAACTCACACAGCATCCCAGGCACACCTTGAATCTGTGATCCTTCTGCCTTAGACTTCTGAATAGTTAGGATCCTGGGCCTGCACAACCAGGCTCTTCAGTAAGGCCTTTGAGTCTCATTTTCTTCACCTGCAAAGGAATGCTGATTAAGATGCATGAAGTACATAGTACAGGGATTATTTGGTTTCACTGGAATTCCATCACAATTTTATTTTGCCTGCATGTGTGTAAGTGCACCATGTGCGTGCCCATGGAGGCCAGAAGAGGGTGTCAGATCTCCTGAAACTGGAGTTACAGATGGTTATTAGCTGCCATATAGGTGCTGGGAACTGAACCCAGATCTGCAAGAACAGCTAGTGCTTTTAACTGCTGAGTCATCTCTCCAGCCCCCATTATCATTTTATTAATGCCTTTTTCTTTTATTTAACAGCTGGACCCATTCAACAATTTTTTTGAGAAAGGTGGTTGTAAGACATTGAAGTTTTTGTACCAGGAAGGAGATGTGCCCGGGATTGGTAAGGCTGTTATTGAAGACTGAAGTGCAGTCTATTTTTCCTCTTATATATAGATGATTTTTTCTTTTAATTTTTAAAATTTATTTTTATTTTATGTGCATGAATGTATTGCCTGCATGTAAGTGCACCCGTGTCTGCATGTAAGTGCACCTGTGTCATGCAGTACCTGAGGAGAACACAAGAGGGCATAGGATCCCCTGGAACTGGAGTTACTGACAGTTGTTAGCCACGACGTGGGTGCTGGGATTTTTCTTTCTTTTACAAAGGAAACTTTGCCAGACACTTATGTAAAAAATAGTATCTTAAGAAAACTCCAGGGCCTGCAAAATGACTTAGTGGGTAAAGGTGCCTACCACGAAGCCTGATGACCTGAGTTTGACTCCCAGGACCCACATGTTAGAAAGAGAGAACTGACTTCCAAAAGTTGTCCTCTGACCTCCACATGCATGCTGTAGCACACACACACACATGATAAATCAATGAATGTAATAATAAAAAAAAACCATTTCATTTCCAGCCCCAATAAACATCTGGGACATTGCTATTAAGATTTAAGGAGCTATAGATATTGCTGGCCTCTACTGGGAAATACACATTTCCATTAGAATGTAATTGCAATTCCCTGAAACAGGTGGGATCATATTGTCCATATGTTGTCAGATGGCTATAAGTACCCATGAGGCCCCTTCAGAGCCGCACAGCTGCCTCTTGTGGCCTGGTGTTTTGAGACCGCTGCAGCTGTCAGTTACAACATCTAGCTTTCCCTCTTCCTCATGTTATTCCTAAGTCAATTAACAGGCAACCATGTTATTAAAACTTTGTTGCAATAACTAGGTATGGGGACAATCTTTTTGGTCTCAGACTACTTTAAAAACTGTGTCTGTATGCATGTGTGTTGGTGTGTATGGGTGCATGTGCACATGCGTGTGCTCAGGATGTGGGAGTCAGAGGACAGTCTTAGGTGTCACCCTCAGGAATGCTGTCCACCTCTTTTGGGATAGGTTCTCTCACTGGCCTGAATCTCACCAATTAGGCTAGACTGGCTGGCCAGGGAGTGACCATTTATCACATTGGATCAGTTATGAAATTGTATGGCAAATTCTTTTTAAAAATATTTTATTTATTGTTCTTATTTTATGTGTATGAGTGTATTGCCTGCATGTATGTAAGGGCACCCGTGTCATGCAATGCCTTTGGAATTCAGAAGATGGCACTGAATACCCTGGAACTGGAGCTACAGATGGTTGTTAACCACCATGTGGGTGCTGGGAATTGAACCCAGGTCCTCTACAAGAGCAGCCTCTTAACCTCTGAGGCATCTCTCCAGCTTCTTTTTAAAATCTTTTTGAGACTGGGTCTCCCTGTACCTCCAGCTGGCCTGGAACTCACTATGTAGACCAGGCTGGTCCCAATCTCACAGAGATCTGCCTGCCTCTGCCTCCCAAGTGCTGGGATTACAGGTGTGTACCACCACGCCTGCCTTCTAAATTTCTTTATTTTAAAATATTTTTATTGATTTTTTTGACTAAACAGTGTATTTTGACCATATCCTCCCTGTTCCAACTAAATTTTTTGTTTGTTTAGTTTCATTTTGTTTATAGAAACATTTTTAGGGGGGTTCTTTTTGAGACAGTGTCTCCCTGTAGCCCCAGCTGGCCTGGAACTCACCAGGTAGACTAGGCTGGCCTCAAACTCACAGACATCTGCCTGCATCTGCCTCCCAAGTGCTGGGATGAAAGGTGTGTACCACCATGCCTGGCTTATAGAAACATTTTGGAGATAATTGTGGACTTACAATGAATCCTAAGGAAGAAAACACAGTTCTCTTCTCTATATTTTAGCCAATATTCTCCAAATGATAACATTTTGCAAAGTTAGATTATTTCTTTTTTTATGGTGGAACCCAGAGCCTTGTACAGACTGAGCTAAAACCCCCAGCCCTTGGAATAGTTTTATTTTCCCTCACCCCATCCCCACACTCTACTGGTGATTGAACTCTGGGCTTTGAGCTTATCCAATGTTGTGCCTGAGCTCCAGTCATGGCCCTTTTTTCTTTCTTTCTTTCTTTCTTTCTTTCTTTCTTTCTTTCTTTCTTTCTTTCTTTCTTTCTCTCTCTCCCTTTTAAAACTATGGAAATAGATCTAGCCTCTGAATTTTCCTTTTCCTTCTCCTTCTTCCTTTCTTCCTTCCTTTCTTTCTCTCTCTTCCTCCCTTCCTCCCTTCCTCCCTCCCTCCCTCCCTTCCTTCCTTTCTCTCTTTCTCTCTCTCCCTCCCTCCCTTCCTTCCTTCCTTTCTCTCTTTCTCTCCCTCCCTCCCTCTCTCCCTCCTTCCTTTCTCTCTTTCTCCTTCCTTCCTTCCTTTGTTCTTTTTTTTTTTTTTTTACACTTCCAACACTATGATTTTTTATCTTTAGAAGTTCAATTAGGTGACTTACATTTTCTGTAGGGCACAGGTGAAGGTACACTGGGGCTGTAGAAGAGAAACAGAAAAGTAATGGGAACCTCTTGGTGTCTGGGAATGGGAGAGGTCCAGCATCAAGGCCTGGTGCCCAGGACCTCATGTGGAGTCAAGACCATAGCTGATCATCAAGGGAGGTGGGAAGTCCATTCTAGAGAATCAGTTCTCCCAAGACTAAAATCCTCAAATGACAGAAACCGCCCCTGCATAAGCCCAACACAGAGGCAAAGCCACTGCCAGGCACAGTGTGGGACCTCGGGAGGGGGTTGTTAGGAGTGCAGTATGCTAAGTTCTTGACTTATGTTTTCAGAATGTGGTCGAGTTTTTGTCGGAGTACCCAAAGGAAAGAAAATGATGAGATTGTATGTAGACAACGCAGCCCCAGATAAACTAAAAGGACTGTGTATGTTCTTTGTTCGCTGCCGAAATGATATTGCTGTAAATTCTAAAAATATTCATGAGGTATGTTTAATTTTTTTCCAAAGACATATTTAAACATAGGGAGCTTTTCATAGTCACATTTTTGTCCCTCTTTCCTCTTGTTTTTTATATATAGGACTGAACTGAGTTCCAAGAAAATAGTGTATTTGTATACTCAAAGACATGAAGACATTGCCTGTAATACAGCTGAGTTACTGTCGTATATCCTGTTTGTTTGGTTTTGGTCTTTTTGAGACAAGGTCTGCCAGTAGCAATGGCTGGCCTAGAACTCTCTATGTAGACCAGGCTGGACTCAATCTCCCTGAGATCTGCCTGCTTCTGCTGGGATTAAAGGCGTGTGTCATCACGCCTGGCTTACATTCTACTCTTAAAATGTATGTTTTGTTATTTTTACTTTATGTCTTATGTATATGAGTGTTTTGGCTGCATGCATGCAAGTGTGCCATGTGTGTGCAATGCCTGTGGAGGTCAGTAGAGGGCATTGGAGCCTCTGGAATGGGAGTTACAGATTGTTGTTAGCTGCCATGTGGGTGCTGGGAACTGAACCTGGGTCCTTTGCAAGAGCTGTCAGTGCTCTTAACCACTGAGCCATCTCTCCAGCCCTATTATTTTTATTTTATGTGTATGCATGTATTGCCTGCATGTAGGTAAGTGCACCTGTGTCGTGCAATGCCCGAGGAGAACAGAAGAGGCCATTGGGTCCCCTGGAACTGGAGTTATGGACAGTTGTTAGCTGCCATGTGGGTGCTGGGAGCTGAACCTGGGTCCTTTGCAAGGGCCGTCAGTGCTCTTAATCACGGAGTCATCTCTCCAGCTTCTGTTTTGTTTCTTTGCAGCAGGGCCTCGTGTAGCCCAGGTTGGCCTCCTTGTAAATATTTCCCTTCATTTTGTGACTGGTAAAACCCTTCCTATGAGTGTGCTTCATGAGCAGTCCACCGTTTTCCTTTCTGCCTGCTTTCCTGTTTGTTTCTGAAGTCTCTGGTTTCATCAGGCTGTTTCTATGTGTGGATGTTTGTTCAAGCTGCCTTCCGTTTCAGCAATTCTCTCTTTGATCTGTCCATGATTCAACCTGTTCTATTTAACAATTTAGACTCTTCCCTTCCATTCCTTTCCCCCCACATCTTTCCTCTTCCTTTAAACAACATGCATATATAATGGTGATTTTTAAAAAGCAAACAAAACTGAAGTGTAGTATATTTACTGCCCCTTTAGAGGACTCAGGCTTGTTTCCCAGCCACTCACATGGTGGCTCACAACTGTCTTTAACTCCAGCTCCTGGATTGATTTCTTCCTTCCTTCCTTCCTTCCTTCCTTCCTTCCTTCCTTCCTTCCTTCCTTCCTTCCTTCCTTCCTCTCTCTTTCCCTCCCTCCCTCCCTCCCTCCCTCTCTTCCTTTGGATAATGTGCTAGCCAAGGACTTTAATACTCAGTTCTATCCCCAGTCTTTTTTCTTTGTTTTTTGAAAGTTGGTATCACTCTGTTACTTAGGCTGGCTTTGAACTCCCGGGCTCAAGCGATCCTGCCTCAGCCTCCTGGTAGCTGGGACTACAATTGTATGCTGCCACAACCTGCTTATGGTTTTAGTTTTTAAAAAATATTCATTTAATCTTATGTGTATGAGTGTTTGCCTACGTGTGTGTTATGGTGTTGTGCCTATTGCCCAAAGAGGCCAAAACTCCCAGAACTGGAGTTGTGGGTGGTTCTGAGCCATCATGCGGGTACTGGAAACCAAACCTGGGTCCTCTGAAGAGAAGTGAGAGCTCCCAGCCACTGAGCATTCTTTCCATTTTTTTTTTTTTTTTTTTTTTTTTTTTTTTTTTTTAGTTACTGTTACATGTATATATAGTTTAAGGGAAGAAGAGGTTATTTTAGCCTTTTTATGCAAGACTGACCTCTGTTCCACTCTCTAGGAGCAACACTTAAAACTTTTAAGATTCAATTATCTCCACATTGCTAAATTTTCCTCTGATGGTCTCATTTTGTGATTTTAGGCATTATCTGCAGGCTTTCCTTTATAGAAGATGAGAATTTAGCTTTTTTTTTTTTTGAGATAGAGTCCCACTATGTGGCTCTGCCTGACTTGGAACTTGATATGTAGACCAGGCTGGCCTTGAACTCACAGAGACCTGCCTGCCTCTGCCTCCTAAGTGCTGGGATTAAATGTATGTTCTGCCATGCTTGGCAAACTTGGCTCTTTTTAAACTCCCTGGCCCTTCTCTTGTTTCCCCATCCCTCCATTCTTCTGATGGAGTAAATGCTATGGTGCTTAGCTAAGTATTTGCTTATATTATAACTATGCAAATGTAGTCATGACTGAGGCAGGTAGTGGATCTGAAAGCCATGGCAATCAGGAAGAGGAGAAAAGAGTTAGAGGAAGGGGCCAGTGCAAGACATAACCCAACGACTGGCTTAGTGGCCCATTCCTCCCACCTAGGTCCCACTGCCTAGTTTTGACCAGTTCTTCAGAGTACCACCGTATTAAGAAGCCCTCATGATGTAATAATCATTTATGGAAAAAACATCACAGACACATCAGAGGAGTGCCCTACTAATCACCTGACCATCTTTCGATCCAATGCAGTTGACAATAAAGATTCCCCATCATACCTTGCCAGATAGTTTTCATGGACAGGGCACCTTTCACCTGAGGATTTCTGTCTGGGAGAGCCTCAACTGCATCTCCCTCACCTTGGCTCTGGCTAAACTTGTGGCTGTAACTCTTCCCCTTGATGGAAGTTAAAGGACAGAGGAAATCATCTCCATCAAAAGCTCATGGAAATGGTCAGCATGGGGCAGAATGTGACTTTGTTGGTTTTAGAGCTCTAATATTCATAACTACTTAGGTTTTCCTGATGGTTTACAGAGTGCATCAATTGTTCACTGCAAATGAAAAATAACCTATGATGGTTCTCAGTGCCTTAGTAGAATTAACATATCACAATTGAATACCATCCTTTCAGGATGTGCTATTTACTGTCTTGGATGCCTCAAAAGGACTCTTACAGGGGATCAAGAATATGCTAGAAAAAATATTTCTGCCAGCCATTCTTGCAACCAACAACTGGGGTGCTTTAAACCAGTCTAAGAAGGGAGAATTTGAGAGACACATTTTCACGGAAACCATCAACAGATACCTTTCATTTTTAGATGGTAAGTATAAAATTTAATGTTTAGTAAACTACTAAACAAACCCATTAACCACAAGATGTATTATTACAAGTAATCTTACAGAGTTTCCATCTTCTTCCTTCCTTCCTTCCTTCCTCCCTCCCCCTCTCTCTCCCTCCCTCTCTCCCTCCCTCCCTCCCTCCCTCCCCTTTTATGTGTATGAGTGTTTTGCCTGCATCTATGTGAAGTGTACCCATGTGTGCAGTGCCCTCAGAGGCCAGAAGAGGGCATCAGATCCCCTGGAA
>NW_008343842.1:702619-706368 GCF_000622305.1 Nannospalax galili | reverse complement strand
TTTCTTCTTTTTTCTTTTTGAAACATGGCCTCATGTAGCTGTAGATGGCCTTGAAATCACTCCTAGCCCAGGATGACCTTAAACTCCTGTCCCCTCTTCCTCCACTTTGCAAGTGCTGAGGCACGTGCCTCTACACATGGTTTATGCAGTGCTGGGAATCAAACCCAGGACTCTGTGCATGCTAGGGAAACACGCTACCAACTGAGCCACATCTCCAGTCCTTAGAATTATATTTCTATGAAGTGCTAGATCTTTAACACTTCTGTAAATTCTACAGCTTGGGTGCACATCCTGGTGTTTCACACAGGGACACTTCTTTTTTAAATATTCTTTTTTCTTCCAGGTGCTAGAATAAGCATCAAAGGAACTGTGATGTTAAAGAAGGTAGACAACATCGATTTTTCCAGACTGCATACCTTTGAAGAAGTAGCAGCAGCAGCGAGCAATTCAGAGATGGTCCATCAACTGGAGGAGGTGCTGATGGTGTGGTACAAGCAGATAGAGCAGGTGAGGCTACTCAGTTTCACCTTGAGTCACAGAGCTCTTTTGCATCCTTGTGTGAGAGCCACAGCACTAGACACCAGCCGTCCGACTGATCAAGCAATTGTTACTGTTGTTGATAAGTTCAGACCAGGTTCATTCATATCTGCATTTCTATGTCAAGTCCACAGCAGTAAAAATGGAGTATATGTCAAAATTGTGGGGACTGTGGCGATAGCTCAGTTGCTACAGTGCTTGTCACACAAGCACGAGGACTTGAGGTCAATCAACATCCATGTAAACAGCATCTGTGTAAAAAGCTGAACATGATGGTGTGGACTTATGGTCCCAGAGCTGGGGAGACAGAGGTAGGTGGATCCCTGGGCACTGGCCAGCCAGCTTAGTTTAATTGGTGAGCCCCGGGTACCAGTGAAATACCTAGTCTCAGAAGAAAAGAAAAATCCACAAAAATCAAACAGAGCAACAATGACAACAACAACAAACAACAGCACAACAGCGAGGTAGATGGTATCTGAGGAAAGACCCCTGAGGTCAGCTTCTAACCACCACACACACACACACACACACACACACACACACACACACACACTGATAGAGATGCAGATCTCAGGAATAAGGGCATAACCCTCATCATTTACCTCCCAAAGTTCTCAAGTCCAAATACTCTCACACTGAGGACTAGGTCTTGACATATGAATTTGGGGGGAGGGGGACATGAATATCCAGCCAATAGCGATGCCATGGGCATTGTTTAACAAGACCCCCCCCTTAACATTTCCTTTCTTCCATTCCACCATTAAGTACATTTAATTTATTCCCTTCAACGATGCTTGGTTTTCCTCTATGCAGAAATCATATTTTATTAGTTAGGCTTTCTGACATTTAAATTACATCAGATATACTTTATTTAAGGAAGGAGAGAAGTTTATTCATCCATTCCCTCAGAAAGTAATTCTACTTAGCTATTACAAAGAACAATAATGCATACTCAACAGCAGTCTTTAAAATAGTTTAAAAATTTCTCTCTCTCTTTCTTTCTATCCCTTTCTCTGTATGCGTATGTGTGGAGGTCAGAGGACAACTGGAGGCAAAGTAATTCTCTCCTTTTACTATGTGGGTCTTGAGGATCAAACTCAGGTTGTCAGGCTTGGCAGCAGGTGTCTTTACCATAGAGGCATCTTGCTGTTCCAAATATGAATAACTTCACTTACTTTGTTCTGGGATGTCTTTCACCAGAGGGAGTAGGAGTAGATGGTGGCAGCAGTAAATTTACGTTTTTGGTTTCAGAGAGTTATTTTCTAAAATTGCACTCACATACATGCAGGCAATACACTTATACACATAAAATAAAAATAATAAAGAAAATATTTTTTAAACATTACGGAAATAAGAGTTTATTTTGGCTGACAGTTCCAGGGTACAGTCTGTGGTTGTGTAAAAGTCACAGTGGCAGGAGCTTGAAGCAGCAGCTGATCCCACTGCACTCACAGTCTGGAAACAGAGATGAAAGTCAGTGTTCAGTTTGCTTTCGCCTTTTTATTCAGTTCAAGACCTTAGCCCACAGCGTGGCACAGCCCACAGCCAGGGTGGGTGTGACGGTTACTTTTTGTGCATGCAGTGCCTGCGGAGGCCAGAAGAGGGCATCAGATCCCCTGGAACTGGAGTTGTAGAAGGTTGTTAGCCACCATGTGGGGGGGGTACTGAATCCAGGTCCTCTGCAAGAACAGTGCTCTTAATCACTGAGCCATTTCTCCAGCCCCAAGAGTCTCCATCTTAAAAGATGTTAATGAAAGTACTTCTGAGACCTGGAGGTAAGATAGGAAAACACAAGAACCCCTCCTGTCCAGGGATCTTTGCAGAATAGAGGCATTATAGCAAGATGAATCTCTTCCTATATTCTTAGTCAGAAAGTATGACATATTAAAAAAATATATATATATATTATGATAAAAATTTAATAACCACATGATTAGAAGAAGCATTTCATCACAGCTTTAATGTATTCAGTAATGCACTCCAGAGCAAGGATACGTCTCTTTCAAAAGTGGTTATAAAATCAGAAAGTATGACATATTAAAAAAATATATATATATTATGATAATCTCTTTAACATGTATTTTTATCATTTAATATTGCAAAATATGCAATTCAATTCATAAGTCACAGAGAATGATCAATTAGAGCTATATTTCTTCTTTTTTCTTTTTGAAACATGGCCTCATGTAGCTGTAGATGGCCTTGAAATCACTCCTAGCCCAGGATGACCTTAAACTCCTGTCCCCTCTTCCTCCACTTTGCAAGTGCTGAGGCACGTGCCTCTACACATGGTTTATGCAGTGCTGGGAATCAAACCCAGGACTCTGTGCATGCTAGGGAAACACGCTACCAACTGAGCCACATCTCCAGTCCTTAGAATTATATTTCTATGAAGTGCTAGATCTTTAACACTTCTGTAAATTCTACAGCTTGGGTGCACATCCTGGTGTTTCACACAGGGACACTTCTTTTTTAAATATTCTTTTTTCTTCCAGGTGCTAGAATAAGCATCAAAGGAACTGTGATGTTAAAGAAGGTAGACAACATCGATTTTTCCAGACTGCATACCTTTGAAGAAGTAGCAGCAGCAGCGAGCAATTCAGAGATGGTCCATCAACTGGAGGAGGTGCTGATGGTGTGGTACAAGCAGATAGAGCAGGTGAGGCTACTCAGTTTCACCTTGAGTCACAGAGCTCTTTTGCATCCTTGTGTGAGAGCCACAGCACTAGACACCAGCCGTCCGACTGATCAAGCAATTGTTACTGTTGTTGATAAGTTCAGACCAGGTTCATTCATATCTGCATTTCTATGTCAAGTCCACAGCAGTAAAAATGGAGTATATGTCAAAATTGTGGGGACTGTGGCGATAGCTCAGTTGCTACAGTGCTTGTCACACAAGCACGAGGACTTGAGGTCAATCAACATCCATGTAAACAGCATCTGTGTAAAAAGCTGAACATGATGGTGTGGACTTATGGTCCCAGAGCTGGGGAGACAGAGGTAGGTGGATCCCTGGGCACTGGCCAGCCAGCTTAGTTTAATTGGTGAGCCCCGGGTACCAGTGAAATACCTAGTCTCAGAAGAAAAGAAAAATCCACAAAAATCAAACAGAGCAACAATGACAACAACAACAAACAACAGCACAACAGCGAGGTAGATGGTATCTGAGGAAAGACCCCTGAGGTCAGCTTCTAACCACCACACACACACAC
>NW_008343842.1:699247-701040 GCF_000622305.1 Nannospalax galili | reverse complement strand
GATCTACGTTTCATTTTGGAATATATTGTTCCTTGCAGAAAGACTCATTGTTTTTGCTACTAACATTGAGATGTTGGCACATGCATCTCTAATCTGTGTGTATCTGATTATTACTAGCCATAATTGGTTGCACTTGGATCATTGGTGCCTGTGTATGTCTAAAAAGTCATCTGGTAGATTTTAATGATAATGTTTATCACCTCTACTAGTTAGCATGATGTAAATTTCCATACTTCCTCCTCAAATATAATACATTTAAAAAATTTTTGATTTTTTTTGTGTGTATATTACACAGAACATCCCAAACCATCTTATTCAACTATACACCCACTTCCCAGATGGCACCCTCCCATAGCCTCCCTCCCCCAACTAGAGCCCTTATACTCTGATATCCCTGCTACTGTCTGCTGTGTTGTCGGCACCCCCAGCCATTCCCCACTAAGTAGTTGTCCATCTGGTGAATCTAGTCAGCCTATCTAGAGGTCTTTGTTTTAGGAAGGTCAGCTGTTCCTCATTGAGCAGCAATCTGTTGTCAATATTCCTTTAGATAAGATTGGGGTCTGTCGTTTATTTTTCAAGTTCTGTGCTGGGTTACCATCTGGGAGTCCCTTTGGCCACCCTGGCCAACTACTCAAAAGAAGGTATCTCCTATCTAGCATTGTTGCTCTTTATATAGCCTTTATCTATACATATAGACTCTTAAAAATTATATTGGCCCCTTTACTCTTTGGTTATACATTCCTTTTGGATGTTTAAGGCCATAGAGTAGACCCAGATAAACCAATTTATTTTTACTCTTAAGGTCATTTGAGGATCTGTTCCTCGGGGGTCACATGGGCTTGGGAGGAGTCCGCTGGCTTTCTTTTATCAGGTCCACCTATGTGAAGATAAGTCAAAGGTCCTGCTCGACCATGGTTTGCTTCGCTTGGAAGCATGGAGGAAATGATTCCTCTGTGTTGACCCTGCTCTTTATAGACTGGACATTGGTTCAAGTCCATCTGGTGGGGTCTCCTCAGGTCCTTGATCAAGAGGACAGATGACCCACCACAATTACAGCACATTTTCAGAGCTACTCATAGTCCCCTGGAACTAGTTGACCTAGGAGGGCAAGGAGCAAAAAATGTTCATTATGTCCCTCTGACCAAATTAATATAGGCCTCAAAATATATCTGTTAACCACCCAAGAAGGTTAGTTCCACCAGTCTGGTACTTTTAATTACTGTGTGTCATGTAGATAAATCTTGGGCAAAGACAAATTGTTCTCAGATAAACCTTACATAGGCATATATTTCTTGATCTGATATGTATAATTTGTCAGTAGGTTGTTCAACTAATATGGCTCCCTCTGGTTTTCAAAACTAGCTAGACATTATTCATATCTCGCAGTGTTACCCCTCCATCATGGTTTTCCAACTTAAGGTGCCCTAGACATTATTCATATCTCGCATTGTTACCCCTCCATCATGGTTTTCCAACTTAAGGTGCACCTATTTCCCCCTTTCTCCCTTACTAATGCCCTTCTCCTATGGTCCTACCTCTCTTGAGCTCCTTCTTTCCCTTTATCCCCTAGGTTCCTTGTATACCCTTCCTTCCCCCCTCCCTTAAACTAACCCAATTTTTATCCATATCTCCCTTAGTAAGGCCTGTTTCCTACTGTTCTTATCTTTCAGGTTCTTTATTTTCCTTTACCTCCCTGGTTCCTTTTCATTATCCTGGTTCCTGTACTTATGTCTGGATACATACTCACTTATAAGGATTTGGTGCTAGGATCCACATATGAGGGAGGACATACA
>NW_008343842.1:694856-697684 GCF_000622305.1 Nannospalax galili | reverse complement strand
TCCTGTATATGTTTCCCCTCTATCCCTTTTGCTAAAAGGAGATCACAACTACCTTACCTACTCCCTTCAAGATCAAGAAAATCTAAAAATGTCTCTTTCTTCTGTTTTCTCACCCTTCCACATCATCAGCAAACATTTTAGTTTCAAGTTTACCTCGAGAATGGCTTTCTTCCTTGTATGCACCTTCTTATTATGCTTCACATTTTAATATACAGTGGCAAAATCCTAAAATGAATCTTAATTTCTAAGGAGCAAAACATAGATCAGTTTCAACAAAGGTTGGGCCTTTTAAAACATCTTTTTATTCATTCATTTTTATTTTTGTGTTGTGTGTTACCTGCATGCATGTAAGTGCACCCATGTGTGCAGTGCCCTCAGAGGCCAGAAGAGGGCATCAGATCCCCAAGAACTAGGGCAGTTGTTAGTAGCTGTGTGAGTGCTGAGAACTGAACCTAGGTCTTCTGGATGAACAGCTAGGGGTTTTAGCCACTGAGTCATCTCTCTAGCCCCTGGTCTCATTTTTTTTTTTGATAAACTGTTTTTAGAGTGACTTTAGTTCCACATCATAATTGAGTAGAAACTAGAGAGGTCTGATATATCTGCTGCTGCCACACACTCGTAGCCTCCCCACTGTTGATGGGGGTTTTAGCCACTGAGTCATCTCTCTAGCCCCTGGTCTCATTTTTTTTTTGATAAACTGTTTTTAGAGTGACTTTAGTTCCACATCATAATTGAGTAGAAACTAGAGAGGTCTGATATATCTGCTGCTGCCACACACTCGTAGCCTCCCCACTGTTGATGTCTTACACCATTATGACTCATTTCAACATTCAGTGAACTTATGTAGACATATTACCAATGAAAGGCCACATTTTAGCATAGGACTTACTTGCTATTGTACATTCAGTGGGTTTTGATAGATGTATAGGTAAGTAGTCATTATACTATCATGCAGAACAATTTCAGTTTCTAAAACATCCTATTATCTGTACATTATCCCTCTCAAAATCCTGATCCCTGGTAATAACTGACCTTTTAACTATCTCCATAGTTGGGCCTTTTCTCATTATCATAAGCCTTTTCATATAGCTTCTTAAGTAGTATACATTTAAAATTGTACCATGCTCTTAAAATTACATAATTAATTTTTATGTGTATGATGCCTGCTTGTGTGTAAGTGCATTGTGTCATGCAGTTCCCACAGAGGACAGAAAAGGGTGTCAGATTCCCTGGAACTGGAGTTCTGGACGGTTCTTAGCTGCCATGTTGATGCTGGGATTTGAACCCAGGTCTTCTGGAAGAACAGTTCTTAACAGTTGGGGCATCTCTTCAGCCCCAAATTGTACCATATCTTTTGAAGACCTTATAACACTTCCTTTTAGGCTAAGTAATAATCCATTATTTAGGTGAACCAAAGTTTTATCCATATTTACCTACTGAATGATGTCTTGGTTGCATCCAAGTTTTGGGAGTTGTGAATTGCCTGTAAATGTCTGTGTGCAAGTTTTTGTGTGGACATGTTTTTCAACTTATTTGAATAAATACTGGAGTGGAGTTGATAAATCATGTGCTAAGAATAGATTTCCTTTAGTAAGAAACAACCAAACTATCTTCCTCTATGACTGCAGTGTTTTACATTTCCATTAATAATTATCCAGTCTTTGTTCCTCCATGTCCTGGTAGGGAAGATACTCCTTTTATTGTATTTTTTTCCTTCTCAATTTCATCTTTTCCTGTAGCATCACCTATTATTCATGTTGTAACTCTGCATGGGCGAAAATATCTATTCACCCAGGTAGTGCACTAAAGACAGACCAGAGAAACAATTTTACCTAAATCTGGCCTGGCTAACTTATAATTTTATTGAGGTACAAGGGCAAGGTGTAGGTTGCTTCTAGAGCCCAAGTGAGTGAGAAGCCACTGCATCGCTGAACAGCGAACACCAGCATGGATGATGGCTAATCCCTGGATCTCCCCATTCAGCTGGCAGGCAGCTCCATCATCAGTCTCTCCTTAGCAATTGCTTACTGTTTGTATAACTTTGGGAAGCAGTTCTGTGAATCTTGTAAATTTCTGAGCTTTCTGAGTTCTTGTAAGTTTCATGAACTTTCTGAAACCAATATGCTTAATTAGTTTCTGGGTCTTATGTGCCTCATACTCCCTACAAGAAGGAATGCTTCAATTTCAGAGCAAATTGCTACACAACACTCCACCCTTTCCTCTGGGTTTTATCTTCTTCCACCTCTTCTACAGGATTTCCTGAACCTTGGAGAGAGGAATATAGATGCCTCATGATTTCTTTTCCCATTTATGTCTGAGCATTGTACCACTGGGCCATAGCAACTGCCACTTTCTGTCAGATACTTGACCATTCATGAGTCTCTCCAGTGACCGCTGCTCATTGCACAAAAGAAATTTCCCTCCTTAGCCAAGGCGATAGCAACAGCTATCTCTAGACACAAACATGAATGCTTAAAAAGCAATTTGACAGGCATATCACATTGGTTTAGCAAAGCAATAGCAGTGGAAAGGCTCATGACTGTCCCAGCAGCAGCTTTTTGTCTTTTTTTACAATACCAAACTCGAGTTCCTTTCTGTAGGGGTGCCTTCAGTCCAGTCCAGTCGAGTGACAAGATAGTGTACAGAAATGGAACTATTAATTCTCTATTAATATAGAATTAATATCTAAAATATCTAAAAATAAGCAGAGATCCCTGCTGGGTGAGGGAGAGTTGGTCTTATTTTTTAAATATTTTATTTATTAATTTTTTTATGTGTATGAGTATATTACCTGCATGTATGTAAGTGCACCCATGTCATGCAAAGCC
>NW_008343842.1:692195-694833 GCF_000622305.1 Nannospalax galili | reverse complement strand
CCATTTCATTCATCCTATTGGTGAGGCTTTCTCCTGTCATTTCTAATTGACCTACTGAGTGTTTTACTTCCTTCTTCATTTCGGCACTTAATTACCTTCTTAAAACTGCTGTGCAAGAGGAGGGTGGAGGTGTGGATTCGAGGCCTGATTTACTTCTTTAAAACCAGTTCTGTGCTTTCTTTCATTCTGATAGGCATGGGGGAAGATGCGGTTTTGTAATTGTGTCCCAGGAAAAAAATATTAAGGTCTTTTTAAGAATTAAGTATGCATATCACATTCCAAAGTTTTTTGAACAGTTCATTGCTTTGTCTTCAAGAATTTTGGATGCATTTTGTTTATAAACCAAACAGCAAACCCATAATTAGAAATTTTGGTTCATGGCTGGTTTTTTTTTTTGTTGTTGTTGTTTTTTTCCTTTTAATTAGTGAGGGATTTGCGATGTAGCTCAGGAGTAGGGTACTGTAGTGCATGCAAGACCTTGGGTTTGATCTTTGGCCCTGCAAAGAATGTTGTTTTTAATAATTAGTGAGAGAAACTGCTAAGGATATATATTAAATGTGAAATCTAAGAATTGTTGCCGTGAGAATTACTGCAGGACCTATGTTGTGTTGGTTCTACATTCCTTTGATACATTTATTAAAAGCACAGTGATGCATTTCTTTCTCTGACTCCTTTATATCTGACCTGTGACAAAGGATTTGGGGTCAGAGACATACACATTATACTTCTTTTTATTTATTTCCAGAACACACATCCCGGTAGTCGTCCCTCCCGCCTCTCTCGTTCCCCCTCCCCTCCGTCTTCTTCCTTCCCTTCCTCCCATGAGTCTGATGTGATCCATGCCCTGTTGAGTCAGCAGTCCCAGAGCCAAAGATGATCTCCTCAGTTTCACCATTGTTGCCCTCCTCATGCTCTGTGTGGTGCTTCTGTGGCTGATGGAAAGAGTTGGATGAGAGGAGACATTGGAGAGGGAAGGTTCCCAGGTGAGGGTATTGTTGGCAATGGTAGCGATGTTTGGAATGGCCAGTGAGGCAAACATCTTGATTGCTTGATTAATGCAGGAGATGTAATACAGAGGGCACATTTTATTAAGGTGGTTTCCCACAGCAGGAGCCCATGAAACACCCTCTTTCCACAGGTTGTCAATACGCATTCCATGAAATAAGGCTTTGTTTTTTTTTTAAATATTGTATTTATTATTTTTATTTTATGTGTATGAGTGTATTCCATGCATGTGTGTGAGTTTACCCATGTTGTGTAATGCTATGGAGGTCAGAAGAGGGTGTCAGATTCCCCTGGAACTGGAGTTAAGGATGGTTCGTAGCCACCATGTGGGTGCTAGGAATGGAACCTGGGTCCTCTGCAAAAGCAGTCAGTGTTCTTAAGTGTTGAGCCATCTGTCCAGCCCTAATTTTATTTTTATTTTATGTGTATGAGTGTTATACCTGCATGTGTGTAAGTACACCCATGTTATGCAGTGCCTGTGGAGGACAGAAGAAGGCATCAGATGTCCAGGAACTAGAGTTATGGACGGTTGTTAGCCTCCATGTAGGTGCTGGGGTTCGAACTTGGGTCTTCTGCAAGAACAGCCAGTGCTCTTCATCACTGAGCCATTTATCCAGCTCTTGCAAAGAGTTTTTAAAGCGTCATTCATTTAAAATAATTATACCTTTAGTTTGCTTTGAAAAGATGTAGTGGGATTTTGACAAACAAGATATACGATTTCTATGGTTTGTACTTTAAAATTTTTTTTGTGTGTGTGTACACATGCATGCCACAGCACATATGTGGAGGTTGGAGCACAACTTGTGGGAGTGGCTTCTCTTCTACCGTGTGTATCCTGGGTATCAAACCCAGTTTATTAGGCTGATGGTAAGTGTCCTTCCGTGCTGAACCACCTCTAAATTCTGCTCTCTCTAAATTCTGCATTGCAGTTGCTTATTGAGAGCGAGCAGATGAGGAAAGAAGCTGACGATTCAGGTCCCCTCACTGAACTGGAGCACTGGAAACATATGTCGGCCAAATTCAACTATATCATCGAACAGATTAAAGGGTCAAACTGTAAGGCTGTCATAAATGTGCTAACCGTTGCACGTTCCAAGTTGCTAAAGGTAAAAGGCCTTTTCTTTTAAGCTTTGATAGGTTTTAGAACAACTTATTGGAAAACCACTCTTATGGAACTCTTTCATTAAAATTTTTTTGAGACATAATATTTGTATATCTTTAATGGGGTAGGTTATGGTTAGCTCACACACAGATATACTGTGTAACAACCAAATCAAAGTCATATCTATTTATGTCACTTCACAATGAATCTATATGTGTGTGTACATGTAGTGTGGGGTGCGTGTGTGTGTGTGTGTGTGTGTGTGTGTGTGTGTGTGTGTGGTTTCTCAGGGCCCTGCCCACCTTTTAAAAATATTTGGTTAAAAATTTATGTGTATAAATATTTGCCTGCATATATGTATTATGTGTGTGCAGTGTCTTTGGAGGCCAGAAGAGGGTGTCAGATCCCTTAGAACTGAAGTTAAAGATGGTTGTGAGCTGCCTTGTTGGTGCTGGGAACTGAACCTGTGTCCTTTGCAAGGGCAGCCAGTGCTCTTAACCTTGAGCCATCTCTCCCACCCTCATCTTATTT